>NW_022589712.1:17800971-18210792 GCF_004348235.1 Phoca vitulina | reverse complement strand
GCTAGGTTGGGCCACTGGGAGAGGGAGTACTGGAGCAAGATTGGGAAAGGAGAGGAAGAAACTGGGGTATTTGCCTCAGGTAGGATCTCCAGCAGGAGATTCATCACCTCTTTGGATCCAGTTCCTTCTGAATAGGTCCTCTGAGGTTACAGATTTTGCTGGGTGACCCAGGCCCCTCTTCTCTGTTACCCCACATGTTTCCTCCATCCCTCTCTCCTAATGGGAGCAGCAGTCTCCCTTGCATTACAGTCTGTGTTTGACTTCTCAGCTCTTCCATTACCTGTGTGAACAAGTCATGGCACCAAATTTACTCCCTTTAAAAAAAAGAATGGTTTCTGTTTTCCTAGTTGGAGCCAGACTAATATACCCACTCACTGTAACTACTTCATATACATTCCCCACTACACGTTACCCTCAAGGCTAAATACAAAATTTCTCATCCAGCTCATCTCTCCTCAGCCATATCAAAGTAAATATTTCACTTCTTGGTGGGTGTTTTAATTGGTTAGTGTGCAGATTCAAAAAGACTGCCATCCCAAATTCTTCTTGCCTAGTGTACATGGCTAGAAATTATCTGTCCACCTCTGGACTTTGAGGGTTCTTGGTACTTACATTAAGCATGTACCAGAACCACTTTAAATTCATTATTTAAAAGCAAGTCTTCTCCACCCCCAGATTGAAAGTGAGGGGGTGGAAAACCATTTACCATGCTAATGGACACCAAAAGAAAGCTGGGGTGGCAATCCTTATATCAGACAAATTAGATTTTAAACCAAAGACTGTAATAAGAGATGAGGAAGGACACTATATCCTACTTAAAGGGTCTATCCAACAAGAAGATCTAGCAGTTGTAAATATCTATGCCCCTAACATGGGAGCAGCCAATTATATAAGGCAATTAATAACAAAAGCAAAGAAACACATTGACAACAATACAATAATAGTGGGGGACTTTAACACCCCCCTCACTGAAATGGACAGATCATCTAAGCAAAAGATCAACAAGGAAATAAAGACTTTAAATGACACACCGGACCAAATGGATTTTACAGACATATTCAGAACATTCCATTCCAAAGCAACAGAATACAGAATTCTTCTCTAGTGCCCATGGAACATTCTCCAGAATCGATCACATCCTAGGTCACAAATCAGGTCTCAACGGGTACCAAAAGATTGGGATCATTCCCTGCCTATTTCCAGACCACAATGCTTTGAAACTAGAACTCAATCACAAGAGGAAAGTCGGAAAGAACTCAAATACATGGAGGCTAAAGAGCATCCTACTAAAGAATGAATGGGTTAACCAGGAAATTAAAGAAGAATTAAAAAAATCATGGAAACAAATGAAAATGAAAACACAACTGTTCAAAATCTTTGGGATGCAGCAAAGGCGGTCCTAAGAGGAAAGTATATAGCAATACAAGCCTTTCTCAAGAAACAAGAAAGGTCTCAAATACACAACCTAACCTTACACCTAAAGGAGCTGGAGAAAGAACAGCAAATAAAGCCTAAACCCAGCAGGAGAAGAGAAATAGTAAAGATCAGAGCAGAAATCAATGAAATAGAAACCAAAAGAACAGTGGAACAGATCAATGAAACTAGGAGATGGTTCTCTGAAAGAATTAACAAGATTGATAAACCCCTGGCTAGACTTATCAAAAAGAAAAGAGAAATGACCCAAATCAACAAAATCATGAATGAAAGAGGAGAGATCACAACCAACACCAAAGAAATACAAACAATTATAAGAACATATTATGAGCAACTCTATGCCAACAAATTAAATAACCTGGAAGAAATGGATGCATTCCTAGAGATGTATCAACTACCAAAACTGAACCAGGAAGAAATAGAAAACCTGAACAGACCTATAAATACTAAGGAAATTGAAGCAGTCATCAAAAATCTCCCAAGAAACAAAAGCCCAGGGCCAGATGGCTTCCCAGGGGAATTCTGCCAAACATTTAAAGAAGAGTTAATACCTATTCTTCTGAAACTGTTCCAAGAAATAGAAATGGAAGAAAAACTTCCAAACTCATTTTATGAGGCCACCATTACCTTGATCCCAAAACCAGACAAAGACCCCATCAAAAAGGAGAAGTACAGACCAATATCCCTGATGAACATGGATGCAAAAATTCTCACCAAAATACTAGCCAATAGGATCCAACAGTACAGTAAAAGGATTATTCACCATGACCAAGTGGGATTTATCCCTGGGCTGCAAGGTTGGTTCAACATCTGCAAATCAATCAACGTGATACAATACATTAACAAAAGAAAGAACAAGAACCATATGATCCTCTCAATAGATGCAGAAAAAGCATTTGACAAAGTACAGCATCCTTTCTTGATCAAAACTCTTCAGAGTATAGGCATAGAGGGTACATACCTCAATATCATAAAAGCCATCTATGAAAAACCCACAGCGAATATCATTCTCAATGGGGAACAACTGAGACCTTTCCCCCTAAGGTCAGGAACGCGGCAGGGATGTCCACTATCAACACTGCTATTCAACGTAGTATTAGAAGTCCTAGCCACAGCAATCAGACAACAAAAAGAAATAAAAGGCATCCAAATCGGCAGAGAAGAATTCAAACTCTCACTCTTTGCAGATGATATGATACTTTATGTGGAAAACCCAAAAGACTCCACCCCAAAACTGCCAGAACTCATACAGGAATTCAGTAAAGTGGCAGCATATAAAACCAATGCACAGAAATCAGTGGCATTCCTATACACCAACAACAAGACAGAAGAAAGAGAAATTAAGGAGTCGATCCCATTTACAATTACACCCAAAACCATAAGATACCTAGGAATAAATCTAACCAAAGAGGCAAAGGATCTGTACTCAGAAAACTATAAAATACTCATGAAACAAATTGAGGAAGACACAAAGAAATGGAAAAACGTTCCATGCTCATGGATTGGAAGAACAAATATTGTGAAGATGTCAATGCTACCTAGAGCAATCTACACATTCAATGCAATCCCCATCAAAATACAATCACCTTTTTTCAAAGAAATGGAACAAATAATCCTAAAATTTGTATGGAACCAGAAAAGACCCCGAATAGCCAGAGGAATGTTGAAAAAGAAAAGCAAAGCTGGCGGCATCACAATTCCGGACTTCCAGCTCTATTACAAAGCTGTAATCATCAAGACAGTATGGTACTGGCACAAAAACAGACACATAGATCAATGGAACAGAATAGAGAGCCCAGAAAGGGACCCTCAACTCTATGGTCAACTCATCTTTGACAAAGCAGGAAAGAATGTCCAATGGAAAAAAGACAGTCTCTTCAACAAATGGTGTTGGGAAAATTGGACAGCCACATGCAGCAGAATGAAACTGGACCATTTCCTTACACCACACACAAAAATAGACTCAAAATGGTTGAAAGACCTAAATGTGAGACAGGAGTCCATCAAAATCCTTGAGGAGAACACAGGCAGCAACCTCTTGGACCTCAGCTGCAGCAACTTCTTCCTAGAAACATCGCCAAAGGCAAGGGAAGCAAGGGCAAAAATGAACGATTGGGACTTCATCAAGATGAAAAGCTTTTGCACAGCAAAAGGAACAGTCAACAAAACCAAAAGACAACCGACAGAATGGGAGAAGATATTTGCAAATGACATATCAGATAAAGGGCTAGTATCTAAAATCTATAAAGAACTTAGCAAACTCAACACCCAAAGAACAAATAATCCAATCAAGAAATGGGCAGAAGACATGAACAGACATTTTTCCAAAGAAGACATCCAAATGGCCAACAGACACATGAAAAAGTGCTCAACATCACTCGGCATCAGGGAAATCCAAATCAAAACCTCAATGAGATACCACCTCACACCAGTCAGAATGGCTAAAATTAACAAGTCAGGAAACGACAGATGTTGGCGGGGATGCAGAGAAAGGGGAACCCTCCTACACTGTTGGTGGGAATGCAAGCTGGTGCAGCCACTCTGTAAAACAGTATGGAGGTTCCTCAAAAAGTTGAAAATAGAGCTACCATACAATCCAGTAATTGCACTACTGGGTATTTACCCCAAAGATACAAATGTACGGATCCGAAGGGGTATGTGCACCCCGATGTTTATAGCAGCAATGTCCACAATAGCCAAACTATGGAAAGAGCCAAGATGTCCATCGACAGATGAATGGATAAAGAAGATGTGGTATATATATATACAATGGAATATTATGCAGCCATCAAAAGGAATGAGATCTTGCCATTTGCAACAACATGGATAGAACTGGAGGGTGTTATGCTGAGCGAAGTAAGTCAATCATAGAAAGACATGTATCATATGACCTCACTGATATGAGGAATTCTTAATCTCAGGACACAAACTGAGGGTTGTTGGAGTGGGGGGGTGGGGTGGGTGGGCTGGGGTGGCTGGGTGATAGACATTGGGGAGGGTACGTGCTATGGTGAGTGCTGTGAATTGTGCAAGACTGTTGAATCACAGTCTGTACCTCTGAAACAAATAATGCAATATATGTTAAGGAAAAAAAAAAAAAGAAGATAGTAGGAGGGGAAGAATGAAGGGGGGGAACCGGAGGGGAAGAGGAACCATGAGAGACAATGGACTCTGAAAAACAAACTGAGGGTTCTAGAGGGTAGGGGGATGGGAGGATGGGTTAGCCTGGTGATGGGTATTAAAGAGGGCACATTCTGCATGGAGCACTGGGTGTTATGCACAAACAATGAATCATGGAACACTACATCAAAAACTAATGATGTAATGTATGGTGATTAATGTAACAATTTTAAAAAGTCAAAAAAGACGTCTTCTCAAGCATACTAGATTATGAAATCTTTAAGCTCGGTCACTGTATCTTTTCAATGTATACCTCACAGTCTAAGCACAATATCATGTACGCATAATGTGCTCAAAATATTTGTCACATGAGGGAATGACAATTGCTTTCAAACCAAAAAGGAAGTTTGTACAAAAAGACTCCTTTGCTAATAATTTTATTGATTACCAGTTGCTAAGAAGAATCCAAAAGAGAATTGGAATTTATTCTTCTGGAATATCAGAGAAATTATACTATGTATATAAAAGGCATACACCACAGCAGTATACTGATAGACATCTTTAGTGTTAATATGCTTTTTCCAGAAATAGACTCACCTTCAGTTTCACCAAGAGCATTGATCTAGTATTTTCTTACATTCTGGTAGTTACTTTGTTTCCTTTTATATAAGTGAACACTATTGGCTGGTGATCTACCCAGTGTTCACTCTCCTCTTACTCCTTCTTGTGTGCATCCACATCAAAGCTCATGGCTTCCGGGAGAAGCTGGCACTATCCTCAGCTAAGGGGTGGACACATGTTAGTCTAAACCAGTGAGGACAATCTGATTCTCCTCACCATGGTGATTGGTTCAGATAACCCGACTTAAGCCAATAAGCCCATGGAATTCCTCTGGCCAGTCTGGACAGTGATTGGTTTAAGAAAGGAAGTAAGATCTAATTTAGGTCAGGGAGACATAGAGGAGAAATCTAAGGACTTCTGAGGAAGTTGCTGGAAGAAATGTTCTGACCCCTTCTGGACTATAGAGCTGATGCTTAGAAATGCTACAACCATATTTGCTTCCGTGATGGAAGCCAGCATGAATACAAAGCTGGCCCTATGGAAAACAGAGACGTGAGATGTAACTAAACTGGGTCCTTGGTGACATCATTGAGTGGTTGACTCAGAATTATGTCTACCTCTGTACTTTCCTGTTTTATGAGCCTGACCCTTTGAGTAGGTTTGCTTTTGAATGTATTTGAAAATATCTCCACTGATAGGCCATGCTGAGAACTAAAATGCTCCGATACTGAGTCAGTGAATTGTCTAAACACAGGGGTAAAATTAGACTATCAGAGGATGAGCCAAAGGGACAGAAGTATGCCTCCTCGGTGATCTCAGCTTTCCTTCCTTCTCACTTTCCTTTCTCTTAGTCATTGTCTTTAAGATGCTCACAGTAGAGTGGTCCACTTTCAATATGGGGTCACTAAATATCAAAATATACGTGGTATGAAGCGAACATGTATAGGCAGTGCTTGCTTCACTCGATAGACTAAAAAGCAATTTAGGATTCTCAAGTACAGAGGATCTTGGAGGAGTAATTTGAGTGCCTAGAAGCCTTAAACCAATAAATTTCTAACAGGAAAGCCTCAAAACTACAGAGAACTGTTGAGGAAAACATAAATTGGCCATTGAAAGATTATGACAAATAAAAGAAAATAAAAATATGAAATGCAGGGTTGGATGTTGGGTAAGAACCTGGGGTCAGAATATAACATGGTGAAGACCTAAGCACATGGATCTTGGAATCAGACTGACTTTTATGTTTACTTCCTGGCCCTGCCTCTGGACCAAGCTTTCTCATCTGTAAAATGGGGGTAATAGCCTTGTCTCATGGCATTATAAGAATTTAAGGGGAAGTATGTATTTAAATGTCCATAGGCTATTGCCTAAGACATGGACACTAGGAAGAACCTCCTTCTCCTGTTTTTATTCTTTCTAGTAACATCATTAAGCAGTGGTGGTCAGCTCTCAACTTCTTATCCCTTGTTGCTGTTCTCCCAAGTCACTTTAGTCAGCCTGACTCTGTAGGAGTAAGACCTCCCCAACCTTGGATTTGTGTTAATATCTCTGAGTTGACATATCTCAGAGATCGATGGTAGGTAGATGGGATTTATCTAGGATCAGGGTTGAGGAGTAAACCTTATTAAACCAGGACTTGTAAGCCATATTCACTTGGTATGGGTACAAAAAGCAAGCAGCAGACCCTCACTGATAAGTGTCAGAGCAGACTCACAGTACAGGCAAATGGAGCTACAGAAAGGAGCTGATATCACACGCAAGAAGTCAGGGCAGCCCCCGAGCTTTTTAACGTCAAAGGCAAAGCCGTCCTGGGGCCTGGAATAAATTGCATTGTTTGATATTCACCTCTAACATTTTTTTGCAGGTAGAAAAAAGTCTAATTTCCAGAGTGGCTCAAATGTCACAGCCTCTGAGATACCTTTTGCAACTCTCCCAGTTCTCATGGCTTCCACCTATGAACCCTTGCCCACACTGCCCATACATCTCTATGACCACTCATGGACTCGGTGGTATCTCAGTGCTCACATATGTGCCCTCCACCCCTCCCAACTGCACCTCTGATCAAAGGGACCACACCTTGCTCTTTTTCCATCATCTCGAAAGCCTCGCTTAGACTCTAGATGAAAGAATATATGTCAAAATATTCCAACTGGACAGGGTCTCATTCCTGCCCCGATCAGAGTTTAAAAGGCATCTGTGTCCCAAAACAAATCTTTAACATTTTAAGGTCCCAAGTCTGTAACATACTTATGGAGAATTTAATACCTATAACAATTCAGTGATTTGTCAATTCTTAAAATTGACCCTTATGATTTGGGAGAAAAAGGATAGAAGTGAGTTATATAAAGTGCATCCTATGTGTCAAAGGCACCAGGCAAACATTATCTCATTTGATCCCCACCATAACCATGTGGGGGAGATGTGAGGAAGCCTCTTTTCAAATGAGGAAACTAGAGCTGGAAAGTATTTAATAACTTGAGGTAAATCTGAGCCTGGAAGCCAGGGTTTTGATCCAAAGCCCATGCTTTTTTCTCTGTATATGTTCTGATATTTAATTTTTCTAAATCGGTGTTCCTTTACATTATGAGATTTAACATTCATCAGAGGAAATGTCTGTATATGTAAATTCCCCACACTGATAGACCAGGTGATTATTTATAGCCTGTTGACATTTGCAGAGTTTTCCGCTCACATTTACATTAGCCTGACACCCCCTAGAGAAGGCTTGAAAATGTTTTGATGGCGTGTCAGAGATTTCTAATATGTACTCACTGACTCTTTCTATGAACGCTTATTGAGTGCTTACTATGTGCAAGGGTAAAACATAAAATCTTGAGGCACGGTTGCACAGAACATCTATTACAAGGGCAATCATTCCTCAAAAATTATTCTGGGCAGGGGTTCCAAAATGCATGTTCATGGGTTGAAGGGGGATTTATCTATGAGAACCAGGTATATTCCTGGCAACCCAAACAGAGACAATTAGGCTTGGGAAGGACAACACAGGACAGAGGTGGAAAAAAGAGAAAAACTCAGCAGAAAGGATAAAAGAGTTGAAGAAACCTGAAAAACATTAAAAGCAAAGAGCCCTTAACCTGTAGTAGTGGAACGAAGGAGGATACGGAGCAGAAAACAAGAATTCAAGTAGTATCTCTGCTGTTTAAGAACACATGATCTTATGTGGGCATGTGCTATCATTCCTTGAAACTCAGGCTCCTTGTTGATAAAATACAGACAATACCCCTCTCAAACAAGGCAGTAACTGTTTAGTAAAATGCAGAGTGGTGTTTGAATGGCAAAATGAGATCATTATTCATATTTATTTTAAGTTTTCTTTGATGCTCTGGAAATCTTCGAGGTGAACAGAAACAAAGGCCCAAGTACAATGGCGAGACCGCCTGGTTTGCAATTGAGCAGGGACTGGGGCATCGAGTGATGAAGAAAGAGACCTTTACTTGTCCATATGTATCAACAGAAGCAAAACAGCAGGTGAATAATTGGAAAGGCGTCTGGATTTTGAACTGGAAAAGCCAAAAATGCTTATTCAAAATACATACCACAATTAAAGAGGAATAGCAAGAGTTATACATCTAGGATATGCTTATAGCCAGTCTTCATCAAAATTTAAGAGACAATTAAACGAGATGGAAATTTGTAGGATCTTTGGTTTATACATTCTGCTTCATTTTCTGTCTTTTGTTGTTATCCAGAGGAGCACTTCTTGGCATGAGCCAGAAACTAATCTGAGATTATTTAAGGTTAGAGTATCTTGATTCAGCGCCCTGCCATTCAAAGTTACCTGACTCACCTTTAATAACTCAGAACATCAAAGAAGATTTTCTATCTGAGCCAGCCAGCCCCAAAATAAATAAATAAAACCATGGAAGTTGTTTTGTTTTGGTTTAAAGATCAAGTTCAGAGATTTCGAGTTTGCATTTAATAGAGTGAGAACTCATGTCTCTTTCTCCTAGTCACATTAGTTTGGACCCAGAGGATATTTATTAAACAAAGAACAGCCGAACAAACTAATGTTAAGGGAGGAAATTGGTTTTCCTGCAGTCCAGCCTATTTTTAAATTAGCAGAAGCAAGTGCTAATATGAAACCCTGTGACCAGTAATCACATTTTCCTTTCGCTTTGTTGGAAAATCACAGCAATCCGTATTAGCATTTCACACTAGTTAAGAGAGTGCGGTAAAACAGTCCAAGGAGACTGTTCGGGGTGAGAGCCCGTGAGGGAGAGGTGATTTGGGCAGTGAGGTTTCCCGGGAAAAGCAGCTCAGTAGGCAATTTCATGTGGACGCTAAAGCCTTTTTTGGATAGCAGTTCAAAAATAAAGCACAAAAGACAATGAACATGGCTCCGGACTGAGGCTGGGTTATAGTTTACTCAGGTGCTGACACAAAATCAATATTGCTACCACCTATTGATGATTTATTTCAGTAATTACTCTTGAACCCATAACTAAAATGCTGTCAAAATAGAACAACCTTGTCCTACTAAATGCTTGTGCTTTTTTTCTTTCAGTAGATTAATTTACATGTAATAATCAAAACGGCACCATTCGCTGATACTGGCCAGTCAGCAATCTATGGAATGCTTTAGAAAACAGGACAAATTAACGACCACTTGCAAACACCTTTGGCTGGGTGACTCAGCATTAGACCCCTCAGGCAGTTATTTTCCCCTTAGTCTGGTTGAGATTATGGGTCTTTAGAACCAAATCTGGAAGTTTAGGGAGGTAACACTCTTTCTCTCTCAGCTCATGGAAAGTTCTTAGCCATCGTCCATTACAACCTTCTCCACTGTGTTCCTCTTTCAAGCTGTTGGAAAATTTTCCTGAAAGGAAATGTATTTCTTCACTGGGCAATAGAGGAGAATTTACAGACCACTGATTGTTTGCGTGCTCCTTTATGATTTAAGCTGAAAAATATCTTCCTGTAGTGTCCACTGGTTGATTAATTCAAAGTAGACGGCAGACTTAAGGGTAAAACCTAAAACTGTAAAACACTTAGGAAACCAAAAAAAAAAAAAAAAAAAGGAAAATCTTTAGGACCTAGGGCTAGGTGAAGAGTTTAGGCTTACCACCAAAGGCATCATCTCTAAAAGGAAAAATTGGTAAATTGGATCCTATCAAAATTAAAAAAAAATTACTCTGTGGAAATCCTGTATAGATAATGAAAGGCAACCGAATACTACAGATAATACGTGTAAATTTCATGTCTAACAAAGGACTTGTGTCTTACAGTATATAAAGAATCCTCAAAACAAATGATTTAATTAAAATGGGCAAAATATATGACAAGAAATTTCATCAAAGACTATATGCAGATGGCAAATAAGCACCAGAAAATATGTCCAATATTATTAACCATCAGGGAAATGCAAATTAAAACCCCAATGAGATATCACTACACACCTATCAGAATGATTAACAAAATAGTGGTAACCATATGCTGGCAGAGCTGTGGAGAAACTGGATTAGTCATATGCTGCTGGTGGGAATGCCAATTGTTCAGGCACTCTGGAAAGTAGTTCAGCAGTCTAATAAAACTAACTATGCACTAACCGTACTTAGCGATTTTACTTTGAGGCATTTATCTTAGATGAAAACCTATGTTTATACAAAGACCTATGTTCATACAAAAACTCGAGCACAGATGTTCATAGCAGCTTTCTTTGCAATACTCAAACCTGAAAACAACCCAGATGTTTTTTGAGAGGAGTATGGTTAAACCTTGTGCGTGGCACGTCCATACCATGGAATACTCCTTGACAATAAAAGGAAGCAAACTATTGGTACACGCAACAACATAGATGGACCTCAAGGGATTTATGCTGAATGGCAAAAGCCATTTTTAAAAGGTCACATAATGTGCGATATTTATACATTTTTGAAATAAAAACTATAGAAATGAAGAATAGATTAGTGGTTTCCAAGTACTAGGAGTGATTAGGGGTATGTATAGCTAAAGAGGAGTAGCACGAGGGAGCCTGGAGGGCATTAAACAGTTATGTCTCTTGATTGTGAGAGTGGTTACACAAGGCCACATATTTGATAAAATTGCACTGAATTGTGCGCACACACAAACACACACACCATAAATGATTGCATGTATAATTGGTGAAATCTGAATAATCTCTGTGGATTGTACCAATGTCAATATTCTGATTTTCATACTGTAGATGCTAACATTAGAGGAAGCTGGATAAAGCATGCACAGACTTCCTTGTGCATATCTGCAACATCCTGTCTTCCTGTGAATATAGAATTATTTCAAAATAAGCAGGTTTTGGTTTTTTGTTTTTTTTTTTTACAAAAGTCAAAAACAAAAGCATTACTCTTAGAATGGGCATTGCCATGGTACCAAAATGGTCCATGGCACAAAAAATAAAGGTCAAGAACTTTTGTTATAAATCCCCATTATAAATGAACTCCTATTATAAGTCATGGTGTGAATCAAGGGGTTAAATAACTTCTTTTGCTCAAAGTGAAGTGTCCTTTTGCTAGCAACATACAGACAAGCATACACAAGCTCATTCCTGAGTACTGGATTGCCCACTGGGGCTTGAACCTGAAATTGAAGCCCAAGGCCAGCCTGCCTTCTCCCTCTCTTCCTTTCTTCTTCCTTTCTTCCCTTCTGCTCTTCCTTTAAGGAAAGATACCCCTGTTTATTAAACAGGTCTATGCATAATTTCTAGGTAAGACTAGCCTAGCTCCACAACCTTCTAATTCAAGTGCTCTTCTTTCAGAAGAACAAGTTAACTCTAAGTGGGAAATGCTCCTGCGTGAAATGCAGCGTTCACATTATTGCTCAGCGGAAAACAGGTTTTTTCCTATTACAAGATTTTAGCAGGACTGAGAAGCATTTCCTACAAAAAAAAAAAAAAAAAAAACTTTTAAAAACAACCTAAGAAAAAATAAATAAAAAATAAAAATAAAAACAACCTCAGTATAACTGTCTTAGTAAAGTTATTGATGTCAAGGTTCACAATTTGGTGGCTAAAACACACTCTTAAATACAAGGAATCAATCTTAAGACACTCCTTTTTGCAAGAAAAATAAGAGCTCAGAAAGACTATTACAGGACAATGATATTAGAGCCTTCAGTTTCGTGACCACGGGAGGGATATAGCACTGTCAGTTTTTACAGAATCTCGATGATGCCGAGGAAAGTAGGCAGATCTTTGCTTGATTCCTTTAGTATCCCCTATGCCCTTTTTCTTCATAAAATTATCGTATTTTACAGATGATACGTTTTGATGTCTAAAAATTCATTTCCAGGGCGCCTGGTGGCTCAGTCAGTTAAGCGTCTGCCTTCAGCTCAGGTCATGATCCCAGGGTCCTGGGATCGAGTCCCACATTGGGCTCCCTGCTCAGCGGGGAGTCTGCTTCTCCCTCTACCCCTCTCCCCCCTGCTCGTGATCTCTCTCTCGCTCACACACACTCTTTCTCAAATAAATAAATATATTTTTAAAATAAAAAGATAAAAAATAAAATAAAAATTCATTTCCAGAATAGAAAATATGCTTGATGAAATCCAACCACAGATGGACCTAGAGGGAAATAAGAAAATCCAGCAAGGAGTATCTTCGAGTATTGGAAGAACATTTACACTACAAAACCTACAGCCTTTGTTTCCGCATCTAGAAAATGAAGGGGATAGACAAGTTCTAAAGTTATTTCCGTTACATAATTTTTCAGAATTCTGACGTCTGTGAGAGTTCAGAGCCCTCCATCTTGAAGTCCTGTATCTTGGCTCTCTTGAAGCTTAGGGCTAAGGCAGTGATAACCAACGTTTACGGTGTGCGTGTCACATGCCAGATGCTGTTTTAAGCACTTCACCTGCCTTAATTTATTTTAATCCTTGAAGCAACTCAGTGAGAAAGGCCCTGTGATTCTCAACAGCCTCATTTTATGTATGAGGAAACTGAGAGTCATAAGGTCAGCGAACCTACCCCATATATATGGCTAATAAGTGGTGGGGAGAGAACTTGAGCTGACTAGCTCTAGAACTCCAAGTTCTTAACCATGAAACCCTTCTTGCCCATCAAGTTAATACAGATTTTGCTGAGTAGCATCAGGCATGATGAGACAGTTCAGTTGCTATAGGCACAGTGTTCCAAACACAAATTCCCACACATCATGAGGACACAGTGCAGACATCAACCGAACAATCTGGTCCACAATTAGATCAGCTACAGCACTTCAACATGGGCAAACCATATTTTCTGTGTTTCAGGCAATTGCATTTCTGTACAGCACACACCAATGCCCTAGGTATTTAGGTTTGAATTGTCTTCTCATACAAAGTCAGAAATCTTGCCCAGCTCTGAATCCTTTAGATTGGGGATTGGAAAATTTTTTTTCTGTGGAAGGCCTGACAATAAATATTTAGGCTTGGCAGGCCAGAGAGTCTGTCACAATTATTCCACTCTGCTATTGTAGCTCAAAAAGAGGCCATAGTTTTCTGACCCCTCCTTTAGATAACTTAAAATTCTGTGACGATTGCTTTGGATAAATCAAAGGTATCATAGTCCAAAATAAATTTCCTGGTTCTATCTGATGATTTTTTTTTTTTACAATTCTGGGTTTTAGTGATCTACCACAAGCTGATGACCCTTAATTAGACCAAAAAAACAAAAACAAAAAAACAGGGGTGCCTGGGTGGTGCAGTTGGTTGGGAAACCAACTCTCGGTTTGGACTCAGGTCTGATCTCAGGCTCGTAAGGTCGAGCCCAGAGTCCGGCTCTACGCTTAACGTGGAGTCTACTTGGGTTTCTCTCTCCCTCTTCCTCTGCCCCTTCCCCCTGCTTGCACGTGCATGCATGCACTCTTTCTCTCTCAAATCTTTAAGAAAGAACACAAAACTTTTCCATTTATATCAAAAAATTTATAAAATTTTGAGAAAACAATTCACAGGTGCAGTTTACATGGCAGATGTAATCAGAAAGGCAAAGTGCAATCTAATTTTGAGGGCATTGTTTTAAAAATGGTGTCTTTTCCTAGAACTATGAGAACAAGCCGACAGTTACCAGCGTGGTGGGCAATGGGGTGGGCAAAGTGGGTGAAGGGGAGTAGGAGGTAGAGGCTTCCAGTTATGGGATGAATAAGTTATGGGAATGAAAGCACAGCACAGGGAATACAGTCGATGGTATTGTAATAGTGATGTATGGGGACAGATGGTAGCTGCACTTGTGAGCACAGCATAATGTATAGAGAAGTTGAATCACTATGTTGTACACCTGAAACTCTTGTGACATTGTGCATCAACTATACTCAAATTTAAAAAATTTAAAAATACAAGGTCTTTTATTTCCTCTGAATATTTCAGAATATTCATGAATACTCAAAATTTGTCAAGGAGGCTTATTTCGTTCACTGCTTGTGCTGTGCCTTTTTTTCTTCTGCTTCTAAAAGAAATATATACTTTTTTTCTATGAAGGATGGCTCAGATACAAGGGTTTTGATTTACATGGAAGTAATGCTCAAGGCCATATGTTAGTACTATTCGTATTGTGTTATGTTGGTACTAAAGCACTTAATGGATGTTCAGTGTTACGTTTTGTATCCTGATTTAGAGCTGATGTTGGATTATTGCTGATCTATGCAGTTTAGTCTAAATTAGTTCAAGGCAAGCCTCAGTGTGTGAAAGAGACATTCAAAATTCTGTTACTATAGTCTTAAAAGCATGTGCCCAATCATCATCTCGTAGAGTCCTATAAAAGGACTGTCAATGAGGTTTTTGTCCAGGCTGGGGCAGGACTTAGGCTGGAGGTGGGGGTTCAACCTAGACAAAGAGTTAAATATTTGGTATGCGGTAGAGCATTAAAAGACAATGTCTGCATGCAGCTGTATTCTGTTTTCACTTGGGTTCTGGAACACAGTGACAAAAGCATTTGTTTCAAGATAAGAGTGACATGCTTTTGGGAAGCTAAGATGTGTTGTGATGAAAATGAGAGAAAGCAAATAGTGTTACTCAAGAAGGGTCTGATATGTTTGGCTTCTTTACAATGTATGCTTTAATAAGTTTGTTTAAACTTGACTTTGCATTCCTTTATTTTGATATTAAAACTCAAAATGGCTAACAGCGTCATGAATGCTATTTAAATGATTTGGGAATCTTGAGAAAGCGTATGTATACAAAGCCAGCAGGCTTTATGGTTTTCTGGCTTTGAAAGGACAACGTGATACAGAATGTACTTATTATGAGTTAATTAAATGATAACATACCAAGGCAATTTATTATGGACATCAAATAAAGCCTAGTTTTAAAAAAATTGTGTGATAAATTTAGAAAATCTAGGACTTGCTAGAGATGAAAATTAACTGGTTTTTAAATTAACCAGCAGAGGCCTATATCTAAAATTAAATTTCTATTATTTTTACTAGAGGAAATAAAAATTCCATGTGAGAGCTTTTTTTAAAAGGACTCTTTAATTATAGGAGGTTAATATTTCAGTGATGGTGTCAAAAATACTGCAGTAACATAGTCTCAGTAAGTGGGCACTTATGCCATAAGAAAAATAAAAAGCACACGTCAGATATCCAATACTAAGTTGTGTGTTGTATTGGTTTTAATTTTTATAAGGTTGTGCTGTATTCAGAATCTTATACTATTTGATTGAATCATCTCTCTGAAAGATAAGAATTATTTAGAAAGTAAAATTTCAAGGTGAAACCTTGCAGATGAATCAAACGGTCAGTCTCAGAGATTTAGACATAATGTTTGCATCCCTAATGCAATTCTTGCCACTTCTTAATTTTTTCATAACCAAGCTCTGGGTAAGTACTTCCCATCTGCTCTTGGTTGAACACTGCTAGGTATTGTTCCAGATATTTCCAGTCACAATCAAGGAATTTATATCAGAAGATAAGTTCTAAAATTTTGAGAAAGAAATTCACAAGTGCAATTTATGTGTCAGATGTAATCAGAAAGAGGCAAAGTGCTATCTAATTTTGAGGACATTGTTTTTAAAAATGATGTATTTTAGGGGCACCTGGGTGGCTCAGTCGTTAAGCGTCTGCCTTCAGCTCAGGTCATGATCTCAGGGTCCTGGGATCGAGCCCCATATCGGGCTCCCTGCTCTGCGGGAAGCCTGCTTTCCATCTCCCACTCCCCCCTGCTTGTGTTCCCTCTCTCACTGTGTCTCTGTCTGTCAAATAAATAAATAAAATCTTTTAAAAAAATGTATTTTATTTCCTCTGGATATTTCAGCATATTAGTAAATATTCCAAATTTATCAAGGAGGATCATTTCGTTCATTGCTGTGCCTTGACATTTCCTCTGCTTCTAAAAGAAGCATATACTTTTTTTTCTTCTAAGGATGGCACAGACACAAAGGTTTTGATTTACTTAGCAGTAATGCTCAAGGCCGTATTCTAGTTCTATTCACGTTGTGCTGGTACTAAAGCACTTAATGGACATTCATACTTACATTTTTTTATTTTTGAGAATATATTCACATTCAAGAGAGTACTGATAGATAATTAAATAAAATTAACTATCTTCTAGCCTGCCTTAAATCTAGGAGTAGATGGTCATCCAATAGACTACATTGGTTTGAGTATCAGAATAAAATGTTAATGAAAAAGCAAATTTAGATTATTGTGTCCCAAAAATTTCATTTTAACTATATTAGGAAATAAAATGTTGCATGCTCATATTAGGTATTTTTCTGAATCACGGTGTGGCTTTACTCAAATACAATTCATTCTTCGGGATAAAAACCAACAATTGCTTACAGTTCAAAATACAATTACTGGTCAAAATATAGTTTTCTAGTATTGTAAATCTCCTAAAATAGATCTACAAGTACTTTTTATATTTACTAGCATTTGTTTTACAAGACTTGAAATTTATAGAAAAATTTAATCGTTCTTAAATATTCTCAACATTACTTGATCTACAAATATTTGTTCAAATGGTATATAGAATGTTCCATCATAAATATATGATGTATACAGCCCATCCATATACCCCATGTGTATACTGTAACAGTTACAGTTATGGTAACACATAGGGTATATGGATCTTTATATTTAAAGACATCACAATAAACAATAGTATCAATAAATATCAATAATCTTTTAAAGTGTGGCCAATTAATAGTATTGGCATCTTTCTATTCAGACAGGTTGAAAAATATTTGAGGACCTGAGATCATTATGTGATATTTCTTGAGCATCAACGTATTATGTTATGAACATAAGCTTGCTTTTTTCAATAAATTCTTGGTACTCGTATTTCCAATAATATGATTTTATATATAAAGAAAAGATGATTAAATCTGGGAGTGTTAGCGCTGACTGAATTGGTTATATGCAAATTGATGCATAATGCAAGTATCAGTTTTTAAAATAATAGTTGAGGCCTGCATTTTAATTGAAACGATACCGGCAAAGAGCTGCTTCATAGTCTATGTTCATTCTCCTCGTGATTTTATCGGTATGATAAATAACAGAAGAGCAGTACTCACCATGAGCAATGAAGATAACCAATTTCTTAAATTAAAAATGCTGATAAGGAGATAGTCAAAGAACTATTACTGTCCCCTCCTGAACCAACACACTGCTCTTTTCTGTTGACTTTTGTATCCTCCCTATCCCATCATCCATTCATTTGCACTAAATTACATCCAAACTCTTAAGTAACCTGCTAGAAACACTTAAAAGCACAAGACACAACATTCACATTTATTTCTCACGGGCCCTTAAAACATCCCACCATCTTTCTCATCTCCTACCTTTTTAAAAGAAGTAACTCATTTCTGGTTCACGGGTCTAGAATCAGTAAGAAAGATAATAACCTACAGTTAAACCTAAAGTTTAATTCAAGGTCTTAGATTGTGCCAATTCTGATGTCTCCTTCAGTTTCCTTCTTTTTTTTTTTTTTTTTAATTTAAATTTTAAGTAGTTAACATACAGTGCCATATTGGTTCCTGGAGTAGAATTCAATGATTTATCACTTACATAAAACACCCAGTGCGCATCATAACAAGTGCCCTGCTTAATACCCATCACCCATCTAGCCCATTCCCCCACCCACCTCCCTCCATCAACCCTCAGTTTGTTCTCTATCGCTAAGAGTTTCTTATGGCTTGTTTCCCTCTCTCTTTTTTTTCTTTTCCCCATTCCAATATGTTCATCTGTTTTCTTTCTTAAATTCCACATATGAGTGAGATCATATGATATTTGTCTTTCTCTGACTTACTTCACTTAGCTTAATACTCTCTGGCTCCATTCATTTCATTTACAGTTGGCAAGATTTCATTTTTTTGATGGCTGAGTAATATTCCATTGTGTGTATATATCTATATCTATCAATATATATATATACTCCACATCTTCTTTATCCATTCATCAGTCAGTGGACATTTGGGTTCTCTCCATAATTTGACTATTGTTGATAATGGTGCTGTAAGCATCGGGGTGCATGTATCCCTTCGAATCTGTGTTTTTGTATGCTTTGGGTAAATACCTACTAGTGCAATTGCTAGATCGTAGGGTAATTCTATTTTTAAAATTTTGAGGAACCTCCTTACGTTTTCCAGAGTGGCTGCACCAGTTTGCATTCCCACCAACAGTGTAAGAGGGTTCTCCTTTCTCCCCATCCTTCCCAACACCTGTTGTTTCTTGTGTTGTTAATTTTAGCCATCCTGAACCATGTGAGATGGTACCTCATTGTGGTCTTGATTTGTATTTCCCTGATGATGAGTGATGTTGAGCATCTTTTCATGTGTCAGTTAGCCATCTAGATGTCTTTTTTGGAAAAGTGTCTATTCATGTCTTCTGCCCATTTCTTAACTGGACTGTTTGTTTCTTGGGTGTTGAGTTTGATAAGTTCTTTGTAGATTTTGGTTACTATCCTTTAGTTTCCTTCTAAAGAATGGACAAATTTGAAGCAATGCTCTGTGGCAGGTCAAATGTCTTCAAGCCAACCAGGTGTATCAATGGCCTGGTGCAGCAAATTTCTCTCATAACCTCTTTCCTTGAAGTTCTGGTAATAGGACTGTCACTTGGGTCCCTGCCACAGAAACTCTAAGAAAAAACTGCTTCACAAGGAAGCCAAGGCCAAGCACTGTGATTGATGTAGAGTGATAACACATCCCTGGTCAGTCTCTTCTGGCTCCTTTGAAAGTGAAATCCCAGAATAAGAGCCTGTGAGTCACACCAAAAGACTAAATAAATATCAAGCTGAGGCACCTTTGGGATCATTTTCATACACCACCAAATCAGTAAACCTGTTAAGTATATCCCTGATCTTATGTTACATTTTTCTAGTATTGAAAATCTCCTAAAATAGATCTACAAGTACTTTTTATATTTACTAGCACTTGTTTTACACATGCCTGAAATTTATAGAAAATTTTAATACCAGCTTTACAGTTCCCAAATATTCTCAACATTACTTGATCTAAAATATTTGTTTATATGGCACGTAGAATGTTCCTGTAAATACAGCAGTAGTTAATACCACATTTTCAAAGGATTGTTAAAGTAATAGAAAGCAAAGATCTAAAATGTATCAATTTTATTTCCATAATACTTTTCTTCTTTAGGTAAATTACCTTTTGAAGAGCATGAGAAAAAAATTTTTTTTGCATATCAATTAACATCTCCTTCCAAAAGCCTCATTCATTAATTTTCTACAAAAGAAAATTTTGCTTTCTAAGCTATCTATCCCAATGACTCTGATCTTTTAGTTAATGCTACATGTGGATAAAGTGCTTTATCATGGTTAATGAATTTTTCCATGTAATAATGCCTTTACATTGAATAAATAACATTATCCTATTACCATTAACAACCCTTACTGTCAAAAATGAACAGTATGAGTATATACCAAAACTATTCTAGGGACACCTAGGTGGCTCAGTAGGTTAAGTGGCTGTCTTCGGCTCAGGTCATGATCTCAGGGTCCTGAGATCGATTCCCGCATTGGGCTCCCTGCTCAGTGTGGATCCTGCTTCTCCCTCTCCTTCTGTCTCCCGGCTTGTGCTCTCAATCTCTCTCTGTCAAATAAATAAATAAAATCTTTAAAAATAGATAAATAAAACTATCCTAGATATTCTTAAGATACATTCCATTATTGCCTTTTGTTTGTCCTCATTTTATTGAATAGTTTTGTTGCTTGAAAATATTCATTAAGGACCTACTATGCACCAGGAATTACTATGCTATAACTGATCTAGACCTGGTATTTTTTTTAAAAAAATCTCTCCAGGTGATTCTAATATGTAGCCTTAGTTGAAAATCACTTTTCAGGAAGCCTTGAATCTGGGGAAAGCCAGGAGGGTTTCACAGAAAGGGTGATATTTGACACAGACCTGAAGGATAGAGTAAGAGTTTCCCAGGGGTAGAGGAATGGAGGGAACTGTATAAGAAGAAACAAGGAGACTTGACAGGCAAGCAGCCTTGGTGGGACCAGATCATCTGCTTTGGGGACATGGGAATGAAAGTGACCAGAGAAGACCAGAAAGTGTGGTTGGTACTACACAGAAAAGAGCCTTCACAGTTATATTGAGTTATTGTATTTTATTCAGCTGGAACCACTATATTGTACCATATATAGAGGACCACTGAATCTTAATATTTTTAAGTAGTAAATATGGTACAAGTTGACCTATGTTTAAGAAGGCAAAATATGCAACATTGAAGATGCAAGAGAGTGTGAGAACTTTGAAATTGGCAGGGGTTTACATCATTCAGGTAAGAGATAATGATGGATTGATTGCCCCAAACTGACCTCCATTGTAATTTGGATTGTTATAGCTTCCTATACACATTTTTAACTGTTATCAATGATGACTACAAATATGTTAGTTCTGTGTTCAGAAGATGAAAATAATATCCATTGTAAATATTTCTGTGAATACTACCAATTTGAAATTAGAACAGTAGAGTACTTTTCTGAATCCAATCCTATTTTAATTTTAAACAGTATTTCTCAGCTTTGATCTTTAAAGCAAAAACCAATGGCAGGAAAAAAAGTTTGTACCAGTTTCACAAAGTATGTCTTGTACCAGCTTCATGAAATATAAAATACTACTTTCAATACAAAAGACAAAAAAAGGTCTTCAGACTGAGAATACCAGGAATAAGGAATGCAATTATAATCATAAAGGGGTCACTTCATCCAGAGGATATAAAATTGTAATATTTATGCACCAAATAACAAAGCTTCAAAATACACAAAGCAAAATCCAATTAATTCACAATTATAGTCACATTTCAATATTCCTCTTTCAGTAATTGGTAGAATATCGACAGAAAATCAGTAAGGATGTAGAAGAATTGAACAATACTATTAAACATATAGAACACTCCACCCTGCAAAAGCAGAATACCCATTCTCTTCAAGTGTACATGGAATTTTCTGCAAGGTATACCATTTTCTGGGACATAAAACAAGTCTCATTAAATTTAAAAGGATTCAAATGATATAAGATGTGCTCTCTGATGACAAAGGAATTAAATTAGAAATTGGTAATAGATCTTTAGAAAAAAAATAAATATTTAGAAATAACACATTTCTAAATCAACTGAGTCAAAGAATTAAAGGGAAATTATAAAACATTTGAACTGAATGAAAACTTTAAAAATGTATCAAAATGCATGGTCTGCTGTTAAAGCAGTATATAAGGAAAATTTTCTTACATCAAATGCCGATATTAGAAAACAGGAATGATCACAAGTTAATGAACTTAGCTTATGTTGAAAAAAAGGTAGAAAAATGAGAGTAATGAAACTAAAAGTACATGGAAAACAGGAAATAAATCAGTGTGGAAATCAATGAAATCTAAAACAGTAAAACAGAGAAAACCAGTGAAGGCAGAAACTGTTTCTTTGAAGAAATCAATACAATTGATAAACTTCCAGCCAAATAATAGATCAGGAAGAAAAAAAGAAGACACAAATTACTAATATCAGGAATGAGAGAATTGGCATCACTTTGGACTCCAAAGATATTAAAAAGATAATGAAGGAATATTATTAACAGCTTTATGCTAGTAAATTCAGTAACATAGATCAAGGTTATTCAGCCTCAACAATGGTGACATTTTGGGCCAGATAATTCTTCCTTCTGAGGGCTGTCTTGTGGATTGTAGAATATTTTGCAGTATGCCTGGCTTCTACCCACTAGATGTCAATACCATGTCCCACTTCCCAGTTTTAACAACCAAAACTGTTTCTAGACGTTGCCAAGTGCCCCATAGGTGAGAACGAATAATGCTGCCCCATGTTGAGAACTACTGACTTAAATGGGCAGATTTTTTGAAAGGCACAAACTACTAAAACTCAAGAAGAAATAAATAACTTTAATAGCCCTGTATCTATTAAAGAAATTAAATTTGTGGTTTAAAACATTCCTACAAAGAAAACTCTAGCCTCCGTTAACTTCACCAGTGAATTCTCCCATTTAAGGAAGAAATGATACTGATTCTACATAAACTCTCTCAGAAAGTTGGTAATTGAGGATTACTTCCCAACTCACTCTATGAAGCCAAAATGACCCTAACATCAAAGCCAATACAAGAAAACTGTAGACCAATATTCTTCAGGAACATAGATGCAAAAATCCTAAACAAAAATTTAGCAAATGGATCCCAGTAATATTGTGAAATGATAACACATAATCAAGTGGTATTTATCTCTGGAATGCAAGATTGGTTTAATGTTCAACAATTAGTGTATATCACCACAGCACACTAAAACAGAAAAACTAATCATATCAATAGATGCAGAAAAAGCATTTGATGAACTATAACCCCAATTCCTGATTTTTTTTTAAATTTTTTTTTCTAAACTGCTGATTTAAACAACTCTGGGCAAACTAGATTTACAAGAGAACATCCTTAACTTGATAAAAGTTATCTACAAAATCCCTACAATTAACACTATGCCTAATGTTAAAAACTAGACTTATTCTATTTGAACTTTTACTAAAGGTTCTAGCCAGTGCAATAGTACCAGCGATACATACATGCATATGGAAAAATAGCATCCTGACTGGGAAGGAAGAAGTAAAACTTTATTTGCAAATGTCATGATCATCTACACAGAAAATTTGATGGAATTTGTGAAAAAACTACTAGAAATATTGAGGTGAGTAAGGTTGCAGGTTTCAAGATCAATATAAAATACTCTTGTGTGACTATGCACTATCAATGACAATTGAAAATTGACTTATAGAGCAAAACCATGTAAAATTGCATAAAAATATGAAATACTTAAGGATAACTCTAAAAAAAAATGTTCAAGATCCGTATAATGAAAACTACAAAACATTGGTAAGAGAAATTAGAGACCTAAACAAATGGAAAAATGTATGGTTCTCATGGGTCAGACATTTCAATATTATTAAAATGTTAACTCCCCCCAAATTTATCTATAGACTCAACACAATACAACCACTTTGGGAAAACAGTCTGACCATTTCTTTAAAAGTTAAAAATACCCAACAATATGATCCAGCCATTCTACTACAAGGTACTTATCCAAGAGAAATTGAAAACATATCTATGCAAGACTTGTTGAACGTTTATAGGAATTTTATTTGTAATAACCAAAACCTAGACACAACCCAAATATCCACCAACAAATGAATGGATAAGCAAACTCTAGTATAGCTATGTGGTAGAATACTATTTAATAATAAAAAGGAATGAACTCAGTGAGTACTGAACGATGTATAGAAATGTTGAATCACTATATTGTACACCTGAAACTAATACAGCACTGTATGTTAACTGTACTGGAATTAAATTAAAAACCTAATAAAAACACTTAAAAAAAGGGAATGAACCATTGATACATACAATACCATAGATGTATGTCAAAGTAATTGTAATATGTGGAAGAAGCCTATAAGACAGAGTGAACATACTGCACAATTTCATTTATATAAAATTCTAGAAAATGCAAACTCAACTTTAGTGAAAGGATCTCAATCAATAGTTGCCTAGGGGTGGGTGTGGTGCAGTGGAGGTGAATGGGAAGGGGCAGAGGAAGAGATTACAAAGGGACATGGTGAAACTCTTGGGGTGAAGGGTATGTTCATTGTCTTGATTATGGTAATGGTTTCATGGATATATATTCTTTATATACGTGCAGTTGCAAGTACCATTACAAGGAGAAAAATTCAAGAAGTTACAAAGTAGTCTGATAAGTAGAATGTAATTTCAGAATTTAAATATTTTTTTTCTTTCATGAGATACAAGATAGGGCAGAATGTTTAGAGTAGAAGAGTAACTTTACACTTGATAGTAGACTCTCAAAAGTGATTCTGTGAGGACTACCACCAAAAATCATCAGTATGATCATCAGCTCCTATATTACAGATGGATAATTGAACTGAATAATAAAAATATAGTTAGTATTATTCACTGAACTTCTTTAAGATTTATTTATTTATTTATTTATTTATTTATTTATTTTAGAGTGTGCGTGTGCACAAGTGGGGGGAGGGGCAGAGGGCGAGAGAGAGAAAGAATCTCAAGCAGACTCTGCCCTGAGCATGGAACCTGACACAGGGTTGGATCCCACGACCCTGAGATCATGTCCTGATCCGAAATCAAGAATCTGACGCTCAACCGACTGAGCCTCCCAGATGCCCCTACTCACTGGACTTCTAAAGCTTATTAGATACAATCTGTCTCTCACTTGTTATCTTTTAACTACCAGATAGACCAAGAATCTGAATGTGGTGCTCTTTCATTGACATTTTCCACCCCCTCGCCATTATACTGGTCAATGAATTCATTAAAAAAAAGGCTCTGTATCTGCACGCTGTTAAAATTTGGACTTTCTGGAATTTTGTAAGGAGTTTTGCAGTAGCACAAGATTTGTGCATCCTCTGACAAAGTGAATTACTAGTGAATGACTAGCTTCCTTTTCCCGCTCAGTCCCGCTCCTGAAGTTCTGCAGGGGAAGAAGAGGTAATCCAAAGGGAGCTAAGCAAGTGTGTGTCCTCTAATCAGTAGATTCCTGCCCTGGTTGTCCACAGGGCCTTGAATCATCCCCCTTGATATTGTAGGCAGAGTAGAACACTACACCAGATAATACCAACCACCACAGAGAGCAAGACAGAATTGGACTATGAAGACAGACCCGAGAATTCCCAGCCACCAGCCAGTCAGGTTCATCTCAGCCAATTTGTTTTCCTCATAAGAATGCAACTATGTATTTTATGCGTTCAATTTCCTGGGTCCTGTTTCTGCTCTTATTGGTGGGATTGTGTCTTGTATGGGTGCATGTCAATGGGCTTTAAACCTTACCCTAGAAAAAATTCTTTTTGCATTTGACATATCCTTATTAGGAATCCACACCATAGAGAGACTGCTTATGCGCTGCTTACATTTTTATAGTTCTCCAAATACGTACAAAGGGCTAAATAATTAGGATAAAACATGGAAGAAATAATTTCTCATTGGTTGTTTACAACAAAGAACGTTATGAATACCACTGTCCTTCCAGGCCAGGCAAGCCCAAAACCTTGACAACTTTAATGCACCTTTGAAGTCTAGAGATCTCTTGGGCTCATCTGAATCCCTTCTTTAGGTTCTGTCACTGGTCTGGGTAAAAGTTGGCTCCTCTCCTGTCAGAATGTCACCATATGTGCCTTAGGGTGAAGCCTTCATGCAGAGAGCTCACAGAGGGCTTTTTGTGGCCCCTGGCTAATAAAGCAAAGGTACTTTTGGCAGAATTTGGAGGTAGGTTTGTTCTGGTTGTAACGTACCAATTGTGATCAAGTTACGGTGGGGGATATGTGTACAGCCTTCCACCTGCCTCTGATGGTGATAATTTACCATACCGTTTCCTAAATGAACTTGATCAATGCTGCTTGGCCAAATGGCTGTTGATCATTAAGCAACATTTTGTCACTAGACCTGATTAGAACTGGCCAATTCAATCCCTTAGTGCTAGCATAGCTCTTGGGCCTTCTTCAAACATTTATTTCTATTGCTATGCATCTTTCTAGGTTGCTATGTTTGAATCTTTCAGTAAGAATTATTTAATTTGGGCTTTATTATCCTGTCCTCTTTGAGGAATTTATTGTTAGTTTAGGGGTGCTGGAGGCACCTAATCCTCTTCTGGTTGATTTATGAAGCCCTTAGGTATCATATGGTGTAAATGCTTCAAAAGTAATTATACAGACCGGCTTTGGCAGTCAAAGATAATTCTCAAAAATGATAAGTTGCTTAGAATGTACAGATGCTTGATTGGCTAGCCTAGGGAAGCAATCACCCCTCAGGACTTAGAAATATATAAGCTAAGTGAGAACTCTACCCATTCAGTCTTATAAATTGGTCAGAACCTGCGGTTAGTTAAATCCACTAAGGGTTTCTCACGCCCTGACAATAAAGCAAGCACAGGTCTTTCCCTCAATAGCTGGTTTATTTACGAGTATTTATTGAGTGCCCACCAAGTGCCAGGCACTGTTCTTTGAGAATACCGCCATGTTCCATGGAGTAAAAGGCCCTCCTGGAATTTACATCCTAGTGGGGGAAAGACAATAAACAACATAAACAAGTAAAGTATTCAGTATGTAGATGTATGAAAAGAAGGGGGAAAGGCAGAGAAGGGGGTTGAAACCTAAAGCAGGGAGCTTATATGTTCTAATGGGGACCACAGAGAACCTCACTGTGAGGGTGACTTCTGAGGAAAGACCTTTCTGTGTTGGGGGAAGGGCGGGCATTGTCCAGTAGTATGGAGTTTCACCACCTGCAGAGATGGGCATTCTACCCGCAGTGCTTCTGAGTCCCCACATGGCACCTCCCTCGTGCTCTGCTCAGCTGCCTGAGCTGCGGGCATG
Source organism: Phoca vitulina (assembly GCF_004348235.1). NCBI lineage: Eukaryota > Metazoa > Chordata > Mammalia > Carnivora > Phocidae > Phoca > Phoca vitulina. The sequence continues at coordinate 18,183,861 of NW_022589712.1, read as the reverse complement.
GGCGGGGGTCATGGGCGGGGGTCACGGATGGGAGGGTCCTGTCGCACACAGTGCTCCCGCAGTCCAGCTACCCATTAATGTTTCTCTGGGGCTACTGTTTCTGACAGCTGCCTAAATCCTGATTCATACGTGAACGTGACTTGCCACATCTTCTCTGAATGTTCTATGTCACAGCAAAAGTGGAATTTTCTGGTTTGCTTTCTTTTCACCTTGCTCTGAAGTATTTGGACATGCCTGCAATAGGGAACAACCTAAAGAAGAGGGCAAAACAAACAAACAGAAAAAAATGTCTTTTAAATCACCTCAAGTTCTTTACTGAGAGAGAGGATAAATGAAGGTATCTCTTGCCTAGATGTTACATACCAATGTCTGTGGATTTGGAGAAGGCTTCTTATAAGATGACACAGGGATGATGAAACTTTGTCGGCTTTCCTTCGCGTGTTGACATGTGATTAGGCAACACGTTTGTGGCTGAAAGATAAAACAGTTATCCAATTTTGAGATAAACTTTATAAATATTCATTTACCTTTGGGTTTCACTAATAGCTATCCAATGAGGGAACCAATGTTGATCATCAATAACACAACGTGCTGAAAAGCATTTTCTTCACTGGGGTGCATCTAAATCCCAGAGTATGTTCTTGTGGTTTATTAGTTCTTGTTTTGCTTTGTTTTTTTAGTGCCCTCCTCAAAATGCTGAAAATTTGTCTCTGATATTCAGTTATTGCAGTGTAAGGTAGTTACATAAGCACAGGTCAGAAAATAACTTGTGTATGTCCGTATTTAAAGACAAAAGTCTTTAAATGGGGCACCTGATTGGCTCAGTCAGCTAAGCATCTGATTCTTGATCTCAGCTCAGGTCATGATCTCACGATGGCAAGTTCAAGCCCCATGTTGGTGGAGCCTACTTAAAAATAAAGAAATAGGGGCTCCTGGGTGGCTCAGATGGTTAAGCGTCTGCCTTCGGCTCAGGTCATGATTCCAGGGTCCTGGGATCGAGCCCCACGTCGGGCTCCTGGCTCAGCAGGGAGCCTGCTTCTCCCTCTCCCTCTGTCTCCCCCTGCTCATGCTCTCTCTCTCTCTCTATCTCTGTGTCTCAAATGAATAAATAAAATCTTTAAAAAAAAATAAAAGCTTTCATATAAAAAAAGAAATAAATAAAGCCTGTGAATACTACTTACATCAGTCACTAAATAAGAAGGTAACTTCCCTATAATGCAAATTAACTATCATGTTGACTTTTAAATATTTAAAAGGTGTATATTAGTTTCCTAGGGCTGCTATAACAAGTTCCACAAACTGGGTGGCTTCAAACAACAGAAATTTATTGTCTCTCAGTTCTGGAGGCTGGAAGTCCTGAAATGGAGGTGTCAGCAGGGCCTTGCTCTTTCTAAAGTCTCTAGAGGAGGGTCCTTCCTTGCCTTCTCCTAATTTCTGGAGATTGCCAGAAATTTGGGGCATTCTTTGGCTTGTAGACACATCACTCTAGTTTCTGCCTCTGCTGTCACGGATTTCTTCCCGTGTGTTCTATTTGTCATCTCTTGTTATAAGACACCAGTTATATTGGATTAGTGCCTACCCTAATCTAGTGTCATCTCATCTTAACACGATGACATGTGCAGAGACCCGATTTCCAAATAAGGTCACATATACAGGTATGGGGTTAAGACTTCAGCATATCTTTTTGAGAACACAGTTCAACCCATAACAACTAGTATCTTAATTAATGACCCTATTTAACGCCAGACTATTGCAGATTTTTCAGTAGGTCAAATATATTACGATACCTATTCATGGATATTCATAAAGATTATTCTTTGCTTTGAAATCCTTGGACTTTAAATGAACTCCATGTATCTGAATAGTAAAGATTTCACTAATTGCCAGCAATAGATTTAGGATCCATAATTCCTCAGGCAGGTCATAGCCCTACACACACTTGGAACCAACTGGAAAAGAAGCTGGCTGTCAAGATATGGCCAACTTGGACGAGTGTCTGCTTCTAATAGAAATGCTAAGGATAGGAGGACTGCCAGATTGCTTTCTTTAATAAAACATGCCCTGTGTTTTATTAGCTTGTTTTATCAAAACCTTAAATATGACTCTTTTTGATATGAGTAGCTTCCATATGAATATGTAATTTTGAAAACAGAAAATGAATTATTTCAGTAAACTGATCCATATTTTTCCTTCTCAATGTGCCATAACAATTGCAAGGTATCAGTAATTTATGGATAACAGTTGAACTGTAGAAAACATCCGTATGGTTATCTAAAAGTTAGGATTTCTCTTTCTATTGTAAGGTCAACACTTACACAAGTAAGGCAGGAATTCGGTCACTGGCCTTTTCAGCTGACAGTATCCATCACATCTCTAGGCTTTCTGTCATTTCAGCTCCCATGGTAGGTAGTTGGTGGTGGACGTAGAAAGCCCTCTCTCCATTTCTGTGGCTGACTATGATTATTTCCAAAATTTGCCTGGCTGGTCAGAATCTCAGCCCCCCCCCCCACATCATGGCCTGGGACATCTGCTCACACTTACAGACAAGTTTTCTGTCTAGGAAGGCGAATTTATTTACATCAGCTCTCATTTTGAATCCGATGCTCAGGGCTCGTGAATACTCTTTATATTGCCAGGCTTTCTTAAAAACGATCAGTAGGAAATGCGGATTTTTTTAGGACTGAGAAAATTTCTGCAGAAGTCATCTGGGCTTTTGCCTGAATTTCCAGCCTGACCTCCCTCCCTCGGGCCCACATCCATACCCGGACTCTCTTTTCTAGAACCTACTCTTGAAGCCCAAGGGAAAATATGCCAAAATAAAGCCCAGGCAGTGTCATCTCTGAAGGCACGGCCCTTGTGTGAACCAGGGGCAGATATTCCTCTCTGGCTCTGTGACAGCAGCTGTTACTCAGTGACACTGAGCTGAGAGCAGCCGAGCTGAGCATTTAGCCTTGCACATAAATAGATGCGTTTCCATGCCTCGCGATAGACATGACAGCTCAGAAAGGGAGAGGTCTGGTTTCGGGCCAGAAAGCATCCTCGCTAAGAATTCTCTGAGGGTGTCCTTCACCCTCGAGTTTCTACCTTCCTTTGTACCTACCAAAATCATGCAGAAAAGTTCATCCAAAGCCACCGTACGTGACTGACACATCAGTTAAGACGTGAAATTTCTTGTTTGTTGTTTACTTTAGCTTCTTCTAAAAAAAAAAAAAATGGTTTTTTTAGCTGTCCGAATACTCTGGAGAATCAGGTTGAGTGTTAGTCTTTTGTTCCCCCTGCTCCCTTGAAAATATATTTCTTTTTTTTTTAAATGAAAATAAGTTTCTAATGCCTGTCAGATGTGTGGATGAAATTGCAGCTCACCAGGCCACCTCACTTCTAAATCTTTCGGCTTCAGGATTGCCTGGGAATCTTATTCTTTGACAACTTTTAGCTTTCTAGAATTTATCAGTTCTCTTGACTGAGACTGTTTTGCTTTCTTTTTATTTCATCAGATTTCCAAACGTGTGTGTTTTCCACCAAAATGAAAGAAACCATCCTGGTGTGAGAGGCTTCCCCTCACCCCCCATCTCTGGGGTGAATTCTGGCACCCTCCAGAAGTTTCACTAACACCTTGAGACCTGGGATGGAGTTTGCAAAGCTAGATTTTGCTCATTATTCAGAATGTATCTCTTGTATCAAATAATATTTTTAAAAATTACCCTAAAATAAATGCAGCATTTTTAGGTATCAAATAGAGCTCACATATGTAAGTATGTTAATATTGAACAGAATTTTATGGTAACCAAAATTCATAACACTCCTTTATTGACACTTCTAGAAATAGCCTCTTTGAGATCTCCAGTGTTGAAATTGCATTTGGTGAAATTGTCAGATTTTGTGTTTTTACATAAAAGTGGTATATATTCCCTAGAATGGAGCTTTCTTTGGGGGGAGGGGTTAGCTTTTGGTCTGATTTAAAATAAAACTACTGAAATAGCAGTTGTCCATTGCACGAAATGTGTTTTGGCTATGAGTCTTAGCTTGTACGAGTATTTTTGAAAGCACAGTCAATGTCAGCTTAGGAACCACAGTGAGGGGCACGAATAAGGGAAGAAGAGATCACTGCAGGATCCAACATATTTTTAAATTATTTCCCTTTACAAAATGATCTTATTTACAAGGACTTGCAGGAAGAAATCATTCACTTAGGAGAATCAGTGTCAGGGGTAAAGAGTCATAATTTTAGAAGCAATATTTCTTGAAATACCAGACAATAAATTCAGGGTGAGAATCTTCATCATTTTACTACATTCTCCAAGCCCATGTTGGGATTTGAAGGCCAAAGTTTACATAGGCCCTCTAGAATATCATTTCAGAATGGATTCACATGGCAAAGAAGGACTGGTGGGGGACAGGGCTATCCTAAACGGACCCCACTTTATTATAACTGTGTTTTAATGTCTGACTAATAACTCTTCCACCACCAAGACTCGTAACAGAAGTTGAGAAACACCTGAATATCCATTTAAAGAGCCCATTATAGTGCCTCGGGTTATGATGCAAAGCTAAAAGATTTTGTTACCTACTGTAAAAGCCACTAAAGCAAAAACTTAAGCAGAAGATTGTTTGTTAGACAGTTGTAAAAGGGAGTTAAGGATTGAGCTGGGCAACATCTTTCCCCTCCCATTATCCCTCTTTGTCTCCTTTTTTATGGCATTTTTTTCCCCATGCAACATTTATAGGTAACATATATGTCATCGTTCCTAATAGAACTCAAGGTCTTACCTTTTACTACTAACCTGTCACTCTACTGTCTCACCCGCCAACTGCACCGGCCGCCCGCCCCCCCAGCTATTTGGGTCTCGTCTGTCACTGAAGCATCTTTGTGTTTGCAAGGTGGAAGTGTAGCTGCTTCCTTATTACTTTTCAGTGTTGCAGTTTGATTTCTTTCCCCTTTTAAAGGCTATTACACAGAGACCTGCCACCCAGGAGCATAAACATCATCTTCGCCCACGTGTCTTGAGTAACTTGAATTTCACCTCCCTGGGGAATGTCCTCCTCGTCTTTCATTCAAAGGGACTTGGCTAAAAATGTCAATTTCACTGTTTGAGAATTCTTAAGAGAAAGCGTTTGTCCCTAAGTGTACTTGAAGTGGATGTAATTAGCGTTAACAGCATGTTCATATCTTCCTTTAAGAGGATTCTACAAATAAACAATTTGGTCAGTGAGTACATGTAGTTGGTGAACTTACCATCTCCAAATGGTGCTCCATACAGAACCCCCCAGAAAGGGGTTAGAAATGAGATGTCTTTTTTCATGCAGTGGTTTCACCCTCATAGATCCCAGCAATAAAAAGAGCAATACCAGACCTTCATGAAGTCTGTTAAATCAGAGAGCTGTAAAAAAATCTTGTTACAACAAGGGCAGGCCCGCAGTCCACCTTCATTTAATTGTTTGTTTTGGTGTGTGAATATGAGGCTTTATAGTGCAGTTTTTCAGTTTATATAATTTTTCTAAAATAAAATCAAAGGGTCCCAGAAAGAAAGATGGACATTCTATGAACCTTAGTGCATCCCACATGTGTTTAGTCATAATATTGAAAATGTTCTACTCATAAGGTGCTAGTGTTCTGTATCATTGCCTGTTCCCCATGGTTGATAATATATAGTAAACAAACCAAATATTTTCAGGTTAAAAGATTCTGAGGCAAACAGCTTTAAAATAGGTTTCTTTATTGCAGGAATTCTTTCAGAGTCTTTACTATGCTAATATGCATTATAAATCTCCACTAGGGGAATAAAACTTATTTCACCAGGGAACCATTCTTTGCTGGGCATCTTCTGAGGCCATGTTCCATACATCATGCTTTCTTCTTACTTTAGAGTGAACTGAAGATGAGATTCAATGGTGTGTACGTGGGGACTTATTTACATACGAGTACTGAGTGTCACTGTACCTTATAGACTCAGATCTTGATGTGTGTGTGTGTGTGTGTGTAAAAGAGAGACAGAGAAAGACACAGAGAGCAGAGAAGGGAGAAAGATGGAAGGTTGGTTGGCCCAGAATCAGGCCACTTGATTGTTTGAACCTACGATGCATGTAACATTTCTGTTGCGTGGCCGTAATCCATTTGTGCATTTTTGCTTTCCTATTACAACATTAAGTTTGGCTGTTTCACAGTTCTGGAGCATGACATTTCATGATTATTGGGTGAAGTAGTGAATGCATGAACGAATGCATCAAAGATTCTCTTTTTGTGTGTCTGTTTTCCTGATATCTTCTGAAATGTTTCCAAACGAGGGTTTGTCTTAAGTCCTCGTGGTTGCCACCTGAGGACAATTGTTATGAATATTTGCAAGTCTGAGCCCTCATTGTCTATCTCAGGATGTATTACAAGGCAAAAGAATAAGAAAACTCTCTTCCATTTTGTCTTGCTAAAACCTACTAAGTCTTGAATGCAAAACCAATTTTAAGCAGATGAGTAAATACCTGATTGTCCCCTCTGAGCAGTAAAGACATTTATATCTATTATTACTCTATTAGTCTAATAAAAAAGCATTTTCCAAAGCATGTATGAACTGCAGGTATGACATGATACTACATTTTAAAGCTGCTTCTTTCAACTGGGTTATACTTCTGATTTTTCATTAAAATATTTAATAAAACTTTGATGCCTTTAAAACTCGATAAAACTTCTATGATTTTTCAAGTAAAAAAAGTAGGGTTTTATTTATACAGTTATATGATTTTTAACATTTATTTTTTAAACTGTCATTGTATCTTAATGAGCTGGGGGGTTTTTTCCCTTAATAAACTACTTGCAAGAATGCAGGCATACAAGCGTGTGTATATACCTGCAAAAGGACATTCACACAGTCAGACTTGTCTTCTGATCAATTTACAACTTGTCTCCTGCTCAGCAGAAATCTTAGCAAGTAGATTAGAGCTATTGTCTTGAATTGCCATTTCTGAGGAGTCTGAAACTTAATTACATGGGAAGGACACATTTCCTCTGCTTTATAGGAACAACACATCTAGTTATAGTGAGAAACAATCATTTTCTAGACAGGTACAAAGCTCAGATCACTGGCAAATGCTTACAGTGTAATGAAAAACAGAAGAGCAAGATACAAAACTCTATGAAGAAAGATTCCATTATATAATGGGGGCACAGACAAAAACGAAATTCTCCCAAAATGCTAATAAGATCATCAACCGTTGATGGGTCTATGAACAATTTTTAGTATTATTTTTCTTTATACCTTTCTCATATTCCAAATTTCCACAGTGAGCCATTGTTACTGAGAAAACAGATGACATGAAAGAAATACTCAACTCTCTCCTTCCCCCACCCCCCACCCCACTTGATTTCACTACAACCTGGCAAAAAAGTCAGTAAGCCTATTATATGTAACCAGAGGCACTTTTGCACCTCTGCATGAGGTGGACCCCGGCTAAAATCATTTTAAAAGAATACCAAATATTCTGTAGATGCAAAAGAAGAAAGAGGGAGCTGTAAAGTAGCCTCCATCAATTTGACCCTATTGCGCTTATTTCCTATAAAAGCATATGACTTCATTTTTGCTAAAATATATAATTCATACAGGGCTGTAAAGAAGGAATTGAATTTTTTTTCTGGTATGAGAAAGTCTGTATGGAAAAGAAAATTATATGGAAGGAATGCTAAATGACAATGATTTTCCGAATGCTAAGATCCAAGCTAGGAGAAGAAAAATTTTCTGAATATCTATCTCCCTGTCCAGGTAAGAGTGAACTATAACTGGTAAACTGCTGTTGGACTTATGACAGTCCAGTAGTTTACCAAACATTTCTTCTATACATATTCAAATATAAATGTATATATGAATATATATGTGTGTGTTTATGTATTTCCTGTTCAATGCTAATGTCATGGATCTCAACAGCTCTTGTTTACTTTCTCACAGTTGTGGCCAATTAACCATACTTTAACATACTTAGTTTATAAAATTATTTTATTTAACTATGATGATTTTATATTTAGTGTTCTAAGATAGGGCAGCCAGTGAATATACATATATATACATATACATAGAGAGAGACATCTTCAGATTTATTGAAAAATCTCCTATGGCAACCTAGGTGGGAAGATTTTTTTTAAAGCTTTAGAAATAATATGTAAAATGCCTTTTAAAGACGTTCATGATAAGGGCAGTGCAATTGTGATGGGAGGGAATGATTTCCTTTTTTTTAATTTTTTTATTAAAATATAATGTATTATTTGTCAGCGCTCACCATAGTACTTCCATTTTTTAAAAGAAAAGACATAAGCTTTCCCCTTGCTGACTCTGCCTCTTCCTTCTCCCAAATACTTAATATCATGACATGCATTCAGCACAGGCTAAGGGGACCCTTGCCACTGCCCATCGGATAGGTGGCATGCTGTCAATTTTTTTTAGATGGTGTCATGGAGATTCCAGTACATTATATAGTAGGCACATTAGATCCTTATTGCCAGAGCAGGATTGGTCCATCTAGTTTGCTTTTAAGTTTAGGTGTAAATGACCTCAGTATTATACTGCCATAGAATCCCCTAAGATCCACCTTTGGCTGTTGAATGAATATTTGGTGTCTCTCCTGTTGCTGAAAAATAATCAGGGTGATCTCATCCTAAAAACACAAGCTTAGAATAAGAATAAAAAGAGATTCCCCACTATCTCCAATGTGCTGGGTATCACAAATCTTTGTCGGCAGTCTAAATCCTTATGTCAGGTGTAGCCAGGGGGCTTCCGGGGTTGTGAATTACATATTTTTTTACAAGATGTTGACTAAAGCTGGAAATGCTATTACAAAACTTATTTTGGAGCAGATTGATTTTCATTTACAACTTTTCAAAGATGAAAGAATATTGGTCAGGTGAATGTAAGCATGCAGGGAAAATTCCTTTCTACCCAAGCCTGCTTGCGGGTTCTTTCAGATGGCTTCTTGGGTTATATAAATTTAGTTTGAGGTCATTATATGCATAATTTGTTACTAAGTAAAGTAGTTTGTCAGGTTACGAGACATTAATCTTCCAATAGGTCTTTAATTAGGACAGATGCACTAAATAATTCATAGCAAGACTTGGCCTGGAAACATTTATAATACTCAATTATACCATTTTACAGGCAATGGCAAATTGTTTTTGTGTAGTCTGGAAATTGTGGGACTTAATTAATTACCTTCAGTGTTTTAGACATCTGCTCTGCACTCTTTAAATGCATTAAATTGGCAACTCATGAAATGGCTAAAAATAGTGTTCAAATTCCCCAGATGGTAAAGGGTGAAGATCAACCATGACAGGAAGAAAAAAAAAAAAAGGCCACTGTGTGGTGTGCAGGAAATATGAAACCAAATTACATATCCAGCAACATTTGACTTAGAAGACTCTTGAGTGTATGACAATTGTTTTTGAAAGAATGAGAAATTTACATGATTTTTAAAAGCTTTTAACTTACATTTCTTCTTGGTTTCCTAAGATGGGCTGTAGTAAACAAATCAGGAAACCAGGCGGTTGTAATGGTAGAAAACACATACCAGTCAGTGCCATGTAAACACCTCTGAGGGAAATCTATTTCTGCACAAATAACTTTGTCCCTATAAGTTGTATCAAAGGCGTGACAAAAAAAATAAGTACTTTGGAAGTATTTGCAGAGACATTTTCATGTCATAGATCTTAAAATGATGGAAAGGGGAATTAAGAGCTTATTCCATTTGTAATTAGATCACAGAAAACAGATGGTGATGGCTTTGCACTGAGTAGGAGGATGTGACCATTTAAGTAAACAAAAGAAAAAGGAATGTTCATTTCATTTTTCTTCCTAGACATTTCTCCAAGAAAAATGTCGTGCTTGATCGTCTTAAGAATAATATGTAAGTCGATTACAGAGGAAATAAGCACATTTTGAATGCTCTAAGTGGGGGATGAATTTGCAGATTCAGGGGTCCCCTCTTATGCTGGTAGTTAGACCCAGCACAGAGCAGCCTCTGTCTCTTGGAGCCCAGGTTCCTGCAGCTTTGTAACAGGGCATTTCTCCTAAGGCTGTGTGGTTTCTCCAGAGTTGTTGTGAGATGTTTGGTTCCTATGGACACACACCCAAGTCCTGCTCCCAGCAGCAGAGGTTAGGTTGGAGGCAGATGCGTCTCCCACTTGAGTAGCTCCTGAATAGATGAGGAGAGTGGGGTTGGCTAGCAACATGGTCAGTGGGTGGACAGAGCTTGGTCACCAAATCACTCAGAGAGAATCTAGACGAGCGCTATCCAGAAGAAATACAGTGCAAGCCACATATGTGATTTAAAATTTTCTAGGAACCACATTTTAAAAAGTGAAAAAGAAAAAGATACAATTAACTTCAATAATATATGATGCAGTATAACCAAATTATTGTAATTTCTACTTGTAATCAGTGTTAAGAATTATGATGTGATATTTAACATTTAAAAAAAAATGTATTCTAAGTCTTAGAATCCAGTGTACATTTTACAACACATCTCAACTCAGATGAGCCACCTTTCAAGTGCTCAGTGGCCCATCGTGGCTAGTGACCACCATGCTGGACCATGCTGCTCTACATTGTGAGCAAGGACAACAAGCTACATCCCCAACCGTGGCGGGGTTAGCCAGGTAACATGTACAAAGACCCCAGGGCATGTGGTGATCCCAGTGCCTGGAAGAAACAAACTAGGTGCCCATTATAAATGCCAGAAGAATCCTACTCACCTGACAAGCACCAGCTTAGGATTCTGAGAGGGCCTTCCCTTATTTTCATCCACCCCTAAGACGGAAAGTTGAACCACTTTACTTTCCCTACTTCCCTTTGGTATTTATAATTTTTTGTGCTATTACTGTGATGTTGTTGTTGTTATTATTATTATTATTATTATTATTATTATTTACAATTTTCCCTATTGCAAACTCTAAGGTTCTTGAGGACAGGGTCAGCACCTTATTCGTGTTGATTTCCTGACACCAGAGATGTGTTCCATAAATATTTGTCAACTTGAATGGAAGAATGCAATCTGCAATTCAGATGAGGACCAGTGACCAGAGCGTACATATCAAGGCAGGTGGAAGTGAGAAGTGAGGGAGAACAGAAGAGACTGGTGAAATGCAGAGTGGGGAGGAAGGAGAGGAGAGCAGAGAGAGGGGGAGACAGACCAGGGATGGAGAGGCAGAAAGAGTGGGAAAAATAAAGGCAGCTTTGAAGGAAGAAGCTCATCCAGCCGTACACACCAGTTTTGCCCACCTTCTCACCAGTGGATCATTCTGTTTTGCAGGGCGAAGTCCACTTTTGTAAGCCAGAGACGGTATGGTTTGGGAATGGAGCAGCAGTGAAAATATTTGCATGTATGATTGTGTGGCAGACAGTGTGTGGTTATAAAGGGAACGTGTGACTCTGTTGTTCTGCTATAATTATTTGCTTTTTTTTTTTAAGATTTTATTTATTTATTTGACAGAGAGAGACACAGTGAGAGGGAACATGAGCAGGGGGAGTGGGAGAGGGAGAAGCAGGCTCCCAGCTGATCAGGGAGTCCGATGCGGGGTTCGATCCCCATGACCTGAGCCGAGGGCAGACGCTTAACCAACTGAGCCACCCAGGCACCCCAATTATTTGCTTTATTAGAAAAAAAAAAAAACAACTCTGTGATGCTATGGATGGGTTTTCCTTAGACCAAGTTACCGTTAATACAAACCTAATCTAAACATTTTTGACTGTGTTCTATTAAGATAATTTAATTAGAAGTCTGTTTTTTGACAGAATCAATAGGTTTGTGTTTTGGGGGGTTTTTTGTTTTTGTATTGTTTTGTTTCTTTCACAGGGGAAAGTCATGTAAAAAGTATTTTGGAGTTATGTATGTCTTTAAAAGTAGCACTTTTTAGAATTAGTAATATCAAAAGGAACACATTTAGGCTTAAGAAGGCCACTGTAAAGGGAACTGTACAAACTAGCCACTGCAGCTGTCTAGGCTTGTCATTATTATACTACTCTTGGAGGCTCATTTCCCCACTAAAAATAAAAAACTGGACAAGATCAATATCTAGAATGCAACTGGCTTATTCTGTTTTGTTTTTTTAAGATGAGCCAATAGGAACTCAAAAGAAATGGAGGAAGGAGAGAAGAAAAAGCTGAGAGAAGTTCGGAATTTTATTTCTCCTTCCATTTTGCTTTCAGAACAGCAAAATTAACAGTGATAGCAGTTTGTTCCTTGGTCACCAAGAAGAGCTTACTGCTTACCTGTAGTGCTGGGACCCTGAGCACTTCACCTTTCCCATAGAGACAGTGGAGATTCGGTTTTCATGAATTAATTTACTCTAAAGGGAAATTTCTATTCCTCACATCTTCTGGGCTTTTCCATTAGGATGATTTTTGCTGGAGTGCCCCCCCCCCGCCCCACTGCCCCACCTTTTGTCCTGTTGGGAAGATCCAGAGTGCAGCATTATCAAGAAAAAGATGTACTTGATCACATCATTTAAAACTGTTCGTTTGTTGTAGTTTCTCTTAGACTTTTCTCTCCCACTGTAATCCTTTCAAGCTCTGAATCTTATTTTCATGAAGCCAACCAGTTGTCTCTAATACAGTGAATTAGATCTGTAACTATTTTTCTTTAAAGTACTTAGAAAAAAAGTAATTAGAGAAAGGGAAATTTAGCCCTCAGAAAAATAAAAATATATATAAGTAAAGTTATTTTAACGTGGTAAAAATTCTTTTTAAGTTTTATTTATTTAAGTAATCTCTACACCCAACATGGGGCTCGAACTCACCACCCTGAGATCAAGAGTCGCATGCTCTTCCATCTGAGTCAGCCAGGCACCCCAGTAAAGTTATTTTAACTCTAACAGAGATAAAATGCCCCTAATTAAGAAAAGAAAGGACGAATAGTCTTACCTACTGAGAACGATCATGAGCTGTTTTCCAGTATGTACTTTCCTTCTGGTGAATGGTAATAGCCAATGCTTATTGGGAATGTACTATGTGCCAGGCACTGTTGTAAGTGCTTTACCTGAATTAACTACAGTTGACCCTTGAACAATGCAGGCATTAGGGGCACTGACCTGCCCCCTGACAAAGTAAAAACTCCACATATAACAGTTGACCCCCCAAAAAACTTAAATAATAGCCTACTGTTGACCAGAAGCCTTCCAGATAACATGAACAGTTAATTAACCCATATTTTGTATATGTATTATATGCTCTATTCTTACAATACACTAAGCTAGAGAAAAGAAAATGTTACTGAGGAAGCAATAAGGAAGAGAAAATATGTTAACAGTATTGTATTTATGGATACTGCAAGTTTTGTTATCTGCTTATATGATGAATTGTCTGTCAGTACCTACCTCAATATTATCTTGATATAAAATACACCAGATGGTCTACATATTACTAACATTAGACATCAAAAATGAAAAGATAATGGGAAAGAGAAATGCATATTTATTTACAGGTATAATGATTTAAGCATTGATAATGAAGAAGTAGCAATATGGTTGCTTTACGGCAGACTGGTGTAATTGATATGAGAACTTCACAGTAGCCTAGCCTATACACTAATGAATGAATTGTTATAAAACTTCAATGGCATACGGAATTATAGTCATTCGTAATACAGCATTGGAAATATTAACATTCAGTATTTCTAGGCTACATGGTTCACCTGTGAGTTTTTTCAAATTGTTAACAGATCTCAAAAAATTTTTCCAGTATATTTATTGAAAAATATTCGCATATAAGTGGACCCACCAGTTCAGACCCATGTTGTTCAAGGGTTAACTCTATTTTGATCCTCAACATCCCAATAAGGGAAAGGTATTATCCTCATTTTACAAATGAGGAAATTATCAGAGGGTTAGGTTACTTGCCCAAGATCACACTGCGGGGGGCGGGGGGGCGGGGGAAGAAGCTGGCTTTGAACCCATGCCAGTACCCCTCCTCTAAACTGCTTTTCCCTAATGGGGTACAGAAGAAGGATTTGTGGAGACTGGCTTGGTAGAGTTGCTTACTTCATGGTCCCTGATGGACCAGGCATGAAAAAAAATGCCTCTCCCCTGGCATGCACAAAGCTTGGTGGTACTGTGTTCAGGCCACCATCATGAGGGCTAAATGGTGACAATAAATGGATGGGTCAATACAACCTGATGCCATATTGAAAAAAACTAATTCAAAATGGAATTCTGCTTCCTAAACAAGTCCCATAGCTCCTTGAAGACTGAAAGTATGTCCATTTTTTTTCTTCTCCTTTATGTTTTTCTTTAATAAACTTGAGGACCAGATACAGTACCTTGCACAAGTAAGTAATCAATAAGTGTTTGGCAGAATGAACTGACCTTTGCCTTAGTAGCATTGTTTTTAATAATTGTACCCTTAAATATGATTAAAATTGGCTATACACTGAAAGCCTAGGTGAATGAATACATACATATGTGGTATCTATTTTCATTTAATATGTTGTTAGATGATTTTTCAATAGTCTAGAATTATAGACATAGATAGATAGATATAGATATAGATACTAATTGTAATATGACTTTCATACAAAGAGGTTAAGGAATAACCCAAGACAAAGAAATAAAATTCTTTTAAAATATCCATATGACGGGGCACACTGGTGTCTGGTTAAGTGTCTGCCTTCGGCTCAGGACATGATCTCAGGGTCCTGGGATCGAGCCCCGCATTGAGCTCCCTGCTCAGTGGGAAGCCTGCTTCTCCCTCTCCCACTCCCCCTGCTTGTGTTCCTTCTCTCACTTTGTCTCTCTCTGTCAAATAAATAAATCTTTAACGGGCGCCTGGGTGGCTCAGTTGGTTAAGCGACTGCCTTCGGCTCAGGTCATGATCCTGGAGTCCCTGGATCGAGTCCCGCATCGGGCTCCCTGCTCGGCAGGGAGTCTGCTTCTCCCTCTGACCCTCCCCCCTCTCATGTGCTTGCTCTCTCTCATTCTCTCTCTCTCAAATAAATAAATAAAAAATCTTTTAAAAAAATAAATAAAAATAAATAAATAAATAAATAAATAAATAAATCTTTAAGAAAGAAAAATATCCATATGAGGTAGGAAGGTTTTCCATGTATATATTATACTAATACTGATGGCACTTACAAGTTACATAATGGATTATTCATTAAAAGTAAAATTTTTTCTTTTAAATCGTTTTAATTTTCGAACGAGAAATTTTGAAGTACATGACTAAAATAATGACTAGCTACTTAATTTGGCTTACTTTCTCTGTAATTACAAAGTCAGTACTTTCTTATAGGAGATTTATCTTTACTTCTTCATTACTTGAACTAGCTACAGTAGTTTCCACACAGAGTCTTTTCACATCTATATACCTTCTGGAAAGTTAGTATTTTACGATGTGTCACCTATGTTATTTCAAAAACCCAAAATTAGTGGTCGGCTTATATATAGGAAAAGAGAGAAGCCAGTGAGGGAATTGTTTTCTATTGCATGCCTCTTGAGAACATATCATCAAAAGTTACTGCATTTTAAAACAATGAACCACATATATGGTGGAAATCTATCTCAGCTCCTGTCTGCTATTAGTGAACACGATATTATGCTTATTTAACTGCTCAAAAACTTCAGACAACGCCAAGCAAGAGTAGAAACTTTTTTCCTAGGGTGGGAGAAATTGCCTTCTGATTTGCTCTACTTATCCTAATCATGGCTTCCTACTTTAGTCATTAGCCAAATATTACGTGTCTGGCTCTTAAGGTCTTTACCCATTTCATATTAGATCTTAGATTTCTTCATCCCATTATTGATCTAAAATGTCTCTCGCTCCCTTGGGTAAAGGAGGAACATGCCCATGTGTTACATCAGATAATTCCTATTATTGAAAAGCTGTGTTCAATCTAAAATGACCTTTTCTTGTATTTATTTTCAGGCTAGCTTTACAGCCCACATTAAATTGAAGCTTTTGTGCGAGGACTGAAAAGTATGTTGTTGTGTGGGGAATGGCACTCTCGGGGTGTTTGCTCAGGAAAGCCCGCTATCCAGACAGCCGGCGGTGTGATCTGGGCGTTTGGCCGGGTGTTCAGTGCTGCTTGTTGCTAAGTCAGCAGCAAAGGGAAGGCATTATGTCTTAATTTGGACCATAAAGAGCGACACACAAGTGATCAGGCTAAAAAAAAGTTCATTTGTGAAGGGGGGCTCTGTGCATTCATAATCGGAACTCACAACATTAGCATTTTTAAAGATGTTGGACAAGAACTTTTGGGGGGTGGGAGGAGTCAGCAGGAACATTTGGACTTTTCCCAAAAATAAATTTGATAATATTCAGCATTTGGTTTTGCTTTAACTTCAGTGATCCTTTATGATTGTACGTGTTTGTAATGACAGATTCATACTGTCTGTGGGATTTGAGCAAGACTTAGAAAAAGGGAGGATTAGTATGTTAAGCTGTGTTGAGAGTTTTCTGGGAGGGCCCACGTCACTTCACTCTGAGAAAATGCCCCAATGATAAGAGATTAACTTTCTTAATTGTGGCCTATTTCCCTCACTGTTACTCTTTTCTTAACCATCTATTGTTCATTGTTCATACCTATTTAAAGATGTATTTGCATTTGGAAGTTAAATTTTAAAATCTCTTTATTTAGAGTAATAATAGTAAATAATAATTTTTAAATTCCCCTATGGCTAGAAAATGAATTTCTCAAATTTTGCCACTACTTTCATGCTTGTCAGATTTATTCTGGTTTAAGTTACATGCGCTATTTTCCCCCCAAAACCAAACAACATCATTTGAGAAGTATGAGTTATGTGATGAGAATGCCAGGTTTTACTAAGCCCAGCTGAATTCTAGTTACTGAAAATAGCACCGATCAGAGCATTGGCCTAGTAGTGGCCCCACTTAACTTACTGGCTGTGAGTGAAGACCTTCTTTACACTCCCAAACATCTGTTCTACACATTCAAGTTCAGCCTTCCCAGAAGCATGAAGCAGCTATATTGATTTTTTTTTTCCTTTCAACTTTCTCATCTTTCCCGTCTTTCATTCCTTTGTCATCTGGGTCTTCGAAACCTTAGAACACTACAAGGGGGAAACAGGGCCACATTCCTGGGTGTTCCACCTGTTTGGTCACCCCACCCCGGGCCTCACCCTTAGAAGGGCCCCACACTTGGTTGAATGCTCAGCGGTTGCCATCTTGAAATCCTAGGTAACTTTTGAACAAGGAGCCCCACAAATTCTGAAGTGGTCCTGGGAGGAGAGAAGAGGTAGAGCTGAGAAGGTCCTAAGTCCTTCAGAGTCCCTCACACCAGCATTGTGTTTCAGTTTCGAGGAGCTCGTCACTAACCTCTAGGGCACTGGTTCCAGAAATATGCCAGTGAGTATTTATGTGAGAAGCGCTGCAAATCGCTAGACTCAGACAACTGATCAGAATCGCTGGGGATGGGACCCAGGAATCTGTATTTTCATAGACTTCCTGAGAGTGTCAGCTCACTAAGGGCTCCCAATCTCTGATGAAACACACCTCTGATGTGACACACATCTTTCCATTACTCCATATTGACTGATTCAATACCAAAGGAAAGGGAACAAAAGAAAATAAATTCTATTACCTTCGGTACAATTTATGATACACTGTCCGAGCACAAAAATACTGGTTTGTACTGAAGAAAGCGCTCTCTCTGTTTGACTTGGTGGGGGATAGTGATGTCTTCATTTGGGGCCAGGCTACTTCAAACCACTTTTTTTGAGAGTTTTTATTGTCATTGATTTCTGCTACCACTGTTAGAAGATGGAATGTTTGTGGTAAGCAATTATGAGTGATCAAGCAGCTGTTTCAAGCAAACACTGCCCCTGTCAGTGATTTTGTAAAGATCAATTACAATGATAAGGATCATTGTATTAAAGTCAGCTGACCTAGCCATCAATCACTGTTTGGAATAGAGCTTTGGCAGACACTGGAGTTTAGTGGTTAAAGAGTCTGCATTTTGGAGACAGTCTCTGGTTGAATCCAGACCCATCTCTTAATGGACCTGGGGCAATTCTTTTTTTTTTTTTTTTATTATGTTATGTTCATCACCATACATTACATCATGAGTTTTTGATGTAGTGTTCCATGATTCATTGTTTGCGTATAACACCCAGTGCTCCCTGCAGTACGTCCGGGGCAATTCTTTTATATTTTTTTCCTCCAAGTGTTAGTTTTTTGTTTTGTTTGTTTGTTTGTTTGTTTGTTTGTTTTTATTCATTAATAAGGATAGTAATAGGGGGCGCCTGGGTGGCTCAGTCGGTTAAGCATCTGCCTTCGGCTCAGGTCATGATCCCAGGGTCCTGGGATCGAGCCCTGCATCAGGCTCTCTGTTCAGGGGGAAGCCTGCTTCTCCCTCTCCCATTCCCCCTTCTTGTGTGTTCTCTCCCTTTCTCTCTCTCTTTGTCAAATAAATAAATCTTTTTAAAAATAAGGAGAATAATAGACTCTACTTTATAGAGTTATTATGAGGATTAAGTAAGATAGTCCAAGTAAAAGTCCCAGCACAGTGCCTGGCACATAGTCTGAGCTTAATGGTATCATTATTTTTGAACTATCAAGAAAAACTTAAAAATTAAGATTCATGAAAACATAAGAACTAAAACCAAACTGAAACCCTGTAATCAAATTTCAAGTGTAATAGATGGTCCTTGTATATTTTGCTGTAACTGTGTACCTGATGAACTCATTAATTCAACTTGACAAATAGAGACCAACTCCAACTTAGCAGGCACACTAGCCTGAAGGTACAGATGGTTATATTTAGGAAAGACAGAAATACAGTGTCAAAATAGGTTTGGCATATTTGTTTTAGTAAGTGTGATGATTCCTTTTATGTACCAACTTGTCTTGGCTATGGTGCCCAGTTGTTTGGTCAAATACCAGTCTAGATGTTTTAGTTGTGATTAACATCCAAATCAACAGACTTTGAGAAAAGCAGATTATCCTGCATAATATGGGTGGGCCTCATCTGATCAGTTGAAGGACTTAAGAAAAACTCCAGACTGCCTTTGGGACTCAAGATTGCAAAATTAACTCTTCTATGGTCTCCTGCCTGCCAGCCTGCCCTACAAACTTCAGAGTCGTCACCTCCTACAATAGCATGAGTCAATTCCTTAAAATAAATCTCTATCTATCTATCCCTGACTCATACAAAGTGTAGTTGATTTGTACTTTTTTTTTTTTTTTTAATCACAGTACTGGTGAAACACAAACTGAAAATTTAGCTCACAAAACTAAATCTTTTGGAATGAGATTATTTTAAGGAAGGGCTTGGGTATTGAATCTTTACTGTGACATCAGATGAAGGCATTTTCCTGCAATGGTTTAAAGAGTTGCAGATCAACAAAGAATATGTACAACCCTTACCTCTGTTTAAAATCGGGACTCTTTATCAACCACTGTTTAGTGCTTACCCCACATGCATTTCTCTGCTCTGTGCTTTGCTGAAGAAGCTGTGAAATTCACAACCACTTCTAGCAAGAATACAGAATTTTGCCTTCCTATGAAATGGCTCGGTTAGGGTAATTATTTATCTGAACAGGCTGATGCCTCGAGCTTAGTGCCTTTGGATTCCTGGGAGACCAGAGATGGGCATGATTGACAGATAGCTGAAACTCTGTCACCTGGGTAAAACCCTGCTGGTAATGAAGCATTCATACTCAGACCTCACCTTTCTGGACCTGCCAGGCTGCATTTGCTGGCTGCAACTCTGGAAGCTTTTCCATGGGAAAATGATGTTTCAAAGGTGCCAATTACAGCACATATGTATTTCACCTGGAGAATTTCAATTGGCAAAGATAATATCATGGGTTGCCCTTAGAGTTTTGACGGGAGGTTCATTTGTACTAAGAGATCTGATCCAAATGCAGTTATTAGCAGAGGCTTTGGAACACAGTGCATGAAAAGCAATAGGGAATTGTTTCTTTAAAAGCATGTCCTGAAAGACCATTTACCAGCTAGCTCTCAGCTCATGTTTAAAGAACAATGGTGTGCGTAGCCACCCAGCCCAGGGGAGAGTCACAGTGCCTTAGAAGTGGCAGGGGTGAGGATCAAAGAACAGGGTCCCAGGGCTGTCAGAGGGCGGTGTCCCTGTTGAGGAGTGACTCTGCCACTCTTTGCTGGTCCATAGGCGTGAGTTTATTTTTGTACAGTGGGTGAGCGTGGGGGGCACCGTACCCTTCTAGCTCCTTCAAGGGCCTTGTTGACCTTGCTATTTTGGGTACAATTCCTGTCATCCCTGTCGCAGAGTTGTGTCCCCAATAAACATGTGTCTTGAGGCGCAAAAAATAAATACTTGTGTGCAAATAAGCATGTTCTCCTAGAAACCAACTGGATTTGACTCCTCAGTGGAACATTGTATGTAAATATAAGTTAGCCTGTTCTAACCCATGATGCTGGCCCCTAGAAGTGGTTTCTTTCATTCTGCACAACATAGAAATTGATGGGAAGGAAAGCTGAACCATCTCTCACCCCAGGCTTTATCGAGCCTCCCCTTCCCACCATCTCCCCCTGCTTCCTCTTAGGGCAGCTCTTAGGCCAAATTATGAGGTAACGTGAGTCATGTAAGGAATGCTGATAGAAAGTCTACTGTGGGCTCAGTGTTTTTCATGGGTGATTTTATTTAATCCCCACAAAAATCTTGTTAAGCATGGGATTGAGGAGGAAGCATTTCTATTTCCTTCTCTGGAAGGAACGGAGATTCTGAGACATCGAGTAACCAGTCGTAGGTCATGGAGAGAGGTAAAGCTCCAACACCTTTGCCTCTTTCCATGTATATACATACACCTTTTCCCCTCCTGCAAGTCCAAGTGCCTTTCTCTGTGTGTGGGTGTGTCCCTGTGTCTCTCTTTGTCTGTCTCTACATCTCTCTCCGTCTCCCTCCCTCTCTCTGTCTGTCGGTCTTTCTCTCTTGCATGCACACACACCCCACCCGCTTCTATACTGTTGCACTGGGTGAAAACATCTGATAAACTCACTCACACTCAATTGGTAGAGGCTTAATATACTGGGCCTTCCCTGAACATTTTAATATAAAAGGTCAGAAAGAGGATGAAGCTTAGTTGAAAGAATTGCTTTGTAAATGGATTTTCGAAATCTGTAGAGAATGTGGCTTTGGGCTGGAGGCTTGCTCTGAACGCCTCAGATAATCCCACTTAGGAGCCCTGCTACCTCCGCTAGGCTCCCGCGGGGTTAACCTGTGACTCCTCTCCTGCCTGCTGCCTGGGGCCTCTCTCCTTAGCATCTCTTCCCTGCTGCTCACACTTGACATCTTGCTTAGTACTTTCCATCAAACTACCAGTGAAACAGGTTCCTTTTTGAAGGCAGTTCTAAAGGAGGAATCAAAACGTTGGTCAGATTCTTTGCATAATTGTCTTAGATTTCTGATTTTAAAATAACCCTTAACTTCACATCCTTCTCATTGTTGAAGGCTTCTTCCCTTGGTAAGTGTGTTAATCTGGAGGCACTAGTCCCAGGCACTAGGCTGGATTTATGCTCCCTTTTGACAAGGTTTTAGATGAACCGAGACAGACATCCACCTGCCATAGCAAATAGGATGATAAGCACCCTCTTCCATATGGATGATCCAATTCTACGATCACAACCCAGGAGTGGCCATAGCAAGTAACAGGACCCGCTGGTTAGTTATTTTCAGAAATGACAGCTCAGTAGCAATTACGGGAAAACCAAGATCTTTGTTTTGGGGAGAGACTCTGGGCATTCAAAGGGAAAGTGATAAGAAGCAACCCAACAGGGCAAGACTTTTCATTATCTAGGGGTAACATTGGCAACTACGTCATCCCGATAGGTTCATGTCGATGCCACCCCACTCAAAATTAAGCTTTCTCCTAGGCCCCCAGCAGGTTCCCTGTGGCCCGCTCTTCAGTGGCCTTGTCACATCCTGCCTGGGGGACAGGATACCGCATCCTGGAGCATCAGCATCCAGAGTCATGCCTTATCTGTCATCTCACGGTGCACCTCCACACAGCAGCCCCAGCTCTCTATTTTCATAGCAAAATGTCAGCCTGACTCCCACTTGTCAGAGACCTAAACCACCTCAGTTCTTTTCCTACAACACGCAGTAGCTGCTAGCTGTGCTCTGCATCTCAATTTCACAATGTCTGCTCCCATCAAATGCTGGCAGAGAGAGGCAGCCCCAGGGTACTGCCAAAATATCAGCTCCCCAGGATTTCTCAGTTTCATCGAGTTGGACCACTTGAAAGGTACATACCCGGAATGTGTAACTCCAGCTTCCCGCAGCAATGTCTTCACAGAGCTACGAATTTAACACGATGCCCGTGGCTTTGGTCCAGGGTCAATACGAGAAATGAGCTCATGAAGAATACACCGCTCCGTTTCACAGAGCCACTGGTGCGGTGGGGGAGTCCATTCAGTACTCTGGTCAGCGCCCCACTAGGGACACCTGAGCGAGTCCTCTCAGTTGGATGCTCAGCTGAGAGGGTGTTTCTTCTGATGAAAGGGTCTGCTTCTCTTTATAAGGTAGTGCATCATATTTCCCTTTCTGCCTGGGCTGCCACAAGCCCAGGGCTAAATCGTCTTCCCAGTTGCAGTGGTTTTCTTTTACTTAAGCTTGGGGTAAAATTGTTCCCATTCTCTATCCCTCTCATTACTCAGCACTTTCCTGGACATGGAGCCAGACATTATAGTGTTTATTCTCACCACCACACCTGAACGAAGAGGGAGATGAAGGGATTTGCCCCCGTCAACAGAATCCCATTGGGAACTTTGATAGTTGCAAACAACAAACAAGGGAATGGAAAAATAGTAGTGAGTAGTCACGGTACGTGCTCTGAGTCCCAGGACAATCTTCCTGGGGCGGTGGTGATCGTTGTAGGTCACTGCCAAAACCACATGTTGTGTTGATATGGCGCTTATTCAGCAAACCGGACCCTCTAATGTCTGCTAAGCCATCATTGTGGACCTGCCAGTGTGAGGGCCAAGAAAAATGTTTAAAATAAAAACTTGCCATAGAATTCAAACATCCACATTAAAATATACAGATCTTGTACATATATATATACATATATATATATATATATATATATATATGTTTTGCCCTATTATTAGGAAGCAAAATTTAGAAGATAAGTAATTATAATTTAAGTAATTTGTTTAATACAGTGCCTAAAATTACTGTCAGATAAACATTTCCTGAAAAGATCAAAATATATGGTTATTTTACATTTTCCCATTTGGATCTCTTTCAATTTCTGCAGTTTATTAGCTTGGTTCAGTGTCTTTGAGCATTAGTCAACATTTAAAATGTAGGTTTTTATGATTCTGGGGGAAGCAATTGCTTCCAAGGGAGAAAACATTCTGTAAATTACATGTAAATGTTTTTACTTGGATGAGTTCTTTTGCATCTGTGCAGAGGATCATTTTAATTTGCACAAGAATGAAGGTTTTCCGTGATTGAATGTAGTATGCATGCTTGTGTATCTAATTTCCACTTCATTTATACAGGAATCTAGCAGACACAAGGGGCATTTTGTTATAATGTAAGTGCTACTTAAAAATAAAATAAAATTACAATAAAAAGCTAAGGGTTAGTGTGCCATTTCTAGTTTTATTTCAGAGCTGCCCCTCAGAGTAGATTGGAGCAGATCTGAGTCATGTAATTTGGCATTATGATGGTCTAAAGATCCAGGCCATAAAGACTTCATCCCAGGAACAAAACAGATGAGAAGCCCAGAAACGTGATTGACTAATAACATCTCGCCACTTCCTCTACTTTCACAGCTTTCCATGTCAGAGAATAGTGGGTTCTTCCGAAGCAGAAACTGTTCTATATATCATTCCTCTTTCTTTTTCCCTTAATATCTGAGATCCTATAGCCATTTTAAAAACTGGGTACTTGAAAATCCAAACAATTATAAAAGTATCAATTTAGTTTCTTCCCTTTGCACATTAAAATCTTCCAGAGAAATAACCAGCTTCTAGTCTCTGTTTATTGGCAGCAAAAGGATGTAGCATTTTCACATTAATCAGTTTCTAGGGTGAAGACGAAGGTACGGGTTTTGCTCCATCACTGAAAATGTAATAATCAAGGACCCTGCAATGTAGATATGGGTATGGATATTTGTGTCTTCCCAGTTCAGAGTCATAAGACTTCTTTCCTGTTTATCTTATTAAATCTGCATTATTAAATGCCCTAAATTAATTAAAGGTCATTGCTTAAGAGTTCAAACACATTTCACCAGCCAATTCTGTTTTCAGTTTCAGGGCTGCCTCTTTCCCTTTATGGCTCCTCTGTTGGGCACAGTTATATATTTAGCATTTTATTTCTACAGGCACTTTTTTTCCCCCAGTCATTTCTTCCTGTTGGCCATCTTGGGAAATAAAGAGGTGGAATTTCCCCCTGACTTACAGCGGAGAGTATTGAGGTTCTGGAGGAGTATGGGCATCTTGCCCAAGATTAGTATTGGCAAAGAAAGCTGATAGCTTACCATTCTCCAGGGAGGGCCAGCACATTGAAACAGGTGTGGCTCTGGCAGGGTGGAAACCAGTGAACATGTCATATGTTTCCTTCACATCCAGCGAGATGTCTCCTAACTCTGAACAGGTAGAGCAAAGGCCAGACTCAAGTGGATTTCCCGGTACACCTACAGTTCCGGTGTCTTTGGAAAGGGCTTGCGATGTAAGGTTTTGAACCTCAGGGGCCTTAATCTCTGACATTTCAGTTAGTTACTTGCCTACAGAGTCACAACACCTCCCATAATTAATGAAATCCAATTATCACAAATAATTTTAAACTAATTTCAAGCTCCCTGAAGCTCAGGTAATTGCAGAAGATGTATATAGGATGTTGCTGTGAAGTCATTCAGTTTGAGACAGAACGAAAGCATAGCAGATAAAGAAAACTTGCAACCTCGCGTTTACTTCCTTTGTAATATGGTTGGTTTTAGGTTGACCCATCTTATCTCAGTTAAATTGTTTTATATTAGATGCACTAATTATACAAACACTAATGATCTGATTCAACTTAATTCTGTAATATTCAGGGTTATCTGCCAAATATTGAATTGAACGACAACACCTAAATATGACTGCATCACTTAGCTGTCAATATTTGCATTATTGGGGAGTTGTCGTTTGGGGAAAGAATAGAAACCTTAAGTTTATTCACCATAGATTTATTTAATAATTGACTAGGAACTCCTTCTGTCTTAGACAAGGCTGCTACTAATCTGCCTTTCAAATCAGGATCCAATCTTCAAAGCTTAGAAAACTTTGAATGACCTTTTTAAAAAAGCTTTAAAAATCATAGACTGTTCCAATTAATTCCATAGGTCTAAATATCAATATATTTCTTCCCAAAAGTCCTCTGCACTGCCAAAATTACTTTTGTCTCTTAGAATCAGCAGCCAATCTAGCATCATAGAAGCCTAGTAAATCTGAAGCAAGTTCAAATACACAATTAAAGCTTTACAAGCCTTCACTTCACAGCAAATTTCATCATCTAAGTTTCACCCAACCCTTCTTCCCTAAAAATAAAATAAAATAAGGCAGAATCGAGATGGCAGTTGTAACAAAATACTTTGTTTTCTCTTTTACCCCAAGTTCCTTGAAATAATAACACAAAATTTGTTGGAATTAAGCCTTCTGGTTAATAAGAAAGTGTGCCATGAAGGAACCAGAAATTCTGAAGAACTACAAAAAATTTAAAAAGCAAATAGGATCAGATCCACAGAGAAAGGAGACTGTGAAAAAGCAAAACAAAACAAAACAATACAATCCCAGATCACATGAGGGAGAGTACCACTGAGGGAGTGAGATTGAATTTTGCCTGGGCTTCATGGGGACACTCCAAGCTCAAGAACGTTGAATACAAGTTGTGAGGAGCAATGATCATAGTGACCGTACGGTCACTATCTTGAGGCCTGCCTGGGCAGGGAGCCCTTTTTCATCCTCGGCATTTATTGCACTGTGGGCAGCAAAAAATCCTAGATGGCTTCATGGGAAAATTCTGCTGTATGTTTAAGTAATATATACTTCTTATATTACATACATGGTTCCAAAGAAGAGAAAAATGTTAGAAAACTTTCCAAATCCTTCTTTAAGGCTAGAATAACAGAATAAAATACCATAAAGTAAAAAGAAAGCAATTGTCTGAGCTGATTTCTGAATTTAGTTTCAAAAAAAAATCCTAAATAAAATACTTGCAAATCAAACCCAGCAATGTATTAAAAAGGGTATTTCCCAGGAATACAGTGATGAATCATCACTGATTATTCACTACATTATAACGAGTGGGAAATAATATCACCACCTTAACAGATTTTAAAAATTAAATCCGTATGTTCATCTCCATAGATGCCAAAATTGCATTTGATGTAATTCAATACCAAATTCTGAACAAAGCAATGAAATGAAAAAGAGTCACACAAACCCAAAAGAAAACAAAATATACTTCAAAGCACAATTGGAAAAGAGACAAAACTTGATAAATGACATCTATCAAAAACAAGAACCAAATTTTTGAAGAATTTTTCATGAAAGTTACTTAAATTTTACTTTCATTAAAGTTCATTAAAGAGGAATGTCTGTGTGGCTCTCAGCCTCCAAGATGGCCTCCCCTCCTGGTGTTCATTCTATAATATGTGTGATATGTGTAATCCCCTCCCTTAGAGTGTGGGTGAGGCCTGTGACTTGCTTCTAGCCATGAGAATATGGCAAGAGTGATAGGATTTCCCTCCGCGATTATGTTATGTTTTATGATAAAGAGATAGGATGTCACGCCTGGGTTACATTATGTTATGTGACCCTGTCTTGCTAGCAGATTCATTCTTTCTCCTTCTACTGGCCTTTAAGAAGCAAGCTGCCACATCGTAAACTGCCTAGGAAGAGGGTCACATGACAGAACAGTGGGAGCTGAGGGAAGGCTCTGGCCAAGAGTCAGCAAAAAATTCTAAAGCTTTGAGCCCTGTAACTGCAAGGAAATGAATTCTGCCAGCAACTTGGGTGAGCTTGGAAGACGATTCTTCTCCAGCTGAGCCTCCAGATGAGGATGTGGCCGGGCTGACACCTTGACTACAGATAGTGAGATCTACATGCAGAGAACCCAGCTAAGCCATTCCCAGTTTCAGGGTTTTTTTTTTAATGACATGATTTAGGACACATTTATTGACTATACAATGAACATGTTTAAAGTGTGTAATTTCAAAAATTCTGACATTATATAGATACAGATACTAGTGAAACCGCCACAGTAATCAATAATCAGGATGCAAAACCACAATACTACCATCACAGTAATTGAAATAAAAAACATCACTATCACCCCCAAAATTCTGCCTGGGCCCCTTGGTAATCCCCCTCTTTTTCCCTACCCTTCCCTCCTCCTGCCTTTCATAAGCAGACGATCACTGATCTGCTTTCTGTCACAACAGATCAGCTCCATCTTCAAGGATTCTAGAACAGACTGTTTTTCCCTGTCTTCTTTATTTGGTATAATTATTTTGAGATTGATTCATGAGAGAGTATATATTAATACTGTATTCCCTTTTTATTGCTGAATAGTATTTCATTATATAGATAGACAGCAAGTTGTTTATCTTTCACCTGTTGATGGACATCTGGGTTGGTTCCAGTTTTGGGCTATAGCAAACAGGGTTACGTGAACACTCATGTACAAGTCTTTGTATAAACATATGCTTTCATTTCCCTTGGGTAAATACCTAGGATCAGAATAAGTGGATCATATAGTGTGTGTATGTTTAAATCTTAAGAAAATGTCAAAGTCTTTTCCTAAATGGTCGCACCATTTTACATTCCCGCAAGAAGTGTATGAGTTTCGCACCCATCCTCCACATCTTCACCGGCACTTGCTAGGGTCAGTCATTGTGGTATGCAAGGAGCAATATCTCATTGTGAGTTGAATTTGCACAGCCTGATAGCTAATGATGTGCGGCATCTTTTCAGGTGCTTACTTTTTATCCATATATTTTCTTTTCAAATTCTTTTGCCCATCTTATATTGGGTTGTTTGTTTTATTAATGCCAAGTTTTGAGAGCTTTTATATATTCTGGATTAAGGCCTTTATCCAGTATGTGATTTGCAAATGTTGTCCTATCTGTAGGTTGTCCTTTTATTCTAAGGGTGGGGGGTCTTTCAAAGCACAGAAGTTCTTGATTTTGGTAAAGTTCAATTTATCATTTTTTTTCTTTTACAGATAATGCTTTTGGATTGTATTTAGAAAATCTTTGCCTGACCCAAGGTCACAAAGATTTTCTCTAGAAATCCCACTTATCTTCAAGGTCTTTCTTTAACAGTTTTTATAGCACCTCTGTTGGTGATGAGTTATTCCAGCTTTTGTATATCTAAAAACATTTTCCTTGAGCCTTAATTTCTAAGCTATTCTTGCTGAATAAAGAACTCTGGGTTGATGGTATTATTCTTTCAATACCTTTTAAGTTGTTGCTACACTAGCTTTTAACTTAAATTGTTTCTGTTAAAAAGTCCACCACCATTGTGATCTTTGTTCATCAAACATAATGTCCTTTCTCTGGCTGCTTTTAGGATTTTCCTCTTATCACTGTTTTTAAGCAATTTGATGATAATGTGCCTTAGTGTAGTTGTCTTCATATTTCTTGTGCTTATCATTTGTTGACATCTTGGACCTGTGGTCTATACAGCTATAAATGTTTTCCTCAAATTTGGAAAGATTTTAGCCATTTTTTCTTCGAATATTTTGGTGGTTCCCTCCCCTTCTCTCTCCTGTGTGTACTCAATCCCTGGGAGTATCCTTAGTTCACTGACACTGTATTCTTTCTTTCTAGTCATTTTCATGATTTAATTTTGAACTGTTTCCAGTGCTGTGCTTTCATGTTCACTATTTTTTTCTTTGGCAATGTCTACCCTGGCATTCATCCCATTCAGTGTGTTTTAACCTCACACATTAAGTTTCGTCTTTGGAAATTTTATTTGGGTCTTTAAAATATCCTTCATGCCTCTACTTAACATGTTCAATCTTTTAGCTTCTCAAACATATGGAACACAGTTGTAATAACTGCTTCACTGTCCTGATCTACTAATTCTTAAATCTGTGTTGTTTCCGGATCAGTTTTGGTGGATTGATTTTCTCCTCATTAAGGGTTATATTTTCCTGCTGTTTGCATGCTGTATAATTTATTATTAGATGCCAGCTATTTTTCATTTTACCTTATTGGTTGCTGGATTTTTGAATTCCTATAAATATTCTTGAGCTTTGTCCTGCCACATAGTTAAGTTACTTGAAAACACTTTGATCCCTTTGGGTTGAAGTAATTTTCCCCATTACTGAGGCAAGACCATCCTTCATATCCTAATCAGTGCTCCTGAATGATGAGGTTTTCTAATCTGGCTGTCGAGGACACACAACCTCCTGGACTGTGTGGAGTTGTTCACTCTAATCCTTTGGGTTGGTTCTTTCCTTAGCCTCAGAGAGATTCCTCATACGCATGTGTCATCAGTACCCAGTGGAATTCTCCAGGTGCATCCTCTGCAAGTCTCTGGAGTTCTCTGTGTTGCTTTCCTCTCTGAAATGCTGCCCTCAAACTATAGCTGTGTTGGCCTACCCGACTCCCAAGTGTGTCACCTCAACTCAGGAAACTGCCACCTTCTGCCTGGGTTTCCCTCTTTGCATCATGCCCAGAAACTCTCTCCAGCCAGTGAGCTGGGGCAGTTAGAGTACCTTTGATAATTTAATTTTTAAAAAATTTTCTGATTTAGGGCGCCTGGGTGGCTCAGTTGGTTAAGCGACTGCCTTCAGCTCAGGTCATGATCCTGGAGTCCCGGAATCGAGTCCCGCGTCGGGCTCCCTGCTCAGGAGGGAGTCTGCTTCTCCCTCTGACCCTCCCCCCCTCATGTGCTCTCTCTCTCTCGTTCTCTCTCTCAAATAAATAAATAAAATCTTTAAAAAAAATTTTTTTTTCTGAATTAAAAAAACACCATAAACAAGTATAAGGGGCACTAGGGAAAAATATATGTTACATATTGGTGGAAAAAAGATTACTGTTGAAAATATACAAAATACAAATCAATGAGAAAAAACTAACCCAAGATTAATAATGGTCAAATTCACAGAAGAAAAAATATATATGGCTAAAGTACATATAAACTTATACTTGATCTTCTTAATCACCAAGGTAATATAAATGAGATATGGTTTTTCTTCAATTATCTGATAGTAAAC
This sequence comes from Phoca vitulina, assembly GCF_004348235.1. NCBI lineage: Eukaryota > Metazoa > Chordata > Mammalia > Carnivora > Phocidae > Phoca > Phoca vitulina. The sequence continues at coordinate 18,153,693 of NW_022589712.1, read as the reverse complement.
AGATCCCAAAGATCAATAAATGTCCGTGTTGGCACAGATACATGGACATAGAGACTCACAGAGATTATGGAAAGTAGTGTGTATTTGGATGGCCTTTTTAGAGGGAAGTTAAGTGAGTTCTATTAAAAGATTAAGTGCATGTGCTCTTTGACTTAACAGTTCTAGTTCTAGCTGTCATCTTGTATTTATACCTACTTGCATATGTGCATAAACATCTTCAAAGAAGGAGTCACTAAAAATAAAATTGGAAGCAACCTAAATAACCTTGCACTGAGAATAGCACAATGCATCATGGTGTGTCCATTTTATAAAAAACTATAGAGCTACTAGAAAAAATGTGGTAGCCCTATGTGATTTGACACATGACTATCTCAAAAAATATTGTTAAGTGGAAAAAATCACAGAGTAATACACACAGTAAGGTCCAGTTTATGTTTTAAAAAATAACCTTACATACTCTTACATATTCTTATGGAGATGTAAAAAGATTGGAGGGCTGTGAATTTAGTGGTCAAACATGATTACCTCTGGAAATGGGGGGAGCTGCTTGAAGAGAGAATTTCATACCCTGTATAATAACTTCTCTATTGCTTGAATTCTTCAATGATCTATGTACTAAGGGTGCAATTATAAAAATAAAATGGGAAAACTGAATGCCAAAATAAAGGAAAGACACAGAAAATAAAGAAGAGAATGAAAAGGAGGAAAATGCAGTTTGGAGATTTAACAGTGGCAGAGGTCATGTGGTTAACACATTTGTGGTCTGTTTTGGCTCACCATAAGATACAAATGTAATAGAATTTTAAGGGTTTCATAAGTAGTCATTCATTTGTGGAATGTGGATTTGGGACTGAATGATGAGATTAAATGTGTGAGAAGTAATTCCATTTGAGGATAAGGGAAAGCGGAGGCTTTCAGGTCTTCAGCTGATTGTTAAGGACAGACAGGTAATATTGTAAAATCTAATGTAAGAAAATTTCATTTAAAGAATGAGAAATCCATTTCCGAACTCATTTAAGCTTTCTCCCCAGATCTAAGATGAAAGCTCATCAGTTGCAAGTACTCAGTACTTCCCCCGGTGATGGAGTTTAAATTAAAACAACAAGGGGCACCTGGGTGTCTCAGTCAGTTAAGCATCCGACTCTTGATTTTTGGCTCAGGTCATGATCTCAGGGTGGTGGGATTAAGCCCCACATCAGGCTCCCTGCTCAGTAGGGAATCTGCTTGGGACTCTCTCTCTCCCTCTGCCTCTCCCCACCTAAAATAAATAAATAAATAAATCTTTAAAAAATAATAAGAAAAAATAGAACAATAACAAAAATCTAGAGTTTCATAAGAAAGCATAAGTCCATTGCATGAGTCTTATGGCCAAATGCTAGGAAAGAAAGGACGGAGGCTAAGTTTCTGTGATGTCCCATTTCTCCTGGCTCCAGCCCTCTTTCTGGGTGTCTATGGAATGTTTGCTTAAACAAGAATTTGCCACTGGGACAATAGTCCTATTCAGTGATCAGGATGCCCTGAGCACCTGCCAGCAAGCCTGATCATGTTGTATGGCTAGCCTTAGGGTGACAGTGACAGAAGAGTCAGGCTCTCCTTGATTGATGACACTAGCCCCTGAAATTATCTTTCCTCCCTCCATACCTCCCTCTGCTCTCCTGCTATCCCTCCTCCTTCCTTTTCTCCTTCCTTCCTTTGTTCTTGCATTCTTTTATTCACCTCAACAACAATTTATTGAGCAGTTACTGCATCAGGCATTGTCCTAGTGGCGATGCTGGACAATCAGCAGGAAAAACAACAAAGGGAAAAGCCTTCATGGCAACAAGTCCTTCATTTTCAGAAGCCAAACTTCCGACTATAAAAATTGGCTTTCCCAGGGAGAGTATTCCCTGACTAATTGGTAGTGAATTTTTAGCTATATTTTCTTGTGGTACTTGTATTATGCATTGCCAATGAATTAATATTTTGGTTGATAAACCAAGCCCTCATGGGTTTAACTTAGTATGAACTAAACTCCCAGGGTAGAATTCTGTATGCATTGACAAAATTCAGATTAGGACCCTCTAAACTAAGTAATACATCTGAAATTTCACTGCCCTCGCAGTCCTGTCTTGGTTCCCTCCTTGAATGGCATCTTTTCTTTATCTTGCAAAAGCCTCAGTAATACTCCTTCCTTAGCGAATGGCTCCAGTTGGCAATTAATAAAATGGAAAAGATGAGAGAATTTGGAGTAAGGGACAGCATGGGAAAGATGGCGCCCTCCCACACAGAGACTGATCTGAAGTGGAAGCCCTTAGAGGCATAGACCATCTGCTCGTCCATTCTTCAATTCTTTCAGATTGAATTTATGTCCTTCCAAGAACTCTTAATCTGTTGCCACAATCATAATATTCCTCTCTCAGCTTCCAAAACAAAACAAAACAAAAAAACTCTCGTTCACTTCAATTACTACTACTAATAATAATTGACATTTAAAAAGTACTCAGTGTGTGTGGAGAATTGCAATTAGTATTTTACATATTCTCATTTCCACACTCTGAGGTAGGTGATTTTATTATCCCATTTTACAAAGGAGGAAACTGAGCCTTGGAGGAGTTGTGTCTTTGTCCAAAGTCATTTAGTTAGTAAGTTATAGATCCAGAATTTGAAACCAGACTACATGCCCTTAACCACTGGACTCAGATGCTGTATTATTTAAATGAATACAAAAATCAATGTAAAACATGGAATGGAACCCATAAGATAATCAGGAGGGTTAAATGGCGCACTAAGTAGAAAACATTTAGCAGGAATCTGGCTGCTGATCTTCCATCTCTGAACAAACTCCGTTAAAAAAAAAAAATGTGGTTGCTTCTACCAGATAAGTTCTGAGCAAGCCAGAATATATTGATACTATTTCCTGATATGTTCTCTATTTATACTCCTGTTCTGCAGATTCTGAGTGCATTAAATTTTTTAGCATCCATGTTAAATTGCTGTTCATATTAAATTTATAGTCCTCTAAAATTGATTTTTTTTTAAGATGAACTATTCCTTAAGCAGGTCATCCCCATTTTTGTACTTGTATAGATGTAATTTTAGTGTATTTCTGTCCTAGTTCAAGCTGCAGTAGCAAAGTACCATAGACGGGGTGGCTTATAAATGACCGAAATGTATTGCTTACAGTTCTGGAAGCTGGAAGTCTGAGACGAAGGTGCCAGCATGTCAGGTTCTGAGGAAGTCCCTCTTCGGGGTTGCAGACTGCCAATCTCCTTGTATCCTCACATGGTGAAGAGCAGAGAGGGGAGGCAAGCACTCTGTGACTCTAAGAGTTCTAATCCCATCTATGGGGGCTCCACCTTCATGACCTCAAATCCCGATTACCTCCCAAAGACCCCACCTCCCGGTACCATCGCATCGGGGAAAGAGAAGGTTTTCAACCTATGAACTCTTGGGTAGGAGGGAGGACACAAGCATTCAGTCCTTAACAACCACTTCATAGTCTTTAGACATAAATTGACATATACATATCTATCTAAAAACACACGCATACATTTTTGGTTAAGAATCTCACTTTTCTCAGTGCAGATGCCATGAATATTTTTCCATGTCATGAAAGGTCATTTTCAAAGGCTGTGTAGTAGTCCATCACACGGCTCTCCTTTATATAATTCATCACCACATGGTGGGCTCTTATCCACTTTTGAAGTTTTCTAACACCCCGTTTCTAACACCCAGATAAATTACTTCCAAATCTTCCCCTTTCCTAGCGAAGCAATCTTGTCCTACTTCTATTGTTCAAAGATGCCAGTCGTATGTCTGCAAGATCTGTTGAGGGGAGATGTTTTGCAAAGCAGTAGTTATACTTCCTCTAATGCAATGCTTTAGGAGATCCCAAATTGAAGACCACAGAAACAGATCCCATTTATCTCTGAGGACATTCATATGCATGTGAGTTTTTGCACGTGGTTTTATATTTACATTAACTAATTGCTCTGTTTTGCTATATAATATACGTGATTTCATGGGATCCTCAAGAGAAGCCCATTTTACAAATGGCGTAACTGAGACTGGTTTTCAACCCAGCTGGCCAGTAAGTGGCAGAGGAATGACTCCCATCTGTGTCTCATGATTCCAAGCTCTGTGCTCACTTCTGTCTAGATGATGATTATATTTTGATTCATTAGCATTTCAGCAATAGGAGATATTAGCATATCACAGACTGCTCAAGGCAAAGTGCAGTTTTCTCATCTCACCTCTCATTAATAATTATTTTGCGGGAGGAATCACTGCAGAACTTGATTAGTTAAAAACCAATAGCCTACCTCCAGCATCAAGATACATAGTAATTGATTTTGTTTGGTGAAAAGTGCAGCTGCCGGGAGGAGCTGAGGCCAGCCCTCTGCAACTAGTTCTACCTCCCCTTGCAGATGTTGAAATGCTCCCCATAATGTATTGTCATTAGAGGTGGCAAAGTCCTTAACAGCTGTGAACATTACAAGTGCAACAATAAAACATGATTTTTCTCCCCTGGAAAATGCCCTTGTTGCAGTGCTCAAAAATGAGTTAGAGATGATTCCTTTGTTGCCCCCATGGACCTTTAACGGGAATATATTCCAGGCTTTCTGCAACTTGCATCCTTATAAATTTATTCTTGTCAGGTCTAGCCACATAGCAGGCTCCCGAAGTGAAATATGAGAATGAAAATGAAAGCAGAATCAGGTGCTGACAATTTGCCAGAGGAAGTCAGTGTGAGGGAGACGTTCCAAGGCAAAGTGGGGAGCCCAAGATAGAGAAGTGCAGGTAGCATCCTTGGCTCCCTTCTCGGTCCTGCCATTATTCAGATACTGGGAAGCCGAGCAAATGAGAGTGATGACAAGTTTGATTCCATTACCCTGCCTTGACTTTGCTGCCACTGATAGACCCCCAAATCATCATAAAAGCATATGGTGCCTCGAGATAGGAGTTGGAAGATCGAAGACACATGCCAACTGATTTGACCTTGGCCACACTAGAAAATCGGATTGCCTGTGAAGACCCCACAGAAGTCATATTTTAGCCCTGAATAAGGCCTTTCCAAGTGGGCAGAGACACCATACCAAATTAGCCATGCTAGTCCCAGGAAACCTGAACTGGAAATACTGACTTCAAAGGGCATTTTGGAGAATGGGACTCTACAGTCTGGGAGAGTTAAAGAGACAGCTGGTGTCTTGCACTAATATTTGCTCAGTGAAGGCTAGAAGGGAGGGTGTCACATGTGGTAGAACTTTGGAAAACCTATTTTTTCTTAAAAAATGTTTTATTCAAGTTTTGTATGGCCTCTCTGCCATTAAAGTGTTTCCCAGGGAGACAGTGCATCTCCCTTGGGGAACTCGGTTAAGCATCTGACTCTTGGTTTCGGTTCAGGTCATGATCTCAGGGTCGTGAAGTTGAACCCCAATTCCGGCTCTGTGCTCAGAATGGAGTCTGCTTGAGATTCTCTCTCCCTCTGTCCTTCCCGCTCTTGCACGCTCTCTCTCTCTCAAATAAATAAATAAATCTTAAAAAAAAAAAAAAAAACAAGTCACTGGAATACTAATAAAAAAAAAAAAGCATGTCACCAGCCATTTGCACTTTGGGGTTTTGGCCACAACAATTATTCTCCAAGGCTTTGTCATACCAGTGTCATACTAATCCACAGTCCAACACAGATGAAGCTCAGGAACGTGGTGCTCAGCAAAAGAGGCCAGTCACAAGAGACCACATGGTATGACTCTGGTTATATGGAATATCCAGAATAGACAAATCTCAAAGAGGCACAAAGTGGATTAGCAGATTCCTAGACCAGGTTGCAGCAGGAATGACTGCTAACGGGCATGAGTTTTCTTTCTGAGGTGGGAAAATAGTTCTAAAATGAGATTATGACATTAGATTAAATTACACTGTGTAATCATACTAAAAATGACTAAATCGTGCATTTTAAATGGATGAGTTTTATTGTATATAAATTATATCTCAATAACGCTGCTCATGAAAGTCTTCATCGCCCCAGCTTCATAGGCTTGGTTAAGCAAGTTTCATTTTGAGGTTTAGACACAAACAAGGGAAGGAGAAAGATAACCTGCTTGGGTTTTGCCTGACTAGGCATTGAAATGGGTCTTCAGTGGCAGCGGGTGACGATGGTCAAACCATATCACTAGCCTTAGGTTCCCACATCATTCCTGGGCCCACCTGGAACCACCCACAGCTGTTGTAGTAGGAGGAAAGCCAGCCTAAGGAGAGAAATTGGCTCATGCTGCAGGCAAACCACCTAATCTCCTAGACCTTAGAGTCTTCTCTCGCAAATGGGAATTTGGACGATGAAGTGGCAAGGCGAGAAGTGTGCAGGATGGCAGGCAGTGGACTGTCAGGATCCTTCAGAAGATGACATTGACTTTGATGAGGGTTTTATTACAGATAAACCATGTCCTTGGTTTATCAGGCTCTGAATCATGATTTGGGCCAGCACCCCTCGCTCGGAGACTCACTGTAAGCATGCTCTCGGGACTTTGACTTACATGCCTGGTTGGCAATTTATAAATTTATAGCAAGAAATGTGACAGCCAAGGGGCCTGAATACCCATTTCTTCCAGCTAGTGCATCCACTCTCTTTTGTGTCTTTGTGTGATTTTTTTTTTTAATTTTAATTCCACTACAGTTAATATACAATATTATATTAGTTTTAGGTATATAATATAGTGATTCAACAATTCTATGCATTATTCATCTATATTACTATTCTATACAGTACTTATCACGATAAGTATAACTCTTAATTCCCTGCATCTATTTACCCACCCCACCCCCGCCCCCCATAACCATCAGTTTGTTCTCTGTAGTTGATAGTCTGTTTTGGCTTGTCTCTTTTTGTCATTGTTTTTTTTTCTTAAATTTCACATATGAGTGAAATCATATGGTATTTATCTTCTCTGACTGACTTATTTCATTTAGCATAATACCCTCTAGAGCCATCCATGTTGTTGCAAATGGCAAGATTTCATTCTTTTTTATGGCTGAGTAATACACCATTGTATATACATACCACATCTTCTTTACCCATTCGTCTATTGATGGACACTTGAGTGGCTTGTATAATTTAGCTATTGTAAATGATGCTGCTATAAACATAGGGGATGCATGTATCTTTTCAAATTAGTGTTTTCATATTCTTTGGGTCAATACCCAGTAGTGGAATTACTGGATCATATGGTAATTCTATTTTTAATTTTTTGAAGAACCTCCAAACTGGAGGCTGCCCCAGTTTGCATTCCCACCAACAGTGTGTGAGGGTTCCGTTTTCTCCACATCCTTGCCAACACCTGTTGTTTCCTGTGTTTTTTATTTTAGCCATTCTGACAGGTGTGAGAGAATATCTCATTATGGTTGTGATTTGCATTTCCATGATGATGAGTGATGTTGAATATCTTTTCATGTGTCTTCTGTCTCTCTTCTTTGGAGAAATATCTGTTCGTATCTTCTGTCCATTTTTTAAATTGGATTCTTTGGACTTGGGGTGTTTGTTGAGTGCATCCACTCTCTTTTTAAAAATCCAGGTAAATGCCAAATTATGATAAGCTACTCAGTGATCACCAAATCATTACAAAAGGAGACTCTGGGCTCTGGTAAACCAGTGGGTTCTTTTTCTGATAACAATTTATTTATCTATCCCTAGGACAGGACCAGCTGGGTTACATGTTTGAGCCCGAGTGTCCTCTCCCCTAGAGAGAATGGATACTTCCTCACTGTCATAAAACTCTTTTTCACCAAACTCACCAATAACCCCACTACCAAGAGATCAGAATCTTAGTAGGTTAAGTTTTTTATGCTGTCTATTAGATTATAACCAACTTTTTGCTCTTTTAATTTCTGACCCAGGAAATGGTTTATCTCCAAGCTCCCTTTTTGCATGATCTGGTCTTAGTTGTTGTATGTAAATTACATAATTTACCTTTAAGAATTTGTAGAGAACTTTCCTGTCATCACATCATCTCACAGCAGACAATTATACAAAATCATGTATATGTATAATGTGATAACACACAGAGACATATATTTAATCATAGTCAAGTGGATAATATAAATTACCATATAACCAATAATAAGGTTATACAGATTGATGATTTTGAAAATCAAATGATATCATTTGTGTTAACAGTGCCTTGAAAACCATAAAGGATTCTCCTCACGAAAGATGTTGATTCCCAGCTCTTGGACTAGGTTAGATTTGGGGCTACCACCATACACAGTTTAAATATTCAGGGGTTATGGGATTTGGAGCTAAAGACCAGATGTCCAAGGTAGATGTCTCAAGCTGCATGCCATTGGGATATCTCTGGCCCACAGTGTATTTTTGTTAGGCCTACAGAGGGTTTTTAGATTTTCAATTGATTGGCAACATGTAACAATCAGAAAAAGTCACATAAAAGGACATATTGTCCACTTCCATTGAAACAAAATAGAATATCTAACAAGGCTAGGATTGCATTCTTCTATGACAACAAGGGCAGTGTGTTTGGAGAAATTGTGAGTTCTTCAAATTGCTCCAAGCCTCACTACTCCCTCTTGTCCTATGCCAGCCTGCTCTATTCATTTACATACCAGTCTGGCATCGGCAGGCATTTGAGTTGTGACCCCTGAGAACATTGCCTCTTTCAAAAACCTTTTCTATCTACTCCCTATAGCTGACATTAATTTATAAGGACTAAAGGCTTGTATTCCACCGTTAGGTAGAAGAGCTTAAACACTATGTAGAAAGTAAATTATTCACATTAAGTTGTAAAACTCTTCGTTTGGGCCCCTTCCTGTGTGAAAGGTTTTGATGCATTGGGAGAGAGTCTGTTGTGCCCAGCTCCTGGGACAGGCCAGGGAAGGGATCCAGAGGGAGAAGCAAGAGGGCAGACAAGTGATATCAAAAGCAAACCTGCATTTATTTGATAATTTTGTTGGACTTCATCTCTTTTGGGGCAAACTGAGTCCCCATAAGGTTTTGAAGACTGAGTCCTAATCCACAGGGAGCTCTACCAACAAGAATGCATTGTCGGTTTTGAGCCAGTACAATTGTGCACTAGGGAAGGATGATAATAGCCATAGTGAGAGCCCAGAGAGAGGGTGGACACCACCTGTCAGGCCCCAACAGGGTGGATCAAAGAAGAAGGAAGGCTGGTGACACATTGCTTATATATACCAAAATGGCTCCCATGAAACTGTGATTATGTTTATTTCCCTGATGTTAACTTGATAAAGGTTTATCAGCCATGATACATTCTCTGAAACATGTAAGGAATTTGCAAGAGCTCACTGGGAAATGAGCCAGTTCTGCTATTTTGTCTTTTGTCATTTTGCTGGAGATGCAAAAGTGTACACACAGGTCATTCATAATGAGCAGTGCTGTGGTAGTAAAACGAGTCGTTGTAACGAATAGCATTGCCCTGGACCATGATGTTGAAGCAGGTGAGATATGAGAAAGGAAGCTAATGGGTGCTTGGCCAGCAGGTCATCTGCCAAAGGGAAATGAAGAATTGTAGTAGTTACCTCAATAATTCTGGAAAAACAGAAACCCTCTCAATTTTCTCACTAATTGTGCCAGTTATCTATGCCATTTTGAATGTAGGCAATTCGCCTACTCAAACACTGCAAACAGACCTATTGCTGGCAGATCTAAGGAAGGAAGGAGGCCAGATGACTCTCCAGATTCGATGTAAATGCCATATGTCATGTTTTCATTATTTTCAAAAGGAAAAAATTATTTGTCCCTTGGGAAGTTATTATGAATGTTTTGCCTAATCTAGTTATCTCTATTATAAAAGATAAAACAGGATTTTCTCATAAACATAACTAAATTTATTTAAACACCTGGGTAGCATCTAAATGCTCAGAATCTAATTTCTCTGAAGGAATCATATTCATAGACATAATATAGAAGAAATAGCTTTCGTAGTTTAAGAATGTAGGATCTGGAGGCAGATGATTAGAGTTTAAATCATAGCTTTACCAGCCATTAATCCCATCACTCTGAGCAACTCCCTTACCATCTCTGTGCCTCAGTTTCTACATCTATAAAATGGGACGACGGTTCCAGCATTAAAGGGATGTTGTGAAGATTAAACAGGTTTCTGTGCCTTGCCAATACTACTTAGTAAACATCAGCCAGTTTATGGCTTATACATCTTAGACACCTGTGTGTTCATATAGACGTATGATAGTTATTTGGAACAGTAAGTTATTCAAAGTACATTTCTTTTAATTATGAGTAAGTGGAAATTTTTGTAGAAATAAGAGCGTTCATCAGGTGTCATCCTCGAAGAGCACAAAAATGACTACTTGATGTGGTTATATAATAACTTATGTTGTCTTCTCCTTTCCTTATGTTCATTCTGCTTTCATTCACTGTAATGTATTAAGGGACTGTATGTTCTTTCTAAAGTTTTTTCATGCTAGATTCAATAAATTCCATGTAGATCGTTTTTTACAATCTGATGTGACAGTTTCTATGACGCTTTGAGCAGGGAGAGATCTGCCAAGTGTCTGGGACTTACAGTATGAGGATTGGCATCTACGTCAGGAAGAGTAGGAAAGAATCAGAAACTCAACATACATTTCCTGAGTATGTAGCAAGGGAAGCTTTGCTATGGTTGTTCGTTTATTTAGCATTTGTTTCATAGGCAGCACTAGGAGGCATTGCTAAGACTTCCTGCTGTGCCTTTTATAGGTAGAATATTAATAAAGTCTTCCTATTTATTTATTCATGTTGATTCCCTTATCCATCATTAGGAAGCCCCTACTGATATCCCTGACCATTCCCTCAGCTCCCATCAGGCAAATCCACTTCTGAATTGGCAAAGACTCTAAATCTCTTGGTCCCTACATGGTATTTGATATTTTTTATATCCAAAATGTCCCTGTCTCTTTCTTCACTGGCTCAGAATATTGTTTCTAGTTCAGAAATCAATAGACTCCTCTTGTGACATGAGGCCTGAATATTTTCTGGTATTACATGGCTTTCATAATGGTGACTCTCCAGTTTAAGCCTTGGATAGTGTAGCATCCAGAGAAAAATCAATCATTCTTGGTCATTCATGGGAGCCTTGTTTTTCTCAGAACCCACATTAACCTGTCACCAAACAAATGATCTGCAAACACTTAAGGAAAAGCGATCTAAAGAGTTGGCTCTTTCTTTGTAGCAGTCACCTATGGTTAGTGCTAATAAAGATTTAATTTTCCTCTTAATATAATTCTAATTGTGAGAACTATCCTGTGATCTTGCATTTCTTATTCATCGTCCCTATCTCATCCGCTGAATTTCTAACCATTCTTCAAAGGGCAGCTTAAATACTATCTTTTTCTTGAAACTTCTGATCCTCTCACTGTATGCTCTTATACGAAATTTTCTGCAGCCCTCCTATCACATCCTGATTTTTTTATCATAAGTAAGTACATACCTGTATGTTTTGAGAAATCAGAAACAGTACAAAATTCCTTTTTAGACTCTCCATAAACCTATTTTAAAATAGTAGTGGCCTACTAAATATTTTTGACTAAATTGTAAAGCATCAGTTTTTTTATAAGCCTTCTAAAGATTCCTTTGCCAGAAATGATTTTTTAAAGCCAGACCTTATTTGCCATCCATAATATCAAAAGACAAGAAGCAGTGTTAATTATGTCCTCTATGAGGTCAGGCCTTCAAGAGGGGTAGCAAATCTTTGCGCATACAATGATAGTGGAGTCGCTGTTCCATAGCTAATTACTTATTAGCCATTTCATTGCTAATTTGATTAATAACATTAATATAAACCTTGATGTTGATTTTGTAAAATGCATTACAAGATAGGTCAATATCCTGGCCCTCATTATATGGATGGCGAAAAAAAGACATAAAAAGATGATTTGATTGATTACTTCAAGGTTATTCTTTATGGTTGTGATAGAACAAAATAAAAATGCATCCTAGTCAATTGCTAACACACTAAATAGATCTGGCTGTAACACTGAGGACTCAGGAAATGTATGTCTTTGCTAAATATGCAGTGTATCCAGTACAAATTCAGAAAGTGTGCAGCCAACAGCATTTCCTAGCAATAGTCATTTCAAGATGGTGGACTGACCCACAAGTAGAATTTGATTGACTGTCATATACGTGTGGAAAATGCTGGAAAGCTTAAGAAGATATTTTTTAAATATCAATTTGTTTTTTATAAAAGTTCTAAGATCATTTTATGTACTAATAGGCATTATGAATTTTCAAGATGGTGCTTTGGTATGGAGTCTTTCCAGATTTCTTTGTCTATGAAGTACTTTGTATGAAATACTGCCATATGCTCTCCACACTGCGTGTTATCGCTGTGCTCCCAGGAGAAGCCTCTTAACCAGCTTCTACTAGCTGTCTCATTCTTGTGGTTCATTCTTTCTGCGGCAGTAACTGCTGGCTCTTCACCAACATCAGGCCCTCGCTTCTCCAATAGGAGCTGATTATATGGCTGCCCAACTACAATTGTAACCATAGAACTAATTTCCCCATTGGGATTGTGTATGGAAATGATGTCCATAACTTACAAGCCTGGCCCAGAAAACCTCCTAGAAGTGCCCCTCCATGTTCTTCCCACTTCCCATGGCTGAATAGCAGATACTGGTGACGTGTTGGAGGCTACATGTTGAAGCAGAGCTAATACCCCGCCTGGATCTCTGAGAAACCGAGGGAAGCAGAGCCTGCGTCATCCTGAGACACTCTCATTAGACTGTTAGGAGGAAAGAAAACATTCTGTTGTATTTGAGCTATCACTCTTTGAGTCTATTTGTTACAGCAGTTTGTCTACCCTAACTAATACATTTACATTCCTGATTTTTCTTCCCCAAGTCAGATTCCTTTGCCACAAAAGTCCAAGACTCACCTCACACCTGGTTGCCTGGATTGATCTTCCTTTCTCACTGTCACCTTGCGAGTCCTCTAAGCTCTAGAGTTTGGGACTCTGAGTGGCTTTTCCTGCTTCTGGGTACCATCTTTTTCTCCCATCAGATACTCTGAGTTTGGAAGAAGTTCTTTTCTTTTTGCCAATCTTTGACACACACACACGCACATACACACACACATATTTTCCATTAGCACATAACTCAAAATTAACACAATGGCTTTAATAAAGAGTTTATTACATTTTAAATGCAACATATGTTCATTTTAAAAAGTTTAGAAAATATAGGTAAACAAAAATGAGAAAACAAGATTGCCCCTACAGTCACCATCCAGTGATAATCATTGTCCATGTTTTAGTATAGAATTTACTGGTTATAGAGGCGCCTGGGTGGCTCAGTCAGTTAAGTGTCTGCCTTTGACTCAGGTCTCATGATCCCAGAGCTCAGCGGCTCCCTGCTCAGTGGGAAGCCTGCTAATCCCTCTCCCTCTGCCCCTCCCCCCACTTGTGCTCTCTCTCACCCGTGCTGTCTCTCTCTCTCAAATAAATAAATAAATAATCTTTTAAAAGAAAGAACTTACTGGTTATATATAAATTAGTTAAGTTGAAAGTGAGAGCTTATGCTTATTTAAAACCACAGGTCTTCAACATTAAGAGACTCTTAACTCTAGGAAACAAACTGAGGGTTGCTGTGGGGGAGGTGGGTGGGGAGATGGGGTAACTGGGTGATGGGCATTAAGGAGGGCACTTGATGTCATGAGCACTGGGTTTTATATGCAACTGATGAATCACTAAACTCTACCTCTGAAACTAACAATATACTATATGTTAATTAATTGAATTTAAATAAATTTTTTTTTATTTTTTATTTTTTTTAATATTTTATTTATTTATTTGAGAGAGAGAATGAGAGAGAGGGGGAGAGAGAGAGAGTATGAGACAGGGGAGGGTTAGAGGGAGAAGCAGACTCCCCACCGAGCAGGGAGCCCTATGCAGGACTCTATCCCAGGACTCTGGGATCATGACCTGAGCTGAAGGCAGTCGCTTAACCAACTGAGCCACCCAGGCACCCTTAAATAAAATTTTTAAAAAGTACATAAATATAAGGAAAAAACAAAACAAAACAGAAAACACAGGTCTTCTAATTTTTGTATGAATGAAATATACCTGAGCGTACCAGGAAATTAACTGATTTTAAAGAAGGGTAAATGTCAACTTTTAGATGAATTCCAAAAATGTATGGGCCTGCAAGATAATTCTCTTGTAAGTTTTCACCAGGGCTGACTTTCCATCCTCTCATTAGGCCAAAGGGATACAGAGTTACTCGAGTTCTCTTGCAAAGCCCCATTCCGTAAAACCCACAATAGGATGAGCAAGTTGAGGGCAATGTACGGCTTTTTCTGATTTTACATTCCAGAGCCTGACACCCAATGAGATCACAGGAAATGCTTTTTGAATGTGTGAAAATAAACTTAAATTAGTTTGGCCACAGACAGTTTATAAATTCGGTCTTCAGGTATTTCTTGGGCAAATACTAATACAGCATCCTATACTAAATTGCCTGAGATTTGAGAATACTTTTATTGAAGAAGAAAGGAAAAAGCATTTCTAGAAATTTCTACCATGGTTATACTTGCTTCTCTGCTGATACTTTTTCAGCATTTTTGATTGTCTTTAACTTCTTTTCTGCCTTTTGGCATCATTGGCAGAGCCTAGAGCTCATCTGCAGACAGAAAATGGATTTCTCCTTGTTCTTGTGAAGATATACCTACTTTCTTACCTGCCTCTGGGCCTTACATTCTTCACTGGGGAAATGAGAGGTTCAACTCAGTAGCCTCCGGTGGGCCTCCCTTATTCCGGCTTTTACACTCCAGGATTCTACAGATGTTTGCTCTGGTCAACAGAACATTTCTTAAAGATACTCTGGGAAGAAGAGGGCTGGGGCAGAACAACAAATTCATCTGGTGACTGCCATTGACAAGTGCCCGGAGCAATGCATCATTCTTAAAGAGCATCCTGTCCCTGCCGACGACTGCGGGGGACTGGTGCAGGGGCTGCTGCTGGAAAAGGCCTTTGTAGAATAATTCGGTAGGATATCAGGAAGCAGGGCTCACAGTCAGGTGGAAGATAATCTTACATTCTTACATCAAATCTTTGAACTGCCTCAGGGATAGATCAAACAAGATACAATGCAAACTTCCAGAAAAATCTTGCTATGGGGTAGCATTTTCAGTCGTTCTATCATCAATACAACAGATTTCTTTTGACTTTCCAGAGGAGAATAGCCTTAACTTCGGCTGAAATAACTGTAAAATGCTTAGACTTTAGGCTGTCATCTGAAATTTGAGGATTTAGGTGGCTTTATCCTAATAGTTTGTTCAAAGTCCTCTCCTTATGATAGCCAGCAGAGGGGCTGCATCCCTCTGCCTTTGCAGAAATGTTTGAGGCTTGAGGTTGGCCTGTGTCTAATTAATCTTCCTTTTACCTCAGAACTGGCCACGGACTTCACAGAAATGCAGAGGATAACTGAATAGGGCCTCCTGCTCTGCCTACCTCCAGCCTGTCCTTCAGACCACGCTCTACATTCAGCCCAGGCCTAACGCTTCAGGTGTCCCGAAATCACTTTCAATCTGAAAGTCTGGGTCACTCACCACTCTTGCAATTGGACTGGTTTCCCATTTCAGATCCAGGGTCCAACCAATGTTTTTGTCTACTCTTGAGCAAATGGAATTCTGAGCATCTTGAAATCAATCTGCTTAACATCTCTGGGCCTATGGCTTTTCTGCAAGCTGAGCCTTTTAAAGTTTTCCATTGAAAAATGTCTTTAGATGTTGCTGGAATCTGTAGGGAGTAGGTAGAAAATGGGAGAGGATGCTTTACAATTATGAGGTTTGAAAAGTTCTGCTTAGATCTCTCCAAGAGTTTTTCCATCTTTTACTAGGGGGTGCAGACTCACACAGGTCTACTGAGGGTAGGGAACAAATGGACAATGAGAAGCAGGCTTGCAGTCCCTCATGTGTATGACCAGGTAGAAAACTGAAGGTGAAAGAAACTTATCCAACTAAAGAGAACTGGGTGGAAATGAGGCTCAGAATCTGGGCGATGCCCACCCGCAACACCTTCCTTCAGTCCTTGGCTTAGTCTGCACCCAAACCTTGCACACGGCGGCTGTGTCAGGGAAGTGGGTGAGCCTACCCAGAGCGCCTCCAGGGCCAGATCACCTCCCGGCCCCTACCCACCTCGTCACAGTTCTCCTTTTACCTTTACCTTTCCCCTACTTCTCTGTTTTCTTCTTCCTCAACCTGGATGCCATCAGCCCCTCCCCCTGTCTTGCAACAAAAGGGAAAACATAATCATAGTTTAGCTGTTTGGCCAATCGGTCAGTCAATTAGGACCTACTGCACGTACTTACTTAGCCAAGCGTCAATGTGCCAACTAGTAGGACTACAGTGGATTGACGAAGAGCCCAGGAAGAGCGAGCTGGAGAGCTCTCTGGAATCTGACACAAATGGCCGGGAAAGAGCAGATGCTTGTATTATGAGGGTGCTTTTCTTAATTTTGTCACTGTTATCTATCCTCCCACAAACCTTTAATTCATGCTGTTATGTAGAGATAGAGAAGTCAAATCCTGGTATCTAGCAAATAGAGCTGCAGTCCAATTTGGTGATAACCTATCCATTGCTAAAACTTGCAGCCCCAGTCTACAGAGAGGGGAAGTGTGATATCCTGATAGAGCAAAATAAATATGACCTTGAGAATGAGACCTGGGTGCCGTTTACCAGCATCACCACTTGCCCACTGTGGCTTCATGGGCAAGTTGTTTCCCGGTTTCCTTCTCCGTAAAATGGACATCATGATACCCATCTCATAATGCCATTGTGAGGAATAAAGTCTCATAGTAAGTACTCAACACATATTATCTCCTCTCTTCTTTGCTTTATCCAGGTTAAGCAATGGCTCTCTAGGGTAAAGGGATGCCCTACCCATGGGTGACAGGGTATGAAAGAAAAGTGCTCATTCTCAGCTACCCCAAGATTCTCTCTGTGTTCACCTGAGCACTGTGCTGGGCTTTAATTCATCTTTGGGGTAGGTAATATGGGGAGAACGGATCCTACAAATGGCAGATGTTCACTGACCGATCAGAGGCTGACTGAGGACATTGGCCAGAACCCAGCAGGGAAGGGATACAGTGAGAGAAATCTTTTCACTACCTGCGATACCTTGGATTATACTATTAGAGAGTTATTCCTTTGACTTAAGGCCTTTGTTGCCATAAAAATTCAGATATTCCCAAGAGAGCAGCACATGAAACCTTATCACCCATTTGCACAGTTCGTTTTTCAGTTATGCTGTTATTCTCAGTAATGGTATTTTTTACCTGTATGAAATGTCACATGCCCAGATGCATTCATTTTATAGAGCTTTAAAGCTGATAACCTGAACCAAAATGCACATTTTTGGTGTTTTATTTTTCTTTTTTGCAGTAATTTCAAAGGTGTAACTGAGCTTAGCTGTAAATTACTGGTTTTAGCTCCTCATGGCAGGTAGCATTTGATCATTGACAACTCTGTTTTCTTCATTGTTTGACTAAAATCTCCACAGCCTCTATAAATATGTAAATTACCAAAATCACTAGTTCTCCATTATTTCTGCCCCTAAGCTGCTTAAAATGTTTCTATATTCCTACATTTACGGTGCAAAACAGAACAGCAGGTGACAGCCGAGTTTGACTCTATTATCGAACCTCTATTTAGCAGCTACTTGTTTCAAAGTTTCTGATAATACATATTTCCTGGGGTAGGCTCCAGGTCCCGGGCTGTTGCTGGCAAAGGCCAGGCTCCAGCCGTTACCGGACGGGAAAGCAAGAGTGCGTGTGTGTTTGTGCAGAGACAGTGGAGATCTCATGCTACATGCATTGCTGGTTGTGAACTGCGATTTTATGACAGAGGAAGCAAATGGGATTCTTTTTATTGCTTTTCCTTCAATTGGTAGGACTCAAGTAATGAAGCTGACATGGTGTCCATGTATGACTGTGTTATCCTCTCCTGATTCATTGCCCCTTAAGTTAATCTGTCATGAGCTGGATCATTGGGTCTCCGTGTGGGCTTTCACCACGTTGTGCAGGAAAGGAGAAAAACTGTATGTCGCATACGTATTCATAGAAATTTATATAGATACACATATGTGCATATATCTTGAGAGAAATCCACATAGACTCTGAAAAAAAGGAGAAAATTGTAGGAAATGGGTCATTGACAGGAAAGCCCAGAGAAGGGATCCTGGGATTTGTTTACCTAATTCAAACCCTCGTGCCAAGCATGAGAAATATATTTCTGTTATGCCCGCACAACACGTCTGCCTCAGCCCCGAGAGTGAAAGTGTACAATTTCAATACCAAATGCAGGCTAGGCCTGCAATAGTCGTCCATCTAAAATAGGCCTTGACGGGGATGGGGCAGGAACCATCAATTCGTGAATGTGTTTATTTGGACCTTGGAGGCTGCTTCTGCATGCCAAAGTCCTAGAAGAATCTGCATGAGATCCAAGTACGTATTGTTGATCTCACTGATAATGAGAGCCCATTACATTTGTATAGTATTTCATGCCTTTGAAAATGTTTCCATGGTCTCTGTGGAAACCTGCGGGATAGAAAATTTGGTAATGTCCCCACTTGACATATGAGAAGACAGATTCAAAGAAATTAAATAACACATAATTACTTAGTGGGAAATGAGCTAGAACAGGCATTAGCAAAATATGGCTGTGTTTCTCTTCCTGTTTTTCTCTTTTCCTTTGTTCCATCTGTCCTTGTAAATAAAGTTTTATTGGAAACTTTAAGGTGGAACAGTCACCTTCATTCATTTATATCTCATCTATGGTTGCTTTCAAATGATAATGGCAAAGTGGAGTAGTTGTGAAAGAGACCTTATGGTCCTAAAAAGGCCTAAAATATTTACCATCTGGCTCTTTACCTAAAAAGTTTGCCAGTGTTGAGCCGGAACAGAGGTCCCTCGGGAATGCACCTTCAGACTAAGATGATGAAGCCAGTTCATGTTACAGCAGAGGAACTTTATCAGGTGTCCTTGTGCACCCAGCACACAATGCTAATGACATGAATTATCCCCATCTAAACATATTCAGCTCTTAAATATTTTATTGTGTGGTGACAATTTGGTGGAAAAACAAAGAAGAATGTTTTGGAGAATTTTTTTTTTTTTTGATTCATAGAACTTCAGGAAATTATCATCCAACCCTTGAGGACTATTTCCCAGTCTGGTAAAGAAGAGTGTGGTCAATGTTGTTTTAAGTTCTCAATTACCACACTTAGCCCATTTAAGTAGCAGAAATCCCCTCAAAGGGAATCGCTTTCTCACCAAAATGAATGGCACCCAGGTGGCACTCTGCTCTCACACAGTGTTGGGTGCTCCTCCCGGGGCCACCTTCCAGGGAGCCAGCTGATAGGATGTCTGACAAGTGGCATTCCTGAGAAGAGATGCCTCCTGAGGTCATACTCAGCTTGCTCTCCAAAACAGCTGATCTTCCTTCCTGCAAGAAGTGGGACTAGGAGGGACGTGGGAAGGGGGAGAATGTGCAAGTGAGAGAGGAACTAGGAATATTCTCTGCCAGAGCCATGTCAACTTCCACCTCTCAGGCCAAGCGAGCCCGTACCCTCTGGACTTCCCAGCCTTTCCTCTGTGACCCTGGCTGCTCCCCAGTAGAAAATATTAGTGAACCTGGATTTTTTTGTGCCTCTTGGCAGACAGTACTACCTGGCAATGCTAGTCACATTTTCAAAACCAGAATCTCTTTGTGATGTTTTCTCTGGAATTTAATGTTCTGTCAAATACTGCATGAGCTTCTTCAAGTTAGGTGAACATTATCCATCATTGACTTAAGCCTGTTGTTACCTCTGGGCAAAATTATTCTTTAAAGACCTGCATGTAACTGAACAGAAATGCTTACAAAGGGATAGAATTGTGAGATGTTTTACTGTGACCTGTTATCCTCAAAATACCTATAGAGCGTGAGTAGGAAGCTCCCCGTGGACTTTACCTTATCTGGTTGACTATAAAGATGCAGCAACAACATGGGTTTTTTTTTTTAGCAGAGATGTTTATTGCTCAGAGAACTTTCCCTGCCTGACTCCTTCTCTGACTGCTATCCATTGTCTTCCAAAGTCAGAATTCATTGGTCAGCTCATCAGAACTTCAGGCTTTGACCAGGTAAAATTAACACATCAGTTCACAAGTCAGAGTGGAGAGGGATTCAGTCCATGTCCCCATTTCACATATGAGAACATAGCAGTTTAGGACTTTGTTACTAGCATATCACTGCTTAGTGCAAAGCCAAAACTGAGACCCAAATTTTGGACCCACTACTCCATACTCCTGCGACCAATGGGGCAAATACCTAAGCAATCTCTAGCCAGTCCCTTCCATCTAATCCAACAGCAGCTTTCTCAGAAACACCTTTTTCTTTGACTAAGATCACCCTTTTTTCTATGATATCTAGACAGAGCTATTTCTGAGATGATGCCATGACTTGATTATTCCAGTTATCTCTTGCTGTGTAATAAACCGCTCAAGAACTTAATGGCCTCATATGATGATCATGTGTTGTCGTTCATGAATCTGTGGGTCAGGTGCATAGCTGATCTGGATCAGTCTCAGCTGATCTCAGGGGGCTAGCCGTGTATCAGCTGGCAGCTACGGGGTTGGTTGGGCCTGGCTGATGGAAAAGGGCTTCACTCACTTGTCTGGTGACTGGTTAGCTAAGGGGGATGGATGCTACTGGGCCACATGTGTCTAGTCATTCATTAGGCTAGGCCAGGCTTTTCACATGGCAGTGGTAGGTTTTCAAAAGAGTGAGTGTAAGTATGCAGGGACGCTGGAGGCCTAGACTAGGAACTGGAACACCATTGCTTCCCCCACATTCTGTTGGCCAAACCAGTCAAAAGGCGAACCTAAATACAAAAGATGGAGAATGACATGCCATTTCTTGATAGGACAAATTGCAAAATTATAAAGCAAAGGGTATGGGGAATCACATATATATATATATCTCATATATATACTTATATACCTATATAAGTATAAAGGATAAAAATAATTTTAGGTTCATTTCTAGATATCTAGGCATTTAACCTTCAACTCAGCAATCCTACATTTAGGAATTTACCCTGAAGATATACCTCCAACTATAAGAAAATACATATGCATAAGGTTATTCATTGCAGCAGTATTTATAATTGCCAATACCAGAAACTACCTAAATATCCAAGCGTAGAGAGTGATTGAATACATTATGGAACATATACACATTCGATTACTATGCAACTGGGAAAAATATGAGACAGACCTCTAGGAACTGATAAACAGTGATTTCCAGGAGAGATTGTTAAGTGAAAACACTTAAGTACAAAAGAGCATATGTTTTTATATAAGAACTAAGGGAAAGTTCGTTAGCCTCAAAGGGTGGGAGAGAACTGGGCAGGACAGAGATGATACAGCAGAGTGTAACCTCCTCTGAGTACACCTTGTTGTATCATCTTAACATTTGGAAGCATGCTACTGTTCTATATATTCAGAAAATATAAAATTAAATCAGTAAGGATAAGAAGGATTAAAAAACTAAAAATGAAAGCAGTTGAAACAAGTGAACCCAATTATATTTCAGATGAATTTCTCAATCACACTAAAGAGAAAAAAAGGAAGAATGAATCTGAGCCACAAATTATGAACACAGTATTTGACCGCGTATCCACAGTATTGAGCAGATGGCCTTAGGGGTAGAATTTATAAGCAAATCCTTAGCTCTCTCATAGGTGTGGTCCTCAGATTTTTGCAGTGGTATGGGGGAAGCAATTTTGAATCAATTTTAAATATATCATGAGATTGCTCACATGAGTAAATGAGAAAGAAGGGTCATGCAAATATGAAATAGGGAAGATAACAAAGAACCCTGTAGGAATGGATGGAAATTAGAGATTTATATGAACTCATAATTTCTTTTAAAATATTTTACATTTATATATAGATATTGATATTATAGATATATAAAATGACATACAGGCACACATGTATATGCATGTATGTGTGCATTTATGTACATACTTATGAGTGTGGGTGTGTGTATGTATGCACATATCCCTAGCTTATTCACTACTGGGAGACATCTCATGAACAGCGAGCACAGGTAGCTCCCAGATCTTCATCTTCAATACCATTCCCCACTTGAAGGAACCAGGGCCCCTTGGAAGAATGAGTGATTGCAGGGTAGGGCAGGAGAGAATGAGACTGGAATATTTCGTCATGCTAGAAAGTAACAAGGTACTGAAAGAAAAGAAAACACAAAAGATGGCCACAGGGACATAGAAGCCAGCAATTAAGGGGATTTTTGTGGGTAGATGTGGAACAGTTTGAGTACCAAAATCATTAAATACCATAATTAGTTATATATCATTAAAAAAAGGAATTCATGCCTACATCCCAATAATAATTTGATAAATCAATGGCATAAAAGAAGGTCTCTTGCATACACTGAATGCTGAGTAGAAGGAGTGCTGAGTTGGAACATCAACATTTTATAAACATCACAGTAAAGATTGGATCAGGCAAAATCATCAAGAGTTGATAAATTTGGGGGGAAATTTTGATGAGAAACATGTCCTTATCATGTTTCCCCATTGACTTTTTTTAAATGTAAAGGGAAAAGTTATATAGTACAGTGTGTGTGTGTATACATATATATATGTATATATATACATACATATATATATATATAATTATATAGTGGAGTAATCAGACTACACCTTGACTGGGTGATTACAATTAATGCCAACAATGAGACATGTGCCTTCAGATGTGATACCATGAGAAGAACATAACATCACCTGTGTAGCATTCCAGATGAGGATTTCAACATGAGGAAATGTCACACAAAACAAAATGATGGGGTAAATTTTTATGTTAAAAAAATGAAAGTAAGGGGTCTATATTTTTCAAATATTTCCATATCACAAAAGGCAAAGAAATGCTGAGGACCTGTTCTAGATCAAGAGACATGACAGCTAAATCTAATACCTAAACCTAGACTAGATCCTGTACTGGAGGGGGAGAAATGCCACAAAGGATGTGATTGGGTCAATTGACACAATTGGAATATAGAGTAAGAGCTTGGCCGCAATGTTAAATGTAATGAAGTTGAAAACTCTTCTGCAGTTACATAAGAAAATATCCCTATTTCCACAACATACACACTGAAGTATTTAGGAGAAAGAGCCATGATGTAAGTCATACCCTCAAACATTTCTAAGAATGTAATGATATTTAATTTCTGTATTTATTGAAAGAGACAGTCTACAAATGGTAAAGCAAGTGGGGTAAATTCTAGGTGAATCTTATTTTTGCAGTTTTTCTATAAATTTAAAATGATTTCCATTTTAAAAGTTTAAAAAATAATGATGTATGGTGACTAACATAATATAATAAAATTAAAAACTACAAAAAAAAATTTTTTAAAAATGTCACAAACTGAAAAAAAAAAAGTTTAAAAAAGATTATTTAAAAAAAAGACAACTTAGTTTGAATACTGTTCCACTATCAACTAGTTATGTAACCTAGGACTCATTACTTAATTTCTCTGATCTTCAGTTCCCTCATTAGTGAAACAAGAATACTACCTTTTTTGTCTCCTCTTGAGGATAACATAGTACAAAAGGGTTATTAAACATTTTCTAGGTGACTAGAAAAGCTGCTGGCCCCATGTAGCGGTCATTCCACAATTGGCAGCTTTTCTGTTCACATCTCATCATACTCAGGTTATCTTTTACTTAGCTGCTTTCCTGGTGAATATCCTCTATTTGAAAGTAATTTGAAAGCTTTAAGAAGGAAGAACATGTTTTATAACTTCAGAGGGTGAGCACACAGTGGGCCAAGAATTGAGCTGAAGTAGTTCAAAGTGGACCAGAGGTAGAAACATCGCCAAAGGCAAGGGAAGCAAGGGCAAAAATGAACTATTGGGACTTCATCAAGATAAAAAGCTTTTGCAAAGCAAAGGAAACAGTCAACAAAACCAAAAGACAACTGACAGAATGGGAGAAGATATTTGCAAATGACATATCAGATAAAGGGCTAGTATCCAAAATCTATAAAGAACTCATCAAACTCAACACCAAAAGAACAAAGAATCCAATCAAGAAATGGGCAGAAGACATGAACAGACATTTCTCCAAAGAAGACATCCAAATGGCCAACAGACACATGAAAAAGTGTTCAATATCGCTCGGCATCAGGGAAATCCAAATCAAAACCTCAATGAGATACCACCTCACACCAGTCAGAATGGCTAAAATTAACAAGTCAGGAAATGACAGATGTTGGCGGGGATGCGGAGAAAGGGGAACCCTCCTACACTGTTGGTGGGAATGCAAGCTGGTGCAGCCACTCTGGAAAACAGTATGGAGGTTCCTCAAAAAGTTGAAAATAGAGCTACCATATGATCCAACAATTGCACTACTGGGTATTTACCCCAAAGATACAAAAGTAGGGACCCGAAAGGCTACGTGCACCCCGATGTTTATAGCAGCAATGTCCACAATAGCCAAACTGTGGAAAGAGCCAAGATGTCCATCAACAGATGAATGGATAAAGAAGATGTGGTATATATATACAATGGAATATTATGCAGCCATCAAAAGGAATGAGATCTTGCCATTTGCAACGACGTGGATGGAACTGGAGGGTATTATGCTGAGCGAAATAAGTCAAACAGAGAAAGACATGTATCATATGACCTCACTGATATGAGGAATTCTTAATCTCAGGAAACAAACTGAGGGTTGCTGGAGTGGGGGGTGGGGTGGGAGGGATGGGGTGACTGGGTGATGGACACTGGGGAGGGTATGTGTTCTGGTAAGCGCTGTGAATTGTGCAGGACTGTTGAATCTCAGATCTGTACCTCTGAAACAAATAATGCAATATATGTTAAGAAAGAAAAAAAGAAGAAGAAGAATGTAGCAGGAGGGGAAGAATGAAGGGGGGGAAATCGGAGGGGGAGAAGAACCATGAGAGACGATGGACTCTGAAAAACAAACTGAGGGTTCTAGAGGGGAGGGGGTTGGGAGGATGGGTTAGCCTGGTGATGGGTATTGAGGAGGGCACGTTCTGCATGGAGCACTGGGTGTTATGCACAAACAATGAATCATGGAACACTATATCTAAAACTAATGATGTAATGTATGGGGATTAACATAACAATAAAAAAAATTAAAAAAAAAAAAAAAAACAAAGTGGACCAGAGGTGGGCAATGACTTAGTTCAGTGCCATGACTGTCTCCTGGGAGAATGGCATGCACTGCTCATTTATCACTACATTGTCCCATTGGTGGAGGGAGAAGCCCTCAAAGGACATAGTGCTTCAAGAAGCTACTAGATACTAATCACTATTGACTGAGCTGTCTCTTTCCCACCAAAATCCAGAGGCCTCATATGGGAGGGAAGGCTGGGAGCCACGTTCATCGCATGGATCTTTTTTTCATGGTGAGGTCCATTTGTTCTTTTAGGACATGAGTTATAACTTTGGAGCCATGATGTTACTTAAAATTTGAAGTGAGTAACCATGCATCAGCACTGAAATTCTCCCAGTCCTAGTGGAAACAGACACCAGAAGACTGTGAGCATCAACATGCCCCACTGATTTATGGTAGGGAAGGAGAGCGAGATTTATAACCCTGGCACATGGCAAATATTCCTTGGCATTAGCATTCAGAATATTCATGTGTTCCTGCTCTTTTATATTAAACATCTGCTTTTAGCTCTTTGGGGGAGAAAATAGCAACAGTTTTCCTTTGGAAAGACCTGACCATAATGACTGATTGTCTAAATGCATGTGGAATACCAATTCCCATTTTGAAATTAGTTTTAGGTCTTGACTTTTAAAATGGCACTGCTTCATACATTCCGTTGTCCCTTCTTCCTCCTCTTCATAAATACCTTTCAAGGAATATAGCATCATAAAAATTCATAGAAGATTTAAGGAATTTATTTCATCAATCCTCCTCTGAAGCATGGAGAGGTTACATGCCTTGGTGAACACACACAGTTCGTGAGCATCAACACACCACGAATCCAAGTACCTGCCTCTTGTCCAGTGCTATGTTTAATCCCATGATTTTTACTAAATCCCTTTTTATAACAATGATCTAGTTGCTTGTGATTTAATTTTCAACGTCTATTTGACTAAACTTAAAAATCACTTCAGGCAAACTATTTAACACTATATAATTGAAAAGACTGTCAACCTCAACTCTTTTCTCCAAATTTCCATTATACCGACCCAGAGCCAATGGTTCCAAGAGGGAATCCTGGTAATAACAAGGAAGATAGGCAAAGAGTACTTGAATCAGAAGTGTATTACATTTAATAACATCTGGAAGGAGAACATAACTGTGTGTAATGGCATTCAGTCTGAGTCTCTGAAGAGAATTTCTTCTCAGGAATAATACAGAAGCTCTGTAGGTGGTTAGGAACATGTCAGATACTGACATGAAAGAATACAAAATGGTTCAGAACTAAAATACATCTTAGATTTCCCCAAACTCTAATCTCTACTGTGTTACTGTCTCTGTTATAATTCTTTACAAATACAGGGAAAAACAAAGCATTATTAAGCATCTCTAACCTGAGTTGCTTCAGTTCAGACCTTTAGACATACCCACATTTCTTCAACTCATTCATATATTTATCATTAACCACATATTTATTGAGTGGCTCTTCTGAGCTGGGCATTGGTCCAAAAAAAGAAGCTGTGGAACAGTCAGTGCTCTTATAGAACTTAGAGATGAGAAGCAAAACAGGCTAGCAAGAAATTACAGTCAAGTGAGAAAGTCACCTCTCCTGGGTCTTTATAAATC
Source organism: Phoca vitulina (assembly GCF_004348235.1). Taxonomy (NCBI): domain Eukaryota; kingdom Metazoa; phylum Chordata; class Mammalia; order Carnivora; family Phocidae; genus Phoca; species Phoca vitulina. The sequence continues at coordinate 18,126,886 of NW_022589712.1, read as the reverse complement.
TGGTTCAATTACTATATCAGAGAACACTTTAAAAAATAATAATGATAAAAGGGAGGGATAAAAAAACACAACCACACACACACACCCAAAGAAGCAAACAAAATCAAAACCAGAGCAAGAAGTAGGTAAGTGTCCCTAAAGGAAAGTCAGGGAAATGTGTCAGGATTGGAATACCGCCATTTTGTAGGAATCCATGACAGCTTGATATCGCCACAGCACCCTCATGGTGAGCTCAGCTATTTTTGCTTCTTAAAAGGGTTAAATATTCTCAAGTCTAAACTAGGGTCAAAATCATGGAGTTGAGGTTTAAACTTGAAAGATACCATAGAGACCTAGTCGAGCTCATCATTCCCCATGGAGTGACCTCAGGGTGATGACATGGCCGCTTCTAGACCACACAACTATATTCAAAGTACATACATAAGTTTCATTTTATCCCAAACCTCTGTGCATGGGGATGTGGTGTTTGATAGAAGTGATTCTGCATCAGAGGACAACTGCCCCACTGACATTTCTTAGGCCAGATGCCTGTGTCCTCCAGGCCCTTTGCCCATAGTCTTGTCACTTTTGACCCACAGTGAACTGAGACCTCAGATTTACTTCTCTCTGAACACATCATGATACTTCCTTTAACTCTTAAAAAGGAGAAAGCATTTTGAAAAATATTTCATTATGGAAAACAATACAAAGTAAAGTAACACAGCATAAGATTGAAATATTTTGCATGGTCAGGAACACTATATCTAAAACTAATGATGTAATGTATGGGGATTAACATAACAATAAAAAAAAATTTAAAAAAAAAAAAAAGAAATATTTTGCATGGTCAGATATGATCCTGAAATGATGATGGATCTCATGACAGAAAACACATTTAAAAACTCAGTTGCATTTGCTCTGACAGGAACCATAATAACTCAATTTTTTTTTTTTCCTTTAAGTATAGAATCACCTCCTCTTAGATCCCTTCCCCATACAGGCATTCTCCTGACTGGACCTAGCTCCTCGCCCTGCGTCCCTGGTCCTCCCTGCACATCCCTGCTCTCTTCCATCTTTCTGCCTTCCTCGGAAGACTGAACCTCTCCAAACCTGGATGGTAATTTCCACTGTGTGTCAGCAGGGCTAATGGCCTGGCACATCTAGTACCCACTAGAACTTTTAAGGAAACTCAAATAATTCAAAGCAGTTACAAACATTTTCATGCTTTTTGACTAATTATTGCTACGTCTTGTCATGTGGGAAAAAATACATCTTAGAGTATATGTGGATTGATAGGGAAAATTTCTCCTCTTGTTTTAAAGCTTAAGGTGAATCTGCCCTTCTCCCTCCAAAAAAAAACAGAAAGAGTGTATTCTTACCTGTATCTCTAGGTTAGAGTTCTGATTTAAATATGATGGGCATGAGTTAGGGATAGAATGAAGAAGGGTATTTCTTGGATAGTCAAATGGAATTCCCTGATCAGTTCTGCTATAATTAATAAAGAATTTAAAGCTAAAAATCCAGACATTCAACGATGTGTTCAATAACTCGTGCTGGGATCTATTTTTTCAGTAATGCTTATCTTTCCAAGGGGCATAGTTAAGTTCTTCAGTACTCTGTAAATTATTACAGAAATTACAAATCTACTAGAAAATCAATACAACTAATTGTAAATTAATAGATTTCTAAGTGTGAAGGAGCGTGTAATACTGTAGATGAGTTCTTTAAAGAACATGCCAGTTCTAGCATCAAGGGCTCAGGGCTCCAGCTGTTTCATGTGACATCTTCAAGTGTAAACACATTTCTTCCCCCCAACTCTCCCCCTTCACCCCCTTATTTCCCACTGATTTAGTCTGCCACTGCAGCAAATAACATTTCCATTAGCCACCTACTGTTAAATCGCAGAGTAACTGTGATAAAAAAAAAAAATCCAACATGCAAACAAACCAATAGAGAAGCAACTGGGGTTACCGTCTGTCTCAAAGATTTTTCGTGGGGCCCACCAGTGTTCAAACTAAAAGCAAACAACATGCGAAGTTAAATAAATTGGATCTAATAGGGAGCTCCAGAATGTGCATTTGCAACGAGTGCAAATCTGAATTGAGGGCATTTATAATTCTGTACTTGATATGCTGAACAAATCATCTTTACTATTATATTTGTGTGTCCATGAGTTTTAGCATGGGACTAGTTATTTTTATGTCAATACCACATCACTGCCCTATCAATTTTAGGCAATGATGGGCTTGTCAATAAAAAGCCCAGTAATTGTCATAATCATATTAAGGTAATCAATGAGAATGTGGCATGGCCATGTTCTGCCATATGCACTTGGGTGAATGCAAAAGAAATAATGTAACTTTACATTAATTTAGCACTTCAAAACTTATAAAGTGCTTTTGGTTTAGAGTTTAGTTTTATAGCCATAAATTGGGACAGATATAAATACCATTCTACCAAAGAGAAAACAGCTTCAGAGAGGTTAGGAAACCTCCTTTGGGTCTACAGCTGGTTACTAGGAGGGATGCTTTCATAGAACTAACAATCTCACGTCGGGGGGTAGTTGCATAGCATAGGTGGTACCCTATATCAGTACGTAATGTGGTTACATAATTGTATTTGGAAGTTAGATAGCTCAAAGTCAAGCTCTAGGTTTACGTAATAATGCAGGTACCACCTGGACTACTGGCAAGAGGGGCTGGAGAACATGCAGGGACACTAGTCCCAGGCAGTCACAGCAAACAGCAGCAGAGGGGCGAGGCACATTGGTTTAAACACCCCATCTCCCCCCAGACTTTCTTCTGTCTTGACCTGGGAGATGGTCAGGCTGGCCCCAGTCTTTACTACTCTGTGGTTAAGGAACTGGCGAGATGCCTAGAGCAGAGATGCAAAGCCGGTATCATCCTGGCCAGTACAGCTGGTCAAAGGCTGGTCGCTTCCCTTTTCCATATACCTGTGGTATTTGGTGACTCTGCCCTCAAGGCAGTTTCAGGGTAGAGCCTAAAGGTAGGGGCAGGGCAATAGGAACTGGGAATGTATACAAAAAAATACAAAAGGAGTTTGCTTACTTGGCCTTAGGTAGAAGGTCTGGGCAGGGAACCAAGCGTAGCCAACACTGCTAGTTCAGTAGAGGAAACCTCTTTTTAGCTAAAGTTTTGGCCAAGAGAATCTCAGTATAATCAGAGTATGGCTACTGCATTTTTAGTTCATCAGCAATGAGCAGCTTTAATAGGGTACACTGATGCTAAAAAAAATTTTTTTTAAAGATTTTATTTATTTATTTATTTGAGATAGAGAGAGAAAGAGAGCACAAGCAGGGCAGAGGTAGAGGGAGAAGCAGGCTCCCCTCCAAGCAGGGAACTCTATGCGGGGCTCGATCCCAGGACCCTGAGATCATGACCTGAGCCGAAGGCAGACGCTTAACCAACTGAGCCACCCAGGTGCCCCCACTGATGCTAAAATTTTAATGTAATTTAACTAAGTCATAAAGATACTGCATATTATGATTATTTGACATTTATGGTCTGTAATCCTGTATATGCCATGTGCTTCTCAGAACATAAATCTGATCTGAAAATTTAAAATCTAAGTTGGCTAACTAACTTGAGCCCCAGATTCTGTTCCGGCATTCACTCTTCATGAGAAATAGACAATTCAATGTATATAACCAGACCAAACCAAACTAAAATAAAACAAATCCATAAAACCCAAGGTGAGGTTAGGGTTTTTTGTTTGCTTAATTTGTTTTGTGTTTTAAGTTAAATTTCTAGGGGCACCTGAGTGGCTCAGTCAATTAAGCATCCAACTCTTGATTTTGGCTGGGGTCTTGATCTCAGGGTTGTGAGACTGAGCCCCACTTTAGGGTCCACACTCAGTGCAAAGTCTGCTTAAGACTCTCTCCCTTTCCCTTTGCCCCTCCTCATGCTCACGCTCTCTCTCTCTCTCTCTTTCAAATAAATAAATAAAATCTTTAAATTAAACTTCTATAACTAGAGCTGTGGTAAATTCAGATTCAACCCTATCTTCTATTCCTTTCAAATCTGTAATTCCAGATGGTATGTAGTATTTAAAATTGTGACCTTGAGGCTTTGTGTTTGATTAACCATCAAGAGAGGTTATGTTTAATTTCTTGTATTTACTCAGGCAAGTAACATTTTTAAACAAAAAAAATTGTGAAGGAAAACATTTTAGTTGTATACCACTTAACAGGAAACAAAGTCATTGTTATGGACGGAACATGTCTCTGAAAAATTCATATGTTGAAATCCTAATGCTCAGTGGGGTGGCATTAGCAGGTAGTGTCATTGGGAGGTAATTAGGTCATGAGGATGCGCCTTCACCAATGAGATTAGTACCTCATAAGAAAAGACACAAGAAACATAAGAAGAGACAAAATGTTTTAGTCATCCAGTCTGTGGTATTTTGTTATAGCAACTCAGTTAGCTTCCGCTGAATAAGAAATAAATATTTGTTATAGAAGATATGTAAAATTGAGAAAAATAATACTTTTTTTTTTTTTTTAGATTCAGGAGTTCTGGTACCCAAGGATATTGCATTCCATGTTTCTATAGGCATATTTTTCCCACTGAATTCAAAATTTTGATTCCTGATTCTTAACATCCTAGTATTTCCCATGTTTTCAAAATTCTCTTCTAAGATTTCAATGGTTGCATAACTGTAATAGATGCACAAAGATTATATATGTTCAACTATTCCTCCATAGAATCCTGCCTAAGGGTTGTCACCCTTTCCAATTAACCATGGTTGTCCTTCTCTAGGACACAGTTGCATTCAGCATATTGCATTAGTTCCAAAATATTTACTTTACCCAGTTAGCTCAGCTGCTTTCATTCTTTAAAGGATTTAAATATTCTCAAACCTAAACTAGCGTCAAAGTCAGGGAGTTGAGATTTAAAACTGGAAGAGATCTAGTGCAGCCCATCATTTCCCATTGGGTAGACTCAGGTGCTAATGTGACTTCTCCAAAACCACACAACAGTTGACCAAGATGGCGGGAGATCACGTTTGCCAATGTGCTATCTCATTTATGCCAATGGGTATGAATACTGTTACACACAACACTCCTCTTCAATGTAAATATTTTCTAATTTTCTCTTTCCTATCCTGAAATGTAAGTCACAGAGGATATAATTTATACACATATATTTTTAGAACCAACCTAAAAAAATTTAATGTAATGAAGAAATAAAGGAAAAATTATAATAAAATGATATGATTTTTCTGAAGACATAATGATGTCAAATGCTCACAGTTGTGTATGGAATCAACATAAACGTGACAGCTACAAGTATGTAGACTCATTATACATGTAACCGCTACACATGCAGACGGATACATTTCAGTATATGGGCAATTCATATGCCACTAGTGGGGTTAGTCCTGTTCATGTGATTTTCTGAATTGGTGAACAAATCTTGGTAAAAAAAAATAGAAAAGAAAGTACAATCCTCCTTTGTTACACATAGTACTTGAATTCCTAGAAAAATTAGAGGAACTGAATGGTTTTAACTATGCCAAAAATAATTTATGTTTGTGTTCGAAACAGGGTTGGAGTCTGGCCTCAGGTAATTATAAGCTGACTTTTACCTCTATAAATGTCCAGTAGAGCATTCAAGAGCTGTGTGAGAAACAACTCTTTTTTGTGTTGAACTCTCCTGCACACTGCCTCCTCGGCATCTGCCCACTGAATGTCAAAAACTGCCTATCACTTTGACAAGCAAAAACAGTGCCCCAAGATTTCCAAAAACTCCCTTAGGCAGTGGCATCAGCTCTCTTTAAGAATCTCTGATCTAAGGCCTTGCTGCCTCCCATTGCTATGAGAACAGAAAAACATTCTAAATAGAGAATTTTGGAGAAAAGTTGTGACCTTCCTGGCGCAAAGGAGTTTCCTTTGTGAGATAGTGTGATCCTGTGTTCTCTATTTTTTCTTATTCTTTTAAAATGTGATGTTTAGTGTTAATGATGATGCAGATACTGACATGGAGCGCGTGTTGGGTTGACAAGCACAGGATCTGATAATTCTCTTATTTCTTAGCTAAAATAACGTCCCCTCCTCAATCAGCCCTCACACCACAAACACACACGTCAGCACCTTGTCCTATACCTTACCTTGTCCTATACTTGTGTTGCCCTCATGTTTCAGTTATTTACGACATCTTTGTCTTCTCTCTGCAGAACTTTAGTCCACTAGGATACAGATCGAAGCTCAGGCTTTGCCTGACAATCCTGTCCCTATGAGTAATTTTCTAGTTACATTCCACATAGTTAGGTTTCAAAAGGAACATTCTGGGAATTAACATTTGGGCTGGTTGAATCATATTGACAAATGCGTTTCCCTCTTTGATGCTATATATTTCTGAACAAGAAATGACAAAAATCAATAAATTCATATTTAACTTGCAGAATGTCATAAAAATGTTTGTCGTGCTCTGGAGCAAGGAGGCATGCTGCCTGTCTGTTCTTTCTGATAAGAACATTCTTCCTTGAATTGCAATTTTACTATATATTTACCGTTATTATACAAAAGCCCATGGCAATCAATGAGAAGAATGTCTGCATCTTTGGTTTTATCAAAATTTGCATATCAAAAATCTGCCATGATGTAGTGATCTATCCCATAGAAATACACAGTTCAATAAACATAGTATTTTTCTTAGCCTTTTTGAGTGAAAAGGAACCTTAAAGCAATACCTTGTCCTGAGTTCTAAATGTTTTCCAAAGAAATCCTCCACCTCTATCTTTCATTTCTATTTTACACGAAGAAGTAGAGAAATGTCATGATGTAATATTTTCTTGTGTCATCGCACTATGGGAGCCTCTTTGTTCGGGAATGCTAAAAGCACTTTTCCGCCACCTTGTTTTATCATTATATACCGTAAATTTGTGGAACAGGATGAGGCAAGCATTTTTGCTATTTTACAAGTAAGCAAACTGAAGTACAGAGGCATTAATAGACCAGAGCAAGGGCCTGCACCACACTGCTCCTTGGAAGAGGGAACTTGGCAGGGAGCGAGGTCGTAAAGCAGCTGGTGAGGGAAAGCTAAGCGGTCCTTGCTGATTCCCCCGAACCTCATGCACACACAAGGAGGCCCATCCACGGCTTGGAGGACCCCGGGGACTCAGCTTGACTTCAGTATACTCAAACACTACACGGAATGGCATGCAGGAATGTCATTAAAAGTCATTTAAGGATAATTTACTTTTTCTTGGCCAACGATTTCAAGGATAATACTTTAATTCAGGCAAATAGTAAAATTATTGTCTTCCCTCCGACTCCCCTCTTTTTCTTCCCTCTTGAAGTAAAACCAGAACTGGATCAGACCTTTGGGAATAAAGCATGTGCCTATGTGTGCGTGTTGGGTAGAGGAATAGAATTGAGGTGTTGCTAAATCTTAGAGGAAGGGAAGCCTGCCACACCCACACCAGCTGAACTTTCACATTGGACAGCGAGAGAGACAGAGAGAGAGAGAGAGAGTGAGTGTGTTCCCTCTTCATATCAGAGTTCACAGTACCTCCCCAGGCAGTCGCTCGCTGGTGGAAGGAGAGGGAATGGTTCACCAATTGAATATTATCTGAATATCTATTCAGTGGCTGATGTGCTTCTCTTAACTGCAATAAATCAGCTTCTGTAGCAAAATCATTGTGATTATGCAAAAATTAATATTTTAAACTACATAGTAAAAGAATAATGAAGTCCATTTTTTTAAAGCATTTCCAATGAGGAAAAAGGCAAGCAAAAAACCAGCCCACGTGATGCTGTTTAGCCTTTCAGTTTAACTTAGTCTCTTTGACCAAAAAGAGCCGCTCAATGGTTGACGCATTTGCTTCAAATAACTTCCTCCCTTCCAGCAGTGTGGATAAAATCCCATCACAAGACTGAAGACTGAGAAGCATCAATGATCACCACAGATAGGAGATTTGACAAGCTGTGGTCATGGTCTAACACACCAGAACAATGAGTAGAGATTGCGAACATCAAGTCATGCAATTGGATTAGAAAACCACACACGGCCTGTGGCAACTGCATGGACATCAAAGCAAGGGTTTCGAGGATCCATTGAGAAAGCAACAAAGTAAGAAGAAGATATGAGATCATTGAATTAGAGAAGAGAAACACCTATTAGGGAATTTCACAGGAATTTAAGTCTAGGGCACCGCTAATGCACTCTGCTAAATGCTTGCTGGCACAACTGTGAACGCGGCCTCAGGGTGGAGATCGCAGAAGGTGGGAGGATAGGAAGCCAAGGTCTACCCCTTCCTTACTGTGTAACCTTGGGCAGGTGTCTTTGTTCCTTCCCAGCTCAGTGTCCACCTTTGTAAAAGGACTGAATTAGACGGAGGTGTTACAGAGGTCCCTTTTAATTCTCAACAATCTAAAATTCTATGGCATCCCCAAATAACACAGAGAGATGTAAATGCCAGTTTTTAATAGCCAGCATTAAAAACAACAAAAATAGCAAGGCCTGCCTCCAGGCATCAGTATTACCATGAGCCCAAATTGAGCATATCCATCACCAAGCAAAGGAAATGCATCTGGTCTATTTCACAGAAATCAGATCATCCTAAGGAAGAGAAATGTGTCAAAAGGTACCAGATTATGTGCTGAAATAGGAAATATTGTTCTGGTTGCAGGTGACCTTTCATAGTGAGATCATTCACTTGCTGGTTATGTTGTCAAGTAACTTACTACTGCCCTTTAAAGGTCATTGCCTTGGGTGTGCCCCTGGGTGCTTCCTAATATATGCCTCTAATTTACTTCTCCCCCATAAAATATATCTTATAATAAGGCATGCCCCCCCACCCCACTTCGGAGTCTGGTGGGAAACACATCTCCCCTCGTACTGTAAGCATATTGCATTTAAAGATACTGGTGGAAGAGGAGGAGGAAAGAAGAGCGCTTCATTACAAAATCTTTGTAACCTCTACTGATCAGGGAAGTCAAAGCAGACCCCACTGGTGCTGCAGGGAGACCTGTTCCTCTCTTCTGTAAAAGCACATCCAGAATTTGTTTGCCAGGGACAAGTAGGGTGTGTTCAACTGGAGATGGGCACCCTCTTCAAGTTTTTCTGGTTCAAGGTGCTAGTCCTAGAGGGGCCAAGTTATACTGGGTTCTGATTCTCTAATGGAATGGGTTAAGGCTCCATGACTAGAAACACTGAGGTGAGGGGTGCCTGGGGTGGGCCCATCAGCAGGATGGGAGAAAAAAAGGATGGCTTGAGCAGAGTCCCCAGTAGACTGGCCTAACACCAAACTACTAGATTAGAGCTCCTGAAGAGCCTCTTAGGATGGGAGTCCTGCAGCCCTAGGTGGGTTCAGTCCCAATTATGGAGAGAAGGAACTGGGGCAGTTAGCTCATTATGAAGACATAAAAATGTTCTTTTAGTAAATACTTGTTGAAAGATCAAGGAAAGAGCTTTCCTCAAGAGCAGTGAGAGGCAAAGAAAGGAAAAGTGAGCAGAGCTAAAAATCAATAGAAGCAGAGATATCAAGGGGTGTGTGAGTGAGTGACTCAGGGTAAATTATCACCGACTTGGTGCTCAAAATAACAGAAATTTATTCTCTCATAGTTCAGGAGGCTAGATGTCCAAAATCAAGTTGTCAGCATGGTTGGTTCCTTAGGAAGGCTCTGTGAGAGAAGGTCTCCATGCCTGTTTGCTAGGTTCTGGTGGCTCCAGCTGTCCTTGGCTTGTAGATGCAATACTTCAATCTCGACTTCTGTCTTCACATGGTTTTCCTTCTCTGTCATTGTGTCTGTAAGACTCAAATATCCCTATTCTCTTTCTTAGAAAGTCACCAATTAATGAATTAGGGCCCATCCTGCATTCAGGATGATCTGATCTCAAGACCTTAGCTATATCTACAAAGTCTATATATTTCAAAATAAGATCACATTCATAAGTACCAGAGGTTAAGTTTTGGGCATGTCTTTTTAGGGACCACTATTCAAACTACTACACGAGGTTAGTATTTAACAAGACAATAACCAGTTATGTCTAATAAGAGTATGGGCTAAAGACAGGCTCTTCTTTATCCTCCATCTGTGTGAGGGAATAACCTGAGATCCACTTCTCTGCAAATAGATTGAGAATGCAGGTCATACACAGCCACATGCTAAGCAACTGCGTCTAAATGGATCCACTCTTTAATTAAATAAACATAGAATATATGCCAGATTACCCCTTTAGGAAGCTTGGTACTGCATGGCAACTTTACCTCTGACACTCTGGCTACTACTAATAATGTGAGGTAGAAGTGATTAAGCAAACCGTAAACTAAGATATTTCATAGTTAAAGTTATATCTTATAGAATATAATTCATACTTTCTATGAATTGGTTTCTTGAAGCGGAATTTTTAAATATTTTCATTCTCATAAATAAGTATTTTAAGAAAAAAAATAATGCATGTAAAGCTATTCTCCTTTTGTGAAATTGTGTTTTAAAAGGGGAAGAAATAAATATTGGATTAGGAACCACAAGGTATGATTTTGGAATGGGCTACAGTGCCAACTGGGTGACTTTGGCAAATCATTCCTGGATCTTGTGCAGTTGGTTGTCCTTTGTAAACTAGGGGAAAGCAAACTGCCCAGATGTCTACCTAGTTCTATGCCAGAGTCATACCCTAGATAACTAATTCTCAAGAGTGTGACCACATTAGCAATTCCAGGGACCACATTCAGGTCTTCCCACAGAGTTGATGAATTTAGAAGTGATGGGGAGTGAGAGCCAATAAGAATGTTCCACCTTTCTTTCTCTATACTGCTGCATAAATCTGCTTGGTGTTGCAGTTGCCTTGCTAACCAACAGTCCTTGTCAAATCAGGCATGAGGAGGGTCAGTCCTACCCGTTCTGGGAGAGAATACTGACTGAACACAGTCACAGTTACTAGTCAGTCTATACAGTAGGAGAAGAGAAACCTTTCCTCAAGATACCCAACACAATGTTTGAATGGCCCTTGGACTATCATGTTACCCCACTAGCTTAGCCCACTAGCTTCCTTGGTCTGACTGTGACCATCAAAGCAAAGGTTAAATGAGAAGAATGAGGTGATTTTCTAGAAGAATCAACATAAGCCAAGACAAGAAAGCTCCAACCTCCAGGGTAGAAAAGCAATCCACTGCCCTCTGATTTATCCCTCTAGCTTCCATTCAGCAATACCTGGTAAGATGCCAAAATAACTTTAGAAGGAATTTTTCATTTAGGTTAATATATTCCTGGGGCCTTAGGAAAGTACTTTGCCTTTATTAAACTTACCATGAGTCCTGACATTTGAGTCTTCAGAGCAGATGAGGTGGGCATTGCCAGAGATTGTACATGTATATGTATGTATGTTGTGGGGAGGGGGATGGAGAAAGGAAAAGAGATATATGGAGTTAACAAAAACTGGACCCCACAGGTGGTATGAATAAAAAACAGAAGATAGAATTACTAGTCATATGATCCAGGGACCTCAACAACTGACCCTCAGCAACCCTCAAAGATAATACCATCAACCACCTTTGTCTCTGCCATTTACCCCTATCAGACAAAGAAAAAAGAATCAAGAGTTATTGCAGGCAATAATATTTAAAGCTTTAAAATAAACCTCTAGGTGTCCTTTTTTTCTTTTTTGAAACTCAATCAGCCACATTCTAGGTGAAGAATCTTATTGACTGAGAGATCATCTAGAAAAAGAAATTCAGATCCTGTAGCAAGACAACCTTACCTTGTCTCTAACAGTGTAACTCTAACCAGTCCTTAAAATAGGACTATATGCAGGTTTCTGGTCTAGGCTCACTGGGATAAGCAGAGCAGTGAGTCACCAGATAAGGATTTTTAGGCACTTTCCCTAAGTAGAGTTTTCTTGAGCTGAGGATGTCCTAAGAGTCTGCTTCATCTGTCAAGAAAAGATTTAGGGAGATGTTATTTCCTTAGACTTAGGAGCAGGAAATGCTGATCATTATTTTGCAATAAAGAGGCAGGACTCAGTAGGAAAGAAACCAGCAGCTCAGTGTTGTTCAAACCAAAGTCTGCGTGGCCTTGGGAAGTTCCCCAGGCAAGCACCAGGTGATACCATTAATAACCAGAGAGCTAAACTATCCTGACTGCAGGATTATGTGAGTCAAATGTTTATAGAAGAATATGAACTCACATCATGGATTTAGGAAGATTTTAAACCAAGATTTAAAATGCATGCATGCATACCCAAACATACACAGCCCTCCTAGGGACAACTACTTCAAGTTCCCTGAGACACACAGTTGGGAATTTTTCAGTGGAAAAATTCACGGCTGGTTAAGTTGAGTCATTTATGAGTAATAGTAGAGCTTCAAGCGAAGTAAAAATTCTTCGTAACTCAAGAGGTGATTGAGTCTTCAATGAACCTATGCCTTGTGTTCAACTTCTAGGTAATGCTGGCTTAAAGAAGATTAGTCTGTTAAGGAAGGAGTGTGTGATGGGGAGGAGTGAATCAGTTACATTCATCACCAATCTATGCTAAGCAAAACTTCAGTCTCTGAGTTCTCCAGCTAGTTGTTTTAGAGACTATGGAAGATAATCATTTTTTCATTAATACTTTCATTACTAAATCAAATAACTTTTATTACTGACAACAGTATTAATAAGAAGAAAAAGATACAATCCCTTTCATTTATTCAGCTAGTAATTATTGAATACCTGCTTTGTATTAACTACTCTGTCAGATAATAGACACTCAGTGGAAATTTAGGTATAGACTTTATACTCATGGAGCTTGTAGACTGGTAGAAGAGACTGACTAATAAACAGACAATTGCAATCCAGTGTGATAACCAATAACCTATATTTCCTTGTCTAACAGCCCCCTGCCCACAAAGGGGACCTCAACAGCCTCATTATTTAACATAATATTGTATGTTAAAATACAATACAGGACTCTGTTTTCTAGCCATAGTGATTATCCCAGGGGAGGATACTCAATTCCAACTGGTTAATCAGAATCTCTTCCTTGTCTGTTAGGATTGGGATTGAGAAATGTTAGTGTAACTGAGTGGATTGCTTGAACTGGGAAAACAGGAGCTGGGGCCAGAAGAGGAGAGGTGGTTGGCCTAGGATGGGGATGCCCAACAGAGCAATCTGGCCTTCAAGAGAGATGTAAGAAGAAAAATAGTCACAAAAGACTGTGAGACTCTGAAGAGAGGAAAAGAGGGAGACTGGGCAATCAGCAGCTTGATTTCCTAATGGCTTCCAGTCATCCAATTGGTTCCTACCTTTCCTGAGGCACAGTTGTTCAACTTTGTTTCAGGTTCTATGAGATATCCCAGCACATTTTTTTCAATAACTTTTTAGCTTGCCTTGTTTAAAACGGGGTTCTATTAGTTATTACCAAAGGTAATACCAAAGGTGTCTGAACGAAGACATATTCCTATAGGGGTAAGATTATGATGTTAGTGGGATCACCTAGGAAAGCACTAAATCAGTCTTTTGGGAACCAGGAATGGTTTCCAAATGAGGTGCCAAATGAGCTGAATCCTAAAGGATGAGTAGAAATCAGCCAGGTAGAGAGAAGGTGGGGAACAGGCAGAGGGAACAGCACATGCAGAGCTCAGAGGCTAGATAGCATGGCATATTTTAGGAGCTACAAAACGTTCTCTGTAGGTGATGCACAGTTGGGCAATATGTATGTTCATGGGAAGAGAGGATTAGTGTCAAGAGATAAGGCTTGAGATGTAAACAGGGACCATATCGTAGTAGGCCCTGTTAAGTCATGTACCTTGTACATGTTGGAATTTGAACAAAAAAAGCTTCTTTCAGAAAGCTAATTCTGTTTGGTTTGGATAGAAGCAGCACCAGGCCAAGTCCTATTGGAGCCTGAGGCATAAGAAAAAATCAGTAATATTCATTCTATTTTTATTTAAAACATTGGTATTTTGTTCATCATGGATTTTTTTTTTAGGATTTATTTATTTGAGAGAGAGACAGTGAGAGAGCATAAGCAGGGGGAGGGGCAGAGGGAGAGAAATCCTCAAGCAGACTCCCCACTGAGCATGGAGCCAGACACAGGGCTTAATCCCAGGATCCTGACATCATGACCTGAGCTGAAATCAAGAGCAGGAGGCTTAACCAACTGAGCCACCCAGGTGCCCCGATCATGGATTTTTTGCATTACCTTCAATTTTTTAAAGTATTGCGTTAAAATATAATTTATCTTGATTACTGCTGTCCTGGTGCTCCCTTAAATTTTACACTTGAAGTGAATGCCTCACTCCCCTCATCCCATTCCTGGTCCTGGACATAAGAGAATAGACATTGAAAACTCCTGCCGTGGGTGGATTCAGATTTGCTGCAAGCAATATAGTATCACCTTGAGAACAATGTATAACAATTGCTTAATGATTTTCAAAATTACTTTCTTAGCCATCATCATTCAGTTGGGTTTCCTGAAAACAAATTCTTAGACCAGGGTTGAGCACAGAAGGTTTCCTTGGGAATTACTCTCAGAAGGAAAGCAGGATCAGACAGAGGAAGATGCTGACCTACAGAGCAACTCCTTCAGCCCACCTTGTGGGGAGCTCTGGAGCTGGGAAGGCTCTTCTGAGTAGTTCCAGTTGAGGCAAGGGGCTCATGCCTTTGTATCCCTATATAGGGCTAGCCATCGGCTGAGGGGCACTAGAGGAATGGTAAGGCAGGTTCCTGATGCCAAGGGCAATTTCTAGTAAGGGATACAACAGTCAGGAACTGATATTTAGAAATTTCCTGTAAACAATCTCATTTCAAAGCTTTTGGAAGTGTAACCTGTATTTACATGTATTTACATGTAGTGAGTGGGCCAGAAAGAGTTCATCAGTTTATTAGATGGGATCCTGTTAGTAGTTGCATTGTGAAAAACAATAATTGCTAGTAAGAAGCTTAAAGAAAATGATGATTATACCATAATAATAACTAGCTGATTCAATATTTATTTCCACTGTGTGATATATTGAGAACTTAAAGGATAAAATGGACAACAAGCTTTCTTGGGCCTTAAAAAACTCCCTCAGTGATCATTGCAATTAGTATATCCTGACAAAAGCATGCACCAGGGCTGTGGGAGAGCCCAGTCTGGATTTTGAAAGAAAGATGATGTCTGGATGGAGTCCTGAAGGATGGCAAAGGGTTATTCAGATGCGTGAGGTGAAGTATGGAGCTAAGGAAGAGAAGGGCACGGGCTTGCCATTGTGAGTAGTTGAGTATAGCCAGAGAATGGTGAGGTGTGGGAAGACAGATGTGGGTTGAAGCCTGGGCTCTGAAGGGAATTGCATTGAATGGCATGTAAATGAACTTGCCCTTTCCTTAAACATTGAGGTGTTTAAATATAGGTGCTATTTTGAGACTTCTCTCTTGGGGCTCCTGGGTGGCTCAGTCATTAAGCGACTGCCTTCAGCTCAGGTCATGATCCCAGGGTCCTGGGATCGAGCCCTGCATTGGGCTCCCTGCTCCGTGGGGAGTCTGCTTCTCCCTCTCCCACCCCCCCCCCAATTGTGTTCCCTCTCTCACTGTGTCTCTCTCTGTCAAATAAATAAATAAAATCTTAAAAAATAAAATAAAAAGTTCTCTCTTGCAGCAGATTGGATTATGTTCCCAATATGGTTTGGTTAAGCAACCATATTAATTATTTACTGCTGCATAACAAATTACCACAAACTTAAAGGCTTAAAACAATATACTTTTACTATCCCATAAGGTTGCAGTTAAGGTTTCCAGCAGGGCTAATATCTCATCAGGGGTTTGATTGGGGAAGGATCCACTTCCAAGCTCTCTCAGGTCATTAGAGAAATTCATTTTTGTTGCAGCTGTGGGATTTGTGGCAGCTTACTTCTTCAAAGCCAGAGAGAGAGAGAGAGAGAGAGACTGACTCTGTCAGCAAGACAAAGTCTTACATAATGTAATGTAATCAAGGGAGTGGCATCACCTCTACCATATTCTGTTGGTTAGAAGCAAATCACAGACCCCACCCACACTCAAGAGGAGGCCATTATACAAGGACATGAACACAGGGGTAAGCAACCTTAAAGTCTGTTCAGCACACCCACCCTGCCGGATGTTCCTACTTAATCCAGTTGTGAATGAAAAGGTGGGCTGCAAAGCATCTTTGCAGGTGCAGTCCGTTCTATTTTGGAGAAACTTCGATCTTGGTAAAATTCTAGAGACCAAGGTCTACTTAGGAAATATTTATGCAGTACCAGCAAATATCATGGATTCGGCTTTACCACAGAGATTGTGTCTGCTGCACTATCTTGTGCGCAAAGGCAACATCATGATCCAGAAAGTGTTTGATTAATTAAATTATGTCATAACATGTTTAGAGGACTTCTGAAAACAAACGCTCAACTTATGCGATGCGTTTCTTAAATGTTTACTGCTTGAGACATCTTGAAGTCTTTTTTCTCTAACTTGCTCTGTACGTTATTTTCCTCTTTATTATACTTTATCTGTAGAGTTTCTACTGAATACAACTCTGAGAGACAATACTTACCTGTGGTTTAGTGTGTTTTGTATGATGTGTTACATGCCATCAGGGAGTTTAGGTCTCTAATCCATGCCATCTGGTGATTCAGTGATATGTATGTGAATAAACAGTGACTCTGCTGTTTAACTACTTAGTGTGTGCATTTAATTAAGTTCACAAATTCCTACAGGCATGTGGTTAAAGGGGCTTTGGCAGATTCCCCTCTGGAGGGCTTGGCACTGTGTAGCTGGAACTCTTACTGGCACTGGAATTCCAGCCATGCCTGCATTTGTAACAATGAGTAGTAGTTAATGTTGAAGCCTTGGTCAGCTCACATTTCAGTTCACAGCCCAAGCAATTTAGTAACTCATTCCAAAATAAAGTCTAGTTATTTGAGATGTACTAGATCTATTTGCTTCATACAAAATTATTTATGAACAAGAAAAAAAAGGATGAACATAATAATAAAGCATCAAAACCATCTGCCTATGAGGCTTTATCCTGTTTGTAGTTGTTCTTCAGTTATTTTACTCTGTATTACAAAGCTTCTCGATGAGCATAATAGTTAAAAGTAAAAACCTGTGAAAATAAAATAAACAAAAAACATTTTTTTCTAAAATGCAGTGACCAAAACATGGTACTTTGGAGTCCAACTTCAGACTAAAATTGATTGATTAATCGATGTTGTGTGTGTGTGTGTGTAGTTTTTAAAAATGGGCATATTTACGAGTAGATGGTATTGAATTTCATTTTTGGTAGTGCAGGCCAAGAAAATGAGAATGAGGAAGAAACCGCCTCCAGCTCTGGCACTCACAAGCTCTCTGATTTAGGGAAATTGAACGTTTCCTGGGTCTCAGCTTAGCTCTGACCATCAGATTCCTGAAAAAGGTGTCAAATAAAAGCACATGTAAATAAAAGACAAAAAAGAATGTCTTATCTGACTTGATCTTTAGACATCGTGACATCTGTGTGATTAAATGCTTTGCTTAACTTCTCAGCAACCAGCTGTTTACCATCAGGAAAGTTAGAGAAGTGGGGGGTTAGGAGCACAGGGAAGCCCCTGAGGGCATGAGCATTTGAGTAGGTAGTGTGGTAGCTGCGGGGACACTGTGTCTTCCTCCCTGGGTGGGTCGCTCTCTCAGTTGTGGACGAAGAGCTCCCTTGGAAAGGCTACAGCCACAGCTGTGAGCTCACAACCAAGGCATGTTAAGGGGTTTGCTGAAAGGGTCCCCAATTAGACTGAAGAAGAAAGAGACTGTGATTTTCTCTTTCTGAGGACAATCATTTGGAGTGAAAAATCCCCTTGTCTGGTGAAAGAGAGAGGCATTATCATTGTAAATGGGGTCACTTTAAAAATACATATGGTGCTCATATTGTTCCTGGTGCTTCTTTCTATTACTTCATTGTGCTTGAGAATATGAATCCCAAAACAGACACTATGATGTTTTGCAGACAGTTCAGGAGGTGAACAACACTGTATTTGCTAGAACATCATTTTATCTGGTAGTAAGTTTTCAGATGTCCTACTTGAATACCAAATATTGTTCCTCAGAATACCCATTGTTTTTTGCTCCTTAACTCCTGTCCTTTTCCTGCTCTTTGCTAGGAAAGTAGTAAATATAGTGTCTGTACTTGCTGATTCATGCCCTGACCTCACACAACTCAGATTTCTACTTCACTCCCCTTCTTGAGTATCCTCTAATCACCAAAGCCCACTGCTTCGCTCATAGTCATCTCCCCTCCACCACTCTGCAGGTCCAACTCTGACAGTTCCTGCACCTTCTAGAAAACCTCCTTCCTGGACCCCGAACATGGCTGCCCCAGCCTGGCTGGCCTCCTGCCTCTCGCACTCCCCCCAAAAAACTTCATTAGTTTGGGTGCCTCCTTCCTCCCTATTTGTCATGTTGATGGCTTTCCCAAGGGTCTCTCTTTTTCTCTGGCTGCACCCCGGCCCCTCACAATCTCATCCACACTCCAGAACCACAGCCAGTTTTCAGGGGACTCTGAAATCTCAATCCCGCCCTTTCATCTGCACCCAGGACTACCCTTTCCATCCTTGAACATACGCTTGGTGCCTAACCCTCTATATACGTTAAAAACTGAACTCATCTCAATGTGCATCTTCCTCCTACTCACACTGGCTCACACCCTAGTTCTTTTATCTCTTTTCCCTGGTTTTCTGACTGCCCGGAGGCCATAAGAATGTACCTAGTGGACCTCCTGATTGACAGACAGCACCAAGGCAACCCTTTGAAATCATCACTCGGGCCGGGCTTCTGCTCCTCTCCAGTGACCTAGTGCAGGGCATGTAAGCCCACCCCTGTCCTGGTTCTGAGTGAGAGGAAGTGGGCAAATGTATGCTCAATCTATTACATCCCTACAAATAAATGCAATTCCATTTCTAGAGTGCCCACCCTGCTGCTAGGGACCATGGGTAAGCAGAAAGAAAAAAAAAAGTAAGACATGGTCAAAACTGCCTCACTTGCTAGTGTAGATGGTGAAATGCATTTGGGTCTCTTGGCTGGCTTGCGATCAGGAAGCCAGAGCAGGAAGAGGTCAGGCTGACCTTTAAGGACCACAAACCATGGCCCTCTTCCCCCTTGCTCCTTCAGCTATCTCTCCCACTACTTTCTTTTTTATTTCTTGACTTGAGAGAGAGAGAATGAGTGCGGGGAGGAGCAGAGAGAGAGGCACAAGCAGACTGCACTGAGGGTGGAGCCGTATGCAGGGCTCGATCCCACGACCCTGAGATCATGACCTGAGCCGAAATCAAGAGTCGGACACTTAACCAACTGAGCCACCCAGGCGCCCCTCTCCCACTACTTTCTTATGAGAGATTCTTGAGTTAAGATTGGCTGCCGATGGGATCCTGAATACATTATCTGTTGGATCTCACTTTGCCTAACTCATATCAAATATGACCTGGGAATGACTTCACACATCTCTCTCCAGCATCTTCGCTCACCCTTGAATATGCTCCAGCTTTCCTCCATGAAACCTCTCTGGCCACCCTAACCCACGTCAGCACCCCCTCTTGACAGCATTTTATGTGTACCTCTCTGTAACCATTCTTCCCCTCTCCCATCGTGATATGTGTGGACCCATCCCTTTTCTCCTAGACCGCGAGCGCCTCAGGACATCAATGGCGCTTTTTGTAAATATCTTATTTCCATATAATGCCTAGAATATTCTTTTATACACAGTAGACATTTAATAAACATCTGAATAAGTAAATGAATGGAGTGACTAAGGACATTTTTGTTTCATCTTTGTTTCTTAGTTACTTTCCACTATATTGCATGTCTCATTATTTCTCTATAGATTCTTACCCTTCACAAAACTCAAGAATTCAAAAGAAAAGACCATTTTGCATTTTAAAAATAAGACCGCTGAAATTGAAAGTAGTTATTTATGTACTGGAGACTGTAGCTGCAAAGAATTTTAAATACAGTTTAATTTCTAATACACAGTTTCTGCGCATATTCTTCCATCTTGTGGTACAGAGCCCAGGCAACAGAGCCAAGATTTTTCACTTTATAACTAATTAGCTACTGAAATTAGAAGGTCCATGCAAATAATAAGCATTCTGCACTTTGAAAAACTTGGCAATTAAAAATATTTGGGGTCAGAGTTAACCTAAATTCATAAGTACCTCTGTCTCATGATCACTAATCTGAGGTTTGAGGGCAACCAATAAGCTATGGCTATTGCTTCTTCCTAGAAAGCTTTGAACGTTACTCCACAAAGCAGCAGGCTAAATCTGGGGTTGGGAAAGCCCTGGTTCAGGGCATATCCTCCTTTCCTCACCCTGATGCAGATTTCTTGCAAAGCATCCTCGATGCTTGATTCCCTGGCAATGTTTTGTTCTTCTTAGAAACAACGGAAGAGTGTTTTTTTATTCCTTTTGGGTTCCTGTTACCTTTTTCCTCTTTGGCCTGCCTGTGGTTATCCATGACAGTGAGTTAAGGCAAAATTAGCTCAGAGGGCAACATGGCACTGTGTTATTGCAGTCTTCCTTATCCCTTACACAACTCCCTTCATGCCATAAATAAATTAAAACTTGGTTTTCGTCTAAAAACTTAATGGCATTCGTTGAGAAAACACTGGCAGTATAGGGACTGGGATAATCTGAGAGCTGCTGTAATTGTTTTTGGATGATAGCATCTTAATCTCTGTATTCCTTTTTTTTTCTAGGTAAGTGCTGTTTTCTCTTCTTTGCTCCAGGGAGTGTTGATTTGCCTGGTAAGTGTTCATTTTTTTGTGGTATGCAGTGTTGCTGCAAAATTGCCTAAAAAAACCAAATGGCAAGCTGGAAAGCACACATGGACTTGAGACATGCTTTATATTGAAAATGCTGGTGTGTGTGAAATCTTTTTTAGATTAAATGTTTTTTTCCTCCAAGATCTTACTTTGGAGTTCTATCATAACATACTTTGTTCTCAAGTTTGGAAAGGGGCCCAAGAGTTGATGAGGTGTTGATGAAAACTTGCCTTTCATAAATTCTTTTTATGTGGGCCTTTTCTTTCTTTTCGGTCACTTCTTCCTGCCTTTATTGGAACTTTTTTTTAATGCCTCCATTCAAATTTTGATAAATGGTAAAACTCCACATAGAGACATTTTGCTTAAGTTTTTGCTACTCGTGACACTCACTTCATCTGTATGGTATTAGATGGTCCATTGGTACTCTGCACAATGTGGTGATTAAATCCTACTTCACAGTAATATTTTTATTAAGTTCCTAAAGCTAATATGTCTCTACCTTTTCTAGTGATACTGATACAGGTACATTATGTTACAGATTTCCTTCTGTAGATAGACGGAGAGTGGTTATTTTTCTAGGTGTGTTGTTGATGCCAAGATTTCTCCTTTAAAAATATGGTGGAGAAGTAATCCAGAAGGGAAATGAATCGCTGGGGGAAAAAAACAGAAGTCCTTTGATTTGTGATTCAAAATTTCATAGTACAATATATACAATGTCTGATGATTTTATTTTCTTAGGAGAGTCAACTTCCACTTTGAGCTGAGACAGAAAATGCTAGACCACATTGTCCTTTGCATGGAATATAGAAATTAAGTCTCCCTAAGTCTAACATATACTTGATTATCTTATTGGTTATTGGTCAAGGTTATTGGTTTTGTTAGTAGTGTGTGTTCTTTAAAAACACTGGATCTGGTTCGGCTATATTCTGTTATCTACTGCCTCACGTTTCCTATTCAAAAATTCACTTTCATGTTCATTAATTTATCTGAGATATATGTAGTTTGTTGCTTGAAGGGCCTTTTATTTAAACACTTAGATTAATCTAGGCTTTGGCTTTTGATAATCTGACCTTAAAATACATTTTACTTGTGTTTATGTCTCTTTAATGGAACATGTTTGAAGAAGAGTCCCTGGAGGTCAATTAAATTGCTCTTGAAACATTCAAAAGACCATAGATGTTGCTTAAAATAACCTGTATGGGGTTTTGAGCCCATGCTGTTTTCAGTCCTGCAACAGAATTTTTCTATTAAAGATTCTGGATTAAAAAGATCAGAAAACAGGAGACAGAAAGACGAAAGGGTGAAGAAGGTTAGATTTCAAACTTGCATAGGCTGTTCCCCAGACTTTGAAGCCTATCAGAGACCCACAGACAAGTGAACCAAGATGTTGTTTGAACAGGTTGCCTAACAATGTGAGCTGAATAGGGAACCACATTTTAAATTGACAAAGTTAGCCCATGCTGGGAGTTTTTTATCTTTGCCTTTTGACCTTTTTGGATGCCATAAATGAAATATGGTGGTGTAGGTTTGAAAAGGCCAGGGGCTACTTATTTATACCATTCGTATGATGGAGAGAAAAAGCAAGAGTGAACAAATGCAGTGTGTTTAACTCTATCCTTTAACTCAGGCAGCAGTAAATAGAAAGACCCTTTGGTTCCAATCTGTAACCCCATTTTGGTATGAGGGCTTCTTTGTTATTTTTAAATTCTATTCACTTTATTCAGGCAAGCCACCCAGAAAAGTCAAATCTGGAGAAGTGGCTGAGTTTTACTTGCACTATAAAGAGAACTTGAAAATACCTTACTGGAGATAAAGTCTTGTTTTTCACTTAGGTTTTCGTGATTTATATTATGCTACTTCTATTGTGAACATCTTCCACTTTGAAATCAGATGTGCTAGAGTTTCTGCCCATGAAAGTGTCTAAAATATCATTATTTTTCTTATGAGAGAATGCCAATCTAGCCATCTATAGCTTATAATGACCATACTGAATTTCCACTGCTGGGTACAAGTGACCATGTGATTATATGAGCGATAATTGTGCAGCATTCATTTCTATGTTGTTTGAAAATTGTTTTGCAGTGCTGTTAGCGAAGAGATACTATGTTTGTTCAACATTACATGCTTAGTTGTACTAGGTACATTCTGTGATATAGTATTTATTATATAATCCAAATATGATCAAATATATTATAGAATTGGACTGAATTATGAAAGGCATTCTAATTCATCTCTTTGCCTTAGTGATTTATGCTAGTACTGTGATGATAATGAGGAATATAATGTATCCTTGTCTTCATGAAGCTACGCTGTCGGGGTGGGGCAGGTGGAGGGATATACAATATTCCAGCACCAAAAAGAAAAAAAGAAAAAAAAAAAGATAACAGTGCAAGATGGAATAGGAAACCTAGTATAGAAAACAAGTGTCTTAGAAGAATGGAGGGCATTGACAATTTGAATGCAAATAGCTATGCAGAGAAAATGGAGTTTATTTTTCTAGGACTGATCAGATCTTTCTGAGCTCTCATCATACCAGGGAGGGGAAAATTTGGACTTGCTAATTAACATATCTCAATCTCTTCTGATTTAAACAGTTGCAATTAAGGAGGTGAAGTTCAAGTCCCCACAGGTTCTGGCTCAAATCATCTCTGTGCTTTCCACCCCAGCCGCCACCATCACTGGATGGCTGGATGCATGCGGGGGCTCGGGGCATTGCCTCTTGGTATTGTGCTGGTTCCCATGTGTGCACTGGCTGGGGCCCAGTGAGTTGTGTCAAGGTCTATGCGTGGCGTACAGGCTGTTGCTGTGAACTGTAGTTTGTCTCTCCCCAGGCTTGGCCTGTCCTCCTGAGCTCTGGAGAGCCCACAGTGGGTCCCCAGCTGGTATGATCACCCTGTCCCCAGGGTGCTGGGACAGTTTGTGCTGGAGAGTTCACAGCCAGCACCATCGGCTGCCTTCTCTGCTTTCCAGACAGGGCACAGTGGGGCGATGGGATGTCTTCTAAAAGCAGATCAGTCAGCTCAGGTGCACTGGGGGCCTCTGGATCCCTCAGTGCATCCAACCATTTGACTTCCCAAGTTGTTCTCAGCACCCTTTGAAATAGTCTGCAACCCTAAACCCAAAGGGATAAAGGCCTCTTTGCCTTCAGCATTACTCTCAGCCCCTCTAACACATCTGCCCCCTGGGGCTTTGAAATAGAGAGGAAAGTTCAAGGTAACTTTCCTGCTCCTCTTGCCTCCACTTCCTCTCCTCACAGTCCTTGTGGAATGGTGTTCTGCTTTTTCTTACATCATGTCCTGAGTTCTCTCTATTTCTGGTGTACAGTAACTTCTAAGACCTACTAGACAAACTTGGCTTGTAATATGCTAAATGAGAGCAGATAGGACTTCAAACAATTCTTTTGTCTATCAATTCTGACCTTCATGACTGTTGACTGAACTCAGAAATTCAATGTCAAGCTTTCTTTTCTCCCTTCTTCCCTTCCTTGCTTCCTTTCTTTCATTCCTACTAACACAGATCTACTGCTTTTTATACACTAGGCAGGTCGATGCCTTGGGCTCACTAGAGAGCAAACTGTATACACAGAAATGCAAAAGAGGAAAGCCCAGTGTGGTAGAACGTGTCTACCATATTGTGCCCCTTTCTAGGAGATCGGCGCAGGTTCAAGAGGATTGGGTGTTCAATCAACAAAGGAGACACTAGATAGCATTTATTCTGTTTGATGGCTTGTGTCGAGGGCAATCTAGAAGGACTGGGGCGAGAATGAAGGAGAATTTGGATGATTGGCCAAGGGGTTCAGTCATACAGTACCACATTCCCAAAGCGATTTTGGCAAAGCTGCAATCCAATAAACTGTTCTGAGAGATACAGAACAAAGGCCTATTTGGGTTTGTGACATACCATATGTTCCCCTTGGAGATTCATAATGTATATTAGCATATTAATATTTCAGATTCTTCCTGCCATGTAGGAACATATGTAACACCATTTAACCCATGTGGGCCATATCCATGTAATACCTCTTAACAGTCTAGACAGATCGCTTTGAAAACTGCTGCTAAGTTTCAGTGATAAAGCTGGGAAGAGATTTTCATGGGAACTAATATAAGGGAAGTAGAGCTTTAGGAACTTCATTCAATTTTTATTGAGGTCTTAATATATAGAAGACACACTATGATGAATCAGTCCAAAAATATGAGTGCCAAATCAATCCTCGAGGACTTAGAATTTCTGAAAATTACTGCCTTTCTGTTTAAGAAGTGTAAGATATCAGGTACTTACAGTCAGATGCTATACTGTGCAAGCAAAACAATCAGCTTTTGTTTAAAATATCAACATAATCACAGAAGACATTACCAACCCTTCCTCAAAATAATTGTTTGTAGTAAATGGTCATTGTCCTTTGCTGAGTAGATGTGATATATTAACAGTGATAAATAACAATTGTAATTGACATTTTAAACATATCACCAAGATATTCCAAAATATTCTTTCCTGGTGATATTGTTTAAGCCTTTTTGGTGATCTCTGAAAGGACCTATATGAAATAATACTTGGAGGGGCCCTACATTTCATTTTATAATGAATTATCTCCCATTTTAATTGAAAATGTTACAACTTTTTATGTTAATCATGATAGAATGCCTCAGAGGACTTTTTTAATTATATTTTTATGGCTTGACCAATTTTATGTTTAATTTTTAATTTCTTTCTTCTTTCTTCATATAGTAGTCTTCTTTTTAATACGCTTTTATCTTCACTGAGCGCACCAGCATTATTCAGCGCATCCTACAGCTGATGTCAGTAGTAGCTCAAGACCTCAAACTCATTCAAGGGCATTTTATTTGCCAATAATCACTTTAAAAATGTAGCACATTTTTAAAATAATTACATATTTTTAAGTCTTTGTAGAACATGGGAGTCCACTGCAAATCCTTGATTTATCAAAGGTTATTTTTTCAACTATAACTTCTTTAGCTTTTTCCTCCCTCTCCCTCTTCCTTCCTTTCTTCCTCCCTCCCTTCCTTCCTTTGGCCATTTCAGTCATCTGACAATCAGAAATCCTGTCAGGAAAAATAAATGGATATGAAATTTGAAGATAAACTTTTGCAGGAACAAACGAAAAGGACTGTGAAATGTCAGGGCTGAAGAGGCCCTTCAAGAACATCCAGCCTGGTGTTCGAGTTACAGATGAGCACAAAGAGAACCAAGTTGGAAGACCAAAGGACTTGTCCAAGTTTACTCTGTCTTTGGGCTCCAGATCCAGTTATCTTCCGATAGTAAGAAGCAGAGACTTTTAAAGAAATTTGAAGCTATGCATTTGAGTCAGCTATGGGGATCATCTGTGGTAAATTTCCAGTTCTGCTTATTTTTGATGATGTTAAAATCAGCTAAAATGTATAGCCTAAGTATAGTTCTACTTATGCCCAATATCAGAACCTTCCTTCAGTTAGCTAACATAATTATATGTCATAGATAAACACGTATTTGAAATGGAAATATTTACACGTATAATGTCTAAAATTCCCCAAATATGAGTCCTAATACATGCCATGTTTTATTTACCTATGACACAAACATGTCTTTGATTTTAAGTGCCATACATTTTGCTAGTTGATATGCCAAGGAATGGACTATGGTCATGATGAAGTTTAGACTTCCTATTGCAATGAATTCTTTTCATTTGCTAGAAAAAGTTGGAATTATCTAAATTTTTATCATAGAAAAGCCTAAAAGAATACCTAATTTTATTTTTATAGATGAATCATTTTGGACGTTTCACAGAATAAAGCAGCTCCATATCATCTTGTGACAGGGTTAAGCTGCCAAAGAGACATCTCAGGATGGGTCATGACATATCTTTATACCAACATAACTTACACTGTACTTTGAAAGTATGGATGTGGTCAATTCTTGCTTCCTTTTATATTCACTAAAGTATTTTTATTCAATACATAAAGTCATTGTCATATCACCTTAATGCTTTTGGTTTGAATTGTATTGAATTGCATTTGGCAAGCGAAATATTCTGTGCCTTTCAATTAAATTTAGAAAGGAAAGTTTGAAAGTGATCAAAGTCCATTTGCAGATATCAGATTGAAAACAACAACTTAATAATGAGACATTTGATATATATTCACAATTTGAGGGGTTAGCTATGAGTTTTTCCATTTATTAAAATTCTGAAATCCCAGAATTATTTAATAAAACTCTTAATGGCAAATTCTATAACTCTATATAACACCGACTAAACTGATAGGGACTGAAAAATATTGCAAATAGAATGTTATAACTCCAGAATGCCTAATTTTAGTAATGACATTTAATTCCCCTTGTTTGAAATTAACAAAGAGTAAGTTAGAGGTGACTTTATCTTGTTAAATTATAGGTCTTAAATTTAATTGCAATTCACCCGGGAGCACTTAGCTGAAGTATTTACCTGCATTAATTTACACTATTCACACCTCAGCTATAATGGATTAAAAGTCCACATTTTTTATATAAAAACAATTAAGTCATCTCTAAACATTTTATTACTTGCAGATAATATTTCAAGGCAATTGTGTATTTCATTTCATTGCCTCAGTAAACTCGAAAGCCTAATGCTTTTGTTTAATATAAAAATTAAGGTTTCAGAATCACCACAGTGATTGTTTCCTATGGAAGAATGTATTACTTCATAGATTTTAAACTGCTCAAGGGTACAAAGAAATATTAAAAAATAATTTCGTAGATCATAACAAAGTCAATGTTTTATATTGTTTTTTGCAAAATTCAAAATTAGAGTAGCTAAGTCTATTAATATCAAAGAGTAAATCTATTTAAGTGAAAAATTATTTTCATATGTAAGCTTCTTTATGAAACAATTTTATGAAGAATATTAATGGAAATTTTTTCTTACATATTGAATCATTTACCTTATTTGATGTGTTTTCTTGGAAAGCAACTATATTTTCCTTACTATGTCCCTCCTAGGAGATATTAAAAAGTCATGTATGATATTTTTGTTTTACAATCAGTGATCTCTCATTTGTACATTATTCCTCAGAATTTCCTTCTGGATGCCTCTGAACCAGTGAAAAGATTCTCCGTGTCCTTTTGAAGACAAGACACTCCTTAAATAAGCTGACGGTACAAATAACAAAACACCATCCACTTCTACAGTTGAACATATTTAATTTTGCAACCACCCACAATTCCTCCAATTTCTAGAACCCAGTGTCATCCCTACCCAACAGCATTGTTGGTGGATGGGGAATTTGTCTTTACCTACCCCCAGCCTCCTCTCCTTTCTTAGCTATATTACAAGGAGAGTCAACTGCGTTTGATGTTCAAAATGCAAAGCTATCAAGTTATCAAGTTCTCTGCCATTGTTTCTGGCACCTGATAAATTATTGAGTGCCACCATCGAGCAGTTTACAGATAATATTGTCTGGATATGCATGTTTTAATCAAAAAGGAAAACATGTGCTATTCCCCATCATCAAGAGGTAAGGAAAACTTCAACTGAAAATCCATGTAGACACACCTCACTTAAAATAGAAGGAACCACAGGTGGTAGTTGTCGTATTTGAGATTTTACTGGTTTGATTTCAGAAATTCTTTCACAATGTAAAATTCAGAAGTAGTACTCCTTTCTGTCCAGAATTTTAGAGAAGAGCTGAAACCCACCAGAATGCTAGGAGAAGACATGCAGCTCACCCTCCCGCCTCTCCCTTCTCCTTCCATCTCCCACTCAATAGAACAGAGCACTCTTTGGCTGTCCTGAAATGGGAAAATGCCTAAGTCCTTTCCACGGACTCTCCAGCATAGCTTCTCTTTTTCTGTGACCCATAAGTGACTAGGGATGTCTATGGCACTTAGCTTCTTCCAGATCGAAGGGAGATTGGACAATCCTTAAACTCCACACTGGTATCTTTGTGAGTTTCCAATGAAGACAAAGCAGACTTTTTCCCTGGAGCTTAAATTGGAAAGCTTTCTCCTGTCTGTGCCCTTCAGTGCACATTTTGTGTCTTTGTGGAAGAGCTGAGGGAAGAAGGCCAAGTTTTTCTTTAGTTCTTTCCGCTACAATACAAGCTCATTCACAAAGCATGCCCGACTCTTTCTTAGTTTCCAAGGGCAAAGCATGGGGCTTGTTCCAAATCAGGGGCCACGTGATTGTGCTTTCAGGCATCACTGCTCCTCTGCTACTGTCCCAGGGAACAGCAGATTTAATCTAATTGAATTCTACTGCAGTGATTTATTTACATTATGCTCAAGGAATATTCCCATGGCTTAAGTTTAGTGTTTGAAATGAACTATGAATAGTGCTGTGTATGATGAATACCGAGAAGGACACGCGTTCTTAGAACATGTAAGCAGTGAATGTTCAATAATTGTTTCATAGATTTATACTTAAAGTGTATAAGGTATATATTAAATATATGGAAAATATACTAAATTAAGTATATGAAATAAAGTATATATTAAATATCCTTAAAACATACTAAAAATAAAACAGATTTTATACTGTTTGATGATAATAGTTCATCCAACAATAAAAACAGCTCTGTTGCCGGGACTTCACCCTGATGGTAGCTGCCTGAGCACTGACAGAAATCTCAGAAACAACCCAGGTGATGTTCGTATCTGTGAGTCTTCTCTAGCCCCAGGACAAAAACCAGAGCATAATCACTAATGGGCAGTCACGCCAAAACTATCCAGCATCCACATTAACTTACTTATTGAAGAGTTCAGTGCTAAGCCATGTCCTTTAGGGGAAAAGTCCATAATACATTAGATAAATAAACCATTTAATTAGGAATTAAATTAGAGTGGCTGCAGTTATGACATAAAGTTATAAAATCTATATGAAATGTAAAAGAGTTCATCTAAATCCAACTAGGGTGTTGAATCATATGAAGATGCCAATATTCAACTGTTTTTTTGATCTGCAAAAACAGAGATTTCATATGGTTAACCTAATAATCAGCAGATGTACTGTCTAGTACTATCTAGTTGAGTTTTCATTTAGTGTGGTAACTACTGTTTAAATCCTAAAGAGTAATGACTGTCAAACTATGATTTAATTAATAGTGATTATGCATATTCTTTGTATTTTTTTTTCTTGGGGGAAAATATGGCATTAGAACATTGTTGTCAGTGTCAAGCTTTCTACTCATTATGCCCCAGTCTCAAATCCCCACATTTTAAGTGCTAGTCTGCTACTACCAGAAGACAAAAACAGAGTGATAATTTGTAGTTCTCTGCAGCATTTGTAAAATATCCGATGGATGGATGGATAGATGGATGGATGGATGGATGGATGAAGCGTTAGTCTAGCATTTTGGAACAATCTAAGAGGAAATGAAAGGCCTTCTGGATTCTACATATTTTACAAATATCTCTTCAAATAAACTGCAACATAAAAATGTGACCCCAATATTTGAAACTGAAATAATTGCCTTTGTCGAAGGATAAGAATGAAGTGTCCCTAATTATTAACTCTCAGATTCCTTCTCAGTGCCTGAGGCAGAAGCAGCTCTGGTTTTGAGCGGATAAAACTCCTGTTTTACTGTTGGAAGAATTGTAGTGATGGTGCAAAGCATTTTACCAGTGAATCTGTCATTCAAGCTATAGTACTTGAAAGCAAAAACAGTTTCAAAATATCCATTTCTGTGATAAGGTATGCATGACAAAATAATAGCAGGGTCATGCAGCCACTTGGGATAAAGAAATACGCTCATAAAGAGAAACTATGGGAATGATTTTTTTTAATAATTGAAGAAATTGCCATTTTCTGGAAATAGTAGATATGTGTACAAATCAAATCACTGGACCATCTAATTCTTCATTATGGCTCCAGCTGAATTTCTTGATAGAATTATACCTATATTACCACCAGCTGCCTCTTCTGGGTCTTAAGTATAATTCCATTTAGGGACTCTGTTATTATATCAAAACAGAATAAAAATCTAGTTCTATAGTTCAAGAGTTTTCACAATTGGGTGCTCTTTGATTGTGCATTGTGCGAACCACTCATCTGACTAATCCTTGATTCATCTTTATCACCTAGTCTTATTTTAGTATCCCTGAAGAGCATCTGCCTAGAAGTGCCTGGAACAACAGTTCCAGTTGCCTGAGCAGTGTGTTATTAGGACTGTAAGCGGAGAATGACATAACTGGGAAGAGTCTTTTGCAATGAAGGCAACTGATGAAAGCTCTTTCTACTTTACCTTCATTCCCTGCCTCACCTGCATGTAACGTTTAGGTGCACTCCTTAGGTATGAACTCTATAGGAATGCCTATTCCAACACTATATTTCTGTTCCTATCCCAACACTGTATTTCTATTCCTATGTCAACACTACAGGAATTCAGTAGATACAGTAAGTGAAAAGCAAAAGAATCAATGTATTCAGACTCCCCATTAGATAAGTTTCCTAAGAACAGGCAATATAGATGAAGCTTCTTTATTATTTTTATAGTGAAACATAAAGGAAACAGAATGTATTCCTGAATTTAAGGCACTCAAAATATCTTAGCTGCTTTTTGTTTGTTTTGTTTTTTAGATTCCACCTATATGTGAGGGGAGGTGGGAGGTATAGGTTTCCAGTTATGGAATGAGTTAAGTCACAGGGATAAAAGGTACAATGCAGGGAATAGTCAATGGCACTGTAATAGTGTTATATGGTGACAGACAGTAGCTACCCTTGGGGTGAGCATAGCATAACCTTCAGAGCTGTTGAATCGCTGTCTTGTACACCTGAAACTAATGTAACATCATGTGTCAACTATACTCAAATTAAAAGAAAACATTAAAAAGAAAAGCATGGCAATTGGACCACTTACCTCTCAGCGCTAGCTGAATTTATGAGCTTGTTGCATTCATCCATATGAACCAGCCAACTCCCTAACATTTGCACGAGTCACTCCTCTACTCTCTGTACAATCTGGCTAGTAGCTGATGAATACCTAAGTGGACCTATTCAGGAGATCAAGGGCTAGTAAAAGAAGAATTCTGGCCAGTTTCAATTCACAGGAGGCCATCAAAGGGAAATGGACTGATTCTCATTTTAATTTATCTATAACAAGATAAAATTAAGATTTTCAAACTAAAAAAAAAATCTTAGCTGTCTTGATTTTTCAAGAAAGTCTTTGCCAGTGGATTTTTCTGCTCCAGCCCTGCTTATGTAAAATACCCAGAAATCACAAACTTGGTTGTAGTTCTTCAAAGGAGTTAATAATTCCACTCTAAGAAAAAAACATCAAAACAGGTTCAGAATGAGTAAAGTGCCTTATTTGCTTGTAATTTGTTATTTTGGGGACTGTTGAGGCAGCTTTTATGAATGGGAAATAATTGTTATTTACAGCCTTGTTTGCCTTTGATGGAAGCTTATGTGCTGCCAAGGTTACCCAGGGTTTAAAAAGGAAGAAGATTCACTTTCCCTTTTTTTTTTTTTTTGGATCAGTGGTTTGTTGAATCTGAAATAAAGCAAAGAAGATTTTCTTTCTGTTATATTAATAAAAAGAAAAGAATGGAAGAGAGAAACTTAGACTGTGCTCATGTCAAGTGGAATGAAGCACCGATTATGCCATCATTAAGTTAATTTGTTTAACATAGGCTGCCAATGTAAACAGCTCAATGCTGGAAGTAGAACTTTTAACCTGAATTATTTGGTATTTCTGTTGGCAGTCTATTCTGGATTAAATCTCAGATTTACAAAAAAAATAAGGAAAAAGTAGGTATTCAACAAAGATTTGAACAGAACATTGAGAAAAGAAAATCATTTCTATTCATATAGGTAGTCCTAGTATGTATGCCCAATTCCCAAACGTGACCTGTCTCTCAACCCTTCAGAACTACCAACTTCCTCTTGCCATTGAACTTGGCTTCTTCCTCACATGGTTTGAAGATCTAGGCATCCAAGGATGGCTTTAGTGGCATATGCAGCTCCCCTGCTTCTGCTGCACGGCAGTGAGACTGTTAGCGCACAAGAAGTTGCCTCTTGCCATGTAAAAATCCAGCTAAAAGCTCCACATAAAACCTTAATTAAAAGGCTATGGAAACAAATGCATTGGGCATCAGGCCTTCCTACATGCCACACTCACTCTGCTGAACCACCAGAGAGAGTGAATTCTATAGGAAATGGGCTTTTTCTATGAGAAATACCTGGCTGCTAGCAACACACATTCTTGGCCATAGTGAGAAACTTGGGAGGGAATGCATATTTCCCTCTGTGTAACTGCTGAACGACTGCCTCATGGATCAGGACTCTCTTGTAGAATTTCACGTGAAATATGCTCCCAGTAGGAAGGCCATGAGACAGAGATGAGGTGTTAAATCTCCGGTCTGGGGTCTCATTTTGAGAAGTCAAGCTAGGCAATGCGCTTGGTTCATTGCCATGTCTGATGTGTATCCAGATTTCTGATCTTTTTTCTCTTCCCTTTAGCATTACACAAGTCTAACCAACTAACATACAGGATTCTACATGTCACACTGTCATCTGGAAGTTGGAATAAAAAGTAGCTTTCCAACCAACATTTTCTCCTGCTACTGTGGAGATGTCATTTGTTAATTCACTGTCCTTGGCCAGGCACCTAGTTTGTACTCAGTAAATACAGTTGAATGAAAGAATGCATGCTCATGATGTGGATGCTACTTTCCTTATAACTAATGAGGAAATCACAGCTTAAAGAAGTTAAGTAACAGACTCAAGGTCATGCAACTCTTAAGTGACATAGATCAGATTTCCAACCCAGGCAATATGACTCCAGAGCCCATCTTCTTAAGCAGTACAGGCTCTTCTCCTTACAAAAGACCTTGATTTTCTCTGAGTTAAATCAATTGAGTTCTTTTTATCCAGGGGTGAATCTAGATTTTGTTGGGCCTGAAGCTTATACAATTTGGGAGATCCTCTTTAAGGGAAAAAAAGAAAAAATCGCAATACAAAATTAACAGCAGGGTCTTGGAAGAGGACCATGCAAGTAATGGGCCCCCAAACTTAAAAAATTATAGCAAATTACCTCTAATTTCTATGTGGCAAGGATGGTTGTAAGAGAGCTTTTTCTCCAAGAACTCAGAAAAATTCCTGTTCTGTGGCATTTGGACTACAAAGACATAGTTATTAGCCTCAAGTGTCTTAACAGTCTTTGAGGGCAAACAGATATGTTAACAGATAGAATCCAGTGTAATAAATGCTATAAAAGAACAGTATATAAAACACTAAAGAAGTCCCTCCTGTGTTTAGATACTGGACTCCAATTCTGTCACCTCCACAAAGCCTTCCCATACTTTTCCATCCCTTACTGAATCTCTGAAGTGATGAGACATTTTAGACATATAGCAAAGTAACACATTCTAAGTTGTGTGGTTAGGCCTGGTCTTCCTAATTAGACTGCCAGCTCCTTGAAGGTATGTGGTCTGGCTTTCACCCCGGTTCTCGGGGCTGGTTGCTGACTGTGTGGCTGAGTGGTTGATGGATGGATGTTGATAGGGCATAGCAATCTTTCTGGCAGCAGAAGCCATCACTGGGCATGAAAGCTGAGGTTACCTTTTTGTGTATTTATTTGTTTATGTGTTTGCTTATTGTGCTCTTGAGGGTTAAGGACATTTGATGTTTTATCACCAAAGGTGATTCACAGAATTAATTTATTCTATATATTTTTTTAATAAGGTGAAATTCACATCGCATAAAATTAACCATTTTAAAGTGAACAATTTTAAAATTTAGAACATTGACAGTGTTCTGTAACCACCACTTCTATCTAGTTCCAAAACATTTTCATCACCCAAACAGGAAACCCACACCCATTAAGTAGTAACTGCCCATTTCCCTCCCCGCACAGCCCCGGGCAACCATCAATCTGTTTTCTGTCTCTAATAGCTTACCTATTCTGTATATTTCATATAAATGGAATCAAAGAATAATTAACCTTTTATCTCTAGCTTCTTTCATGTAGCATAATGTTTTCAAGGTTTGTCCACATTATAGTATGTATCAGTACTTCATTCCTTTCGTGGATGAATAATGTTCCATTGTATGGACATAACACTGTTAGTTTATCTGTTCATCCATTGATGGACATTTAGATTGTTTCCACTTTTTAGCTACTATGAATAATGCTGCTGTGAGCATGTATTGGTTCAAGTCCCTGTTTTTAATTCTGTTGTGTATATATCTAGGAGTAGAATTCTGGGTCCTGTGGTAATATCTATGTTTAACTTTTTGAGGAAACACCAAATTGTTTTCCATAGTGGTTACACCATTTTACATCCTGCCAGCAAGGTATGAGTGTTGCAATTTCCCACCAACACTTGTTATTTTCCTTTTATTTTTTTAAATTATTGCCATCCTAGTGGAACTGGAGTAAATTTTTATGTTCAAATGATTCCTCCCATTGTTTTAAAGGTATTTAATAGCCCTGAATGTCAATTCACATTCACTTCCAATTTTCAATGAGTCCCAGAGTCTCAGAGTATGAGTTATCTGATTGTTTTAAAAAACATTTGCTGAGGGGCACCTGGGTGGCTCAGTCATTTGGGTGTCTGCCTTCAGCTCAAGTCATGATCCCAGTGTCCTGGGATTGAGCCCCACATCGAGCTCCTTGCCCAGCAGGGAATCTGCTTCTCCCTCTCCTGCTCCCCCTACTTGTGCTCTCTCTCTCTCTCTCAAATAAATAAAATCTTAAAAAAAAAAAAAAAATTGCTGAGAATCATTAAAACCACAACACTGTATGTAAACCAAGTATGTCAGGGTCATGTGTCAAGACATAGGGATGAAAAGGATGTTCTGACAGGTTCCTTGAAAGAAAATTTTAATGAAATTTTGAAACTTCATTCAACAAAAGTGAAGTCTTATACTCAAACTTCATTTTAGTTCTTTAATTTAGTCTTTATTTTTTAGACCTATCTGAGTAGTGGGTTTCCAGAGGTGGATAAAAAGAAAACACATACAACCACATCTTTGTTACCTGAATTGTATTTGATCCTCAACAAATATGATTTCATCATTACTAACTTATGTTCTTAATCAAATGTTTGAGTGTCTTACACCCCTTGGCTTACTCCTATTTTTTTACACATAGAACATAACAAGAAGACCAAACAGTTCTAGCTACATCTTTTTTTTCCAGCCTATTTTTGAGAAGATACAAACCAGGAGTTAACCTGAGAGCTGGACTATAAGAAAGCTGAGTGAAGATGAAGATGTTCACAGTGGGCATCTTCCTTGAATTTAAAATCAAAGACCCATACAAACCTACAGTTGGAAGGAAGCTTTGGCGTCAATGGTTTTAAAACAGATTTTTTTAATAGAAACTTCTTCCACCGATTTTTATCCAAAAGACACACTATGCAGAGCTCTTACATCAAGCAAACAAATGAGCAAAACCAAAATAGCTTAACTACAAACAGAAACAGAGCTGCTCTGGTTAAGGCAGAGCTGGAGGCTTGCAGTCCTCCTGATGCCACTGAGCAGCCTTCACCATCCGCCCCCCACACATCCCCAGAGGCACTTTTGTGGACCCTCCTCAGACGCTGCACAACACAATGTGGAAACCACTGATCTCATCCATTGCCCTCTCTCCCCCATGGAAGAATCCAGCTGCTGCTTGAATTGTAAGCAACAAGGACCCCACTCCCTCATAGCCATCCTTTTATATTTGTGAACATATCAGGAGTATTAGAAAGGAATTCCATACATCGGTGCAAACTTCCCTGTAACTTCAATTCATTGGCTATTGTCTTTGTCTTGGGAACTCTAAATCTCTCTTCCACATCACAGCACTTCAGTTTTATAGATAGGTGTAATGTCTTCTTTTTCTCAGTCTAAGTATCCCTACTTATTTCTACCTCTCCAGAAATGACGTGGTCTCCATTGCTTATATCTGGAATTGCTCCAGATCATTCTGGATGTACTCTTCCAGGTATGGACTGGCCAGGGATGAATATATAGGACCTGCCTTCTCCAATGCTCTCAAGGCTTGACTTCCACTGATGAAACCTAAGACTGCACTTTTTTGGCAGGGTAAGTTCACTGTTGGCACAAAGTAAGCTTGCAATCAACAGAAACCAGATCTTCTCCATATGAATTCAGGATTTTCTAGTTAGCTCAAACCTCTAACAGTTTATGTGTTGAAATGAATTTAAAGATTATTTGGAGAATAGTTACCTACATACACCATACGGCTTTTAGCCTGTACATATTTTTCCAGTTATCTACTACTGAGGATTATCCACAATTTGCAAACCTAAAGGACTAAAAAAAAAAAAATTGATGAGTAACATATTTTTTAATACAATAAAGATAAGAAAACTGAGGCCTGGAGACATTGAATGATGAACAAATGTTTGCCCAGCCAATTACAGCAGTGTGACCGTATGTCCCAATTTGCCTGGAACCGTCAGTTTATGCTAGCTGTCCTAGTGACATAGTTAATGAAACTTTTTTTCCAGAAAGAAATCAATGTCTAGGTTTGGAAAATTATTTATTTTTTTAAAGATTTATTTATTTGAGAGAGAGAGAGCATGAGCGAGGGGAGGGGCAGAGAGGGAGATAAGCAGACTATCCACTGAACAGGGAGCCTGATATAAGGCTCAATCCCACAAGCCTGAGATCATGACCGGAGCTGAAATCAAGTCAGACGCTCAAGTGACTGAGCCACCCAGGTGCCCTTAGATTTGGAAGATAATTTAAATGATTGCCTTAAGTAAGGGCTCTTTCTGCTCAATTACACTGACTGTTTCTAACACTAACTCTTGTCCCCCTTTGGATCTGCATGTGACAGTGATGTAGGACATTCAAGGAACTGGGATTACACAGATTTTCCTCATAGATTCTGGCATCAGAAAACAGTCCCAATTCAGATAAATGAGTCTTGGTTGGCTTTCACTGCTGACATGTCTCAACAAAAACATCCCTCTATACAGAAGTCTGAGTAGACAAAACACATCTAATCAACCAGGTTATGAAAAGAGGGTCTAAAATACTCTTTATGATCCTTGAAGATATTTGCAGGCTTTGCAGTTTAAGAAGCCAGACCTAGATAGCTCTAGTTCTTCCCTTCTGTGAAAATGTACAAGTTGAGTGCTCTGCAAATGATGGGAAATTAGTTTAAAAGTAGGAAAATAGAGTTGTGCCATCTTCTCTCCATTCTCTCCTATAAGCAACAAAATAATAGGGTATTTTAGAAAGTGTATTGAAGGATATATTTAGGATTCATAAAAGATTATCATGTGCATGTATGGGAAATAAGATGAAGTTTTATTCTATGGTCATTCCTAAGTGCTTACTGAGTGACACACACTTTGGTAACTGCTAGGACCTAGTTACTAGAAGCTGTTAAAAATATGCAGCAGTCCATAAAACACTTTGAAGATTATTTTGTGTGTTTTGTGAAAAAGACATTTGTGTTTTGGTTGCTTCTCTGAGACAGCCATAGTGGTTTGAGCAAGAAATAATATGTTGGTACATAAATACAATAGTGGTCTAATCAAGAAGTTTGAAAAGATAGTAACAATACTATTAATGTTATTGTTTGGGGCATCCATCAAGTTGTATTAGACCTCAGATTTCCTTCATGAGAACATTTGAGCACTCATCAATCACATATCATTCCCAAAGGCAACCAATCATCGTGGCTGTTTCTCCTTTAGGACAATGCCAAGCTTAAAGATTTTAAGTCCAGCCAGTGGCAGTAAAACTAAGTGCTCTCAGGGGGAAAATATAGAGGGCCTTTTTTCTTTTTTTTTTTTCC
Organism: Phoca vitulina; assembly: GCF_004348235.1. Classification (NCBI taxonomy): domain Eukaryota; kingdom Metazoa; phylum Chordata; class Mammalia; order Carnivora; family Phocidae; genus Phoca; species Phoca vitulina. Next base: position 18,088,449 of record NW_022589712.1, on the reverse strand, counting down.
TTTTTGGTAGGTGCACTAAAAATAGTCACCAAACAATTGACTTTGATTTGACAGCTTCCAAAGTGTCATTAAAAAGATTTTTCTCTAATCTCTTTTTATATTTTTCATGATAAAAAGAACTTACCTGTGACTTATGTGTAGATTTCATGCAGAGTTCTCCCTGAGAGTTTCAAAAAAATAATTTTACATGTGTGAATGAGTATGTCTGTGTCTCTGTGTGTCTCTTTTGTTCCTGGTGGTAAAATTACATTTTATTCAGAAAACTAGAAGGTATCTTATCAAGGCAGTGTAACTAACTCCTTGACCCCATGCAGACATTTTCAAGATATTTGAGGCCTGCATCTTATACAGATACATAGAAGCCTAACCTTAGAGACATGCATTGTCTCATACTTTCTAGACACAAATAGTTCTATACATTATAGACACAAAAAGGCATATATCCTATAAACACAGACCTCCTTACCTAATAGACACACACAGGCCTACCCTTTGTGGACACATATTGGCTTACATTTCTTCAGACTCTTAAAAGCCTATACTATATAGATACATATAGACCTAAAGCCATATGGACTGATGGAGGCTTATAAGGCCTGTAAGACCTTAGAGACATGTATAAGACTTTACCTCATATACATATATAGGCCTATATAATCTATAGATGCCTATAGGCCTATAGCTTATAGACAAACAGAGGCCTATATCTTATAGAAAGTGACCAAAAATTCCATAATGAACATTTTAAAGGCCTAAGCACACACAGTTGGATGTCCTTATAATCACAGAATTTTCAAACTTTGGGGTTTATCAGCCTGGGCTCCCTCTTCCTTATGAACATTTGATGAACAAGGACACTGAGACTCTAGATAATTTGTGCTAAGCTCACAGATCTGATCCACAGAGACGAGACTCAAAGTATTCTGATTCAAGGCCATTCTATATTCTCTTAGTGCATAACCATAGCTACACATTACATATTAAGAGAGGTTTTCAACCCAAATCCTCTTTAGATGTATACTCTGTGTTCACAGAACATTGATTCAGGTTGATTGATCTTATTTACTTCAGCAATTCAGGCTCCAAATTTAGCATATAATTTTTGTGCAATCTTTTTGTTAAACCTCCCTCATGGTATGTTCCTTTACATGCAAATATCTAAAACCCCACTACAGTTAAAAAAAAAAAAATGGAGTCTCAAGATATCGTAAAGACTTCTGATATTTTTGCAGTTAATACGTTTCATTTAATATACCAGCAAGGCAGGTTATTGTCAACTCATAATTTATTTAAATTGCTATTGGCTTCATTTCCATTTCTGTAGTCCTTAGCTTAGCATTGCAGAGACAGAAAGTGAATCTGAGTTCAGAAAATGCAATATATTTTTTTGAAATGTGTGTTAAATCTTGTTAGGCCTGTACGTAACAACGGATTTCAAAAACTAAAAATAAATACAGATACCTCATGTTAAGCTGGTTACCTTCTCTTCAAAATGAGAAGATGAACATTTTTAGAAAGGCTGTCACAGATATTGGAAACTGCCAAGCAAGCTAGTGCAGGCTGGGCCTAGTATGGAGTATTGATTCAGATGTCATAATTAAATGAGCCTGAGACCGAGCTCAGATAGAAATTGTTTGGAAAGATGGATAAAGAGTCAGGAAGAGCTATGAGTTAGAGTCTCTTCTCCTAATAGCACTTGTCAGAATTTCAAGGGTGAGAGGTTCTATGAATTGGAACAAGAATGGTGTGGGTGTGATGGAGTTTGGCACCTTATCAATTCTCTCCTTTCTAAGAGAGCATGTATCTGACATCTGTGATTTATTTCCGATCTACCAGTCTGGTGAGCATGAGTCTTGAGTTTGCTGCCAAATTACCGTACTCGTCTACATGCTAAAAGGCTGCTGTCACATTTAAGACTGTCAGAAATTTGCATCCTTCCCATGGGTGATCCCAGAGAACACATATAATAGAGGCTTGCTTTTGCTTATGGAGAGCCATGTGTGGGAGTTATGTTGTTGCAAATCAATTACTATTATACCAAATTAGCTTCTGCCTATATGGTTAAAACAGTATTATAGCCATATAATGGAAATATAAAATATACAAATTCTCCTATAATCTCACCACCCTAATACAAATGCTACCTCCTCAGTCTCTGTCTATCTGCATTCGGTAATATTGACACTTACTCTTAGAAAAAGTTTTCTGGGGACATCTGGTTGGCTCAGTCGGTTAAGCATCCAACTCTTGATTTTGGCTCAGGTCATGGTCTCAGGGTTGTGAGATCAAGCACTGCATCAGGCTCTGGGCTGGGCATAGAGCCTGCTTAAAATTCTCTCTCTCCCTCTCCAACTACTTGCTCTCTCTCCCTCTTAAAGAAAGAAGGAAGGAAGGAAGGAAGGAAGGAGAGAAGGAGGGAAAGAGAAGAAAAGAAAGAAAAGAAAAGAAAGAAAGAAAAAGAGAAATTTCTGATTATCAGCAATTTATTCCCATAAGGGGATATCCCGCCCCCCCAAAGTGGGAGGAGGGTATAATCTTGGTTGAATGTGAAAAAGGAGGAGCATTCTAAAACCCATGACATAATAGTGGGATGGAAATGAATTAAATTGGAATGAGCCCTGAAAAAGGGTCATTTCCCTTATCTGTGGTATAGCTCTTAGGAGGTGTTCTCATTCACCAGCCAACTTTGTGCAGCTTAGGCTCCCTCATCTTCATATCCTTACCTCCATATCCTGGAGAGAGAGAAGCAGGTGATATAAGTACAGAGGGCATCAGTGATAGTCGATATTTTTCTCTAAATGCCACCTCCTCCTAGGCCTGTGGCAGGGAGAGATATCATTTAAAGTTGACATAGCAGTTCCTCTTGCCATTTGAATCATGACCTTCCAACCCAGGAGCTGGCCCAGATCTATAGGATTTATCAAAAAGACTTTAATATTGCAGAATGGCAGTACTCACCAATCATTCCTTCACCATCTCCCTCCTCCTCTTTATCCTCATTATTAGAACCATCATTATTTTAAGCCACTCAGTTGCCTCGGGAGCTGTAAGGTGCCCCTAGTGATAATTCTCCATGGCACAGATATATACATAACCTTTCTCTATTCATTTGGCCTAACCTTCCCCCCAAAGGAAATTTACAAATGTCTTTTATTCTTCAGGGCTTTTGCACTAAAAGGCTTTTGCAATCCATTTTCTTACCTAAGAGTTGTAAATAAACAAAACAAAGAGTTTTATTTATTGAAAAATTGACCTCCTGCCCACTTACAGTACCTAGGGGACAAATGTTTGCGAATGATAAATATTGTAGGAATTGTTTTACAGGTGTTGGGAAATGCTTACATTCTTTTTAGAACTCGAAAACTAGAAACTAGAAAGACCCTTAGTTATTCCCACTGCCCAACACCCTAGTCCCACAAATAAAGAAGAGGAATTTCAGAGAGCTTAAGCTTGTTGGCCCAAAACCTGAGAAGCCCACAGTCTGACATAGGCTTTGCTAGATCATTGACTTACCTCTCGCTTATTCCCTGAGAGTCCTTGAGCAGTTTACCTAGGTTCTCCCCATACCTTGGTTTTGTCAGCTCTGTGTTCAGAGGGAAGATACCGAAGTCTCCAGTTGTAAGGATTAAGTGAGATCATATTCGAAAAACGCTTAGCAGCGTTCCTAGCACATTTTAGTTACTGGGTGCTCTTCTTTCATGAACAGGAATGATCCTTCAGGTTGGAATGGAAGGTGGTAATAGTAACAGAATTATCATCATTCTTATGCCACAGAGAGAGCATCAATCTCTAAGACCCCATCTCTTTTCTTGCTACACATCTCTTGATCTGAGGGGGAAGGGAGTCTGTTTTTAAAGAGCACCACCCTGAAGAAAGGCTTTTCCTCTAGCAGTTGGGACTTCCATTCCAGGGTCTAGAGATGAGGAAAGTGTGTTGTGAATTTAGACAATCCCTGCTGGAAAGTGTTGCCAGAAATAAACAAGCTGTCAGGAGCAAATGATTCATTTCTCATCTACTCAGATGACATCTGGTTTAAGTGTGATGAATACATGCTTGTTTAAATCATATGGTGATGGTGATGCTATCTGACAGAAATGTTTGCAAATATTTGGGGAATCCCCTAAGTGCTCGCTACCAAAAGAGTGAGCTTATTTAAAAGGAGAAAAAGGCATAAACTTCAGTCTATCAAATCAACGCTTGCTTTAACCTCCTAAGGCTATGAGATTTGCAGCTACACCTGCCACACTGTTTGAAGATTTAGAAGTGGCTATTTTGACGTTAAATGTGGATGCCACTAGCAACATGCTGATGTGTAACTAGTGCTCAGTGGTCATTTGGACATTTAGGAAACAGCCTGTGAATAAAAGAAATGTCAAGCGTACCGACGTGTTTGAATGGACTTCAGTACCTTTCATGGTTTGGTTACTGTTTTCATTTACCTTTGCAGCTATTCATTTAATAGTGTTTAGTGGGTTGTATTATGCCAAACACAGAAGAGCCTAGAAGGAGATGAAGATATGCGCCAGCCAGGGGACTTCACGTGCCACTACGGAAATGATCAGTCTTAGCATAATGCTTGATTATTCAGATTCATAATGGAAAGACATGGCATGGCCTGCAAAGTCTCTGTGTGCGCAGCATTATCAGTCATTCTGGATTGTTCTTGCTAAGCCAATTGCTTGCCATCTTAAATAACCTGAGAATTAGCAGTATTTAACTGAAATATACTGATAGTCCTTTATATGGAGAGGATTTAAATTATATACAGAAATTCTAAATTATCTGAATATCGAAAATGAAGGCTTATGCATAATGCATAACAATTGCTCAGTGAGTGAGGAATAAACATTTACATGGAGAAAATTATGTGAAACATGTGTCAAAGCATAAACAATGTGTGCTTGATATATAGCCCATTTAATAATATTTTTATGCAAAGAAGAGGGAACAAATGTCTCTTTTTATGCATGACACCAATAGCTACTGTTTGTATAGCACATCGCAGTTCTTAAAGTACTTTCCATGAGTTATATCATATGAGATAATAATCTTACTTTAATCCAGGTAATTCATTAGATGTTTCAATAATATCATTGACATTTCAAATATACAGCTGTTTTCCTGAAACATCAATAAACAAAACCAATTTTATGAACTACTTACATAAAGTCAGCCTCAAATATTTCAAAATAATTGATTTTTACATATTAAGTCCATCATCTCCATCGTTATGTTTTCAAGTTCTTTGTTTCTAATTTGTATTCGGAAAGATAAAGAGGTTTATCAACGGCATTACAGTAGGCATTTTATGGTGTGACCAAAAAATACCAGTTTGTATTTATCATAAATTACAACTTGTTGAAGCCCATCCTGAAGAATGAATGGCGACAGAGTAAGTGCACAATGAGGAGAAGTCATCTCTGCCCCCTGAGAATGAGCGTCAGTTATTGGGGAGAGGTCTGGTGATCTCAGGTTTGAAGAGAGTCTTGGAATACCTTCAGCAGACTAGATTTTATGAAAATACAAAATGCAGAAAAGTACACACAAATACGTATGTGTATATACATGTATGTGTGTGAAAATATGTTTACATTCATATATATGTGTATGAGTTTACAAAATAGAAGAGGTACCTGAAGCTAATGAATACTTATCTTGAGAACAGGGTAAATGAGGTAGGGTGGATGAAAAGGATCTTTTGTTTTTTATTCCTTATACAACTGTATTATTTCAGTTGTCTGCAATGATAATGTCTTCATTGTTTACTTATGTGAAAATAGATAGGTAGGTAGGTAGGTAGATAGCAAGAAAGCCTAAATGCACAATACCAAGAATAAAAAGTGGGGACACCTGGGTGGCTCAGTCATTTAAGTGTCTGCCTTCGGCTCAGGTGGTGATCCCAAGGTCCTGAGATCAAGTCCCGCATCGGGCTCCTTGCTCAGCGGGGAGCCTGCTTCTCCCTCTGCTTGAAGCTCCCTCTGTTTATGTGCTCATTCTCTCTCTCTCAAATAAATAAATAAAATTAAAAAAAAAAAAGAATAAAAAGTGGACTGACCTGGTCATCTCTGTCTTTTTTGTTTGTTGTGTTGTAAAGGAACTTTCTGGTTTTTCCCTCAAGCAGGTGTGGTACTGAGTGTCTCGGGCTGAATTATGGCTCCCTTTGGCTTTATCTCATTTGATATATTTTTGTCCACGGTGCGTTGTTACTTGTTGAACATCTGGCTTTTGAGGGGAGAGAGAGGCTCTAATTTGTAGTATTTACTGATTTCCATTGTGCAAATACGCTCAAGGTGGTCCATTTTAAACTACCAATCTGACATCAGTGTCTACACAGTCCCTGGAAATTATTAATTGACTGTGTCCCAGCGGCTCAAATTGTGGCATCTTTTCCAAAGGGATGTTCCCTTGGATTGGGTATTAGATTTCTCGGGAAACCCTTTGCTCGGGGGCGGGGTGGGGGGGCGCGGGCAGGGGGTGGCTAATGACAGGAAGGCCAGGAAGACTTGCTGAAGCAAACAACCTGAGTGCAACTGAAGGCCTCCGACTGAGTCTTGCTGAGCCTGCCACCAGACTGAAGTGGCAGCTACTGGTCTTCTCACAGGGGCAAGGGGCCTATGTCCAACCCAACGTGGCTGACACAGAAGCAGGTCTAGTTGGCCTCTTCAAATTCTTCATTTATAAATGGAAATAATTCATAGGATGCCTCAGAACTACATACCATTTAGAAAAGAAAGTGCTATTTAAATAAATGCACCCAATGTTTTCTTCTTCAAAGCCACACTTCTCAGGGCTGTCTAACTTTGTCCAAATGGCATGTTGTTTGTGTGATTCCTACAGCTTCGCGCAATTATTCTGCGCAGCGCTGAAATAATCAGTCAATTTTAGAGACAAAAGGGCAGTCCTCTGTACCTCTAAGAGGCTTCCTTTTAAGACACAGCTTACAGTAAAAACCTAGGTAGCCTAACCATATGCTTGGGGCTGACTCGGTCAAGGACAACTACATTGATGAAGGGATTTTGACTTAATTAAGATGAGGCCTCTCTCAAGCGACCACCTGCAAATCAACAGAGAGGAGCCTGCGGCTAGTTCTTAACCTTCCTGCTTCAACCCGGCAGAAACTGTTGGAGACAGAATGGTGTTTGAGGCTATAGGCAAAGTTGGATTCAAATGATGAGAACATTTTGCCCTGTCCCAACCAAAGACCTTCTTCAGCCATCGATGAGAAGGGGATGCTTGCTCGTTTGTGAGGCAGAACCATCGTAAATGGGAATTGTGTGTACCATCAGGCAAGCAGCTGCTCGATTTTACGAATTAGACGTGTTGATCCCAGCTGGGGGTCATTTAGAGGGATGCAAAATACATTGACACAGTCTGCTCGGGACGGTTTAGATTCTCTGTGAGGCCGGCTTCCCCCAGTATCCCACAGTAAACTTGGAAGGAGTCCTGGGGCTCGGTCCACTGTCTTTACAGCTACCTGGGGAGGCAAACATGAGAAAGAAGTGTTTGATTTGAGGATTACAGACCTAAGAGTGTCTGTAAGAAAGGTAGCCTGAAGAATGTCTTCATCTCAGTTTGCTTTTGTTGCTTGCTGAGCATGTTCGCTCCACGGGAAGATTAGACATTTCTTGTTTGTTTGGAGGAAGCATTACAGAAAACCTAAAGCCCTCAGCCTCCTACAGCTGCTGGGCTGGCTAGGGGAAAGCCCGAGGGCCCTGCCCTGAACTAAAGGTCTTCATTAAAATTTCCTTTTTTCTCTCCTTCTAATCTACCCTGAACTAAGCGGATGGTTGGTTTATTATGTAGCTGTATTTCTTTTATTCTTTGATTTGTGGATTTCTTTGGGTGGAAGGGGCGGTCTATACTCTCTAGCTTTTTAAGCGGTGATTTATAGGAAGCGTGCTGGCCGGCCCAAATACCACCCCAGGCAGTGCTCAGAAGGGAACACCGAACTTGAGCCGCTATTAGATCAAAGCATAAACCAAAACAGAGAGACTGGCTGGGGCTGAAACGCTGGCCCTTCTGCGTGCGGGTTCCAACCACACATGGATTGTCCTTCCTGCCTGGGAGAATCATTTCCAAAGTCAAGTGCCTTTCACTGAAGAAATGTCAGCATTGTGATCAAAAGCTCCTGGCGCCTTGCTAAGAGTGCTACTGCGAGAATACAGTGCGTCCGCCTGGGTGTTGCCTAAATAAGGCAAGTAGCACTCTGCTTGCAGTAAATTTTGTGGTCGCTTATTTTTATGTTGTTTGAACTTTGAAGATGCCTATGGTTTTCCAAGTCTTCTATTAGCACCTCTGCTGAGTAAATTTCTGTCTGTACCTCTAGATCTCATTTTTGCGTAACACCCTGCAGGATGCAAGTGGTATAGCTAATGTAAGTCCTTACCTACATGAAGTCATGGGAAGGGATGTTTCTAAATACTTGTTTGGTGTGTAATTAAGAATTCCAGTGAATGGAGGTTGTTGGACGCCACCTTGTGCATCACCATATACACTATGTATAAGCTACGTGAACTCCTGAAGACACAGTACTTTCCACCACGTGAAATATTGGCAGGATTGCGGGTTAGTTACGGCTACGATAACAGAGCTTCTACTGTACCGGGCAATGTGATAAGATGTTTTATACATTCATTTTTGAACTTCCTAAAGTAGCTTAAAAGCTAAGTAGTATTTCTTCATTTTACGATGTGAATGAAGGTAAAGTCATTTGTCCAGGATCAAACACCTACCAGGTAGCAAAGCTGCAATTTGAACCTGGATCTCCTGGCCACCAAGAACTCCCTCTCTCTCCATGACTCAATGCGGCCTTAGGGAAAATGAGCAAGTGCTAGAGAGTGGCGTACCATAAATATGGTGAAACACCACTTTGGAGAGGTGATTTCTAATAGCACACTCAATCTACCTAGATAACTGCTGGCTTATTCAGAGTTAAATAAATCCTTTTAATGGAATAAGATGCTCAAGAGAGATAGGATTAACATATAAGATGCTTATCATTCATTTCCCGCATTTCAAACAGAAGGGAGAGGTGTTTTGATAAGGGAATTGAACAACAGAGTAACTTCACTATTGCTTCTAAGAATATCTTAGAAAAATAGTGAGAAAAATAGTGAGAAAAACTTCCCCATCAAAGATTGAAAGTCATTATTTCTTTCACAGATCCTTTTGTTAAATTCTTTTTCTTTGTGGAGTGGTTGATTGGGATCATTTCCCCTAAATATAGAAAGTATTTACACCTATAGCAGTTTTTTCAAGGATGAGGGCAAGAATGTCCATTCAGGGCGCCTGGGTGGCTCAGTCGGTTCAGCATCTGCCTTTGGCTCAGGTCATGATCTCTGGGTCCTGGGATCGAGCCCCAAGTCAGGCTCCCTGCTCAGCGGGGTGTCTGCTTCTCCCTCTGCCCCTCCCAGCCTCCTGTGCGCTCTCTCTGTCTCTCTCAAATGAATAAATAAAATCTACTGACAAAGGAGGATCCAAGTTAAAGACAAACGACTCTTCAGTGCCGTCAGAATATGGTATTCTTCCCTCTTTTCTGTTGTTTCTTTATTTCTTAAATTTGGTCTTCAGGAAGTAAAGATTTCATGCTTTAAGTGGCTTGGCACCAGAAATAGTCCAATAAAAGATTGCCTAGGAAATTTTTGAAACTAAGGAATGCAGTGGAGTTACAAACAAGACAATCTGGGCGCCCAGCACACACAGGTTCATGCACACATGCATGCCACACACTCATGCACACATGCATGCCACGACGCTCATGCACACATGCATGCCACACGCTCATGCACACATGCATGCCACACACTCATGCACACATGCATGCCACGACGCTCATGCACACATGCACCCCACGACGCTCATGCACACATGCATGCCACGACGCTCATGCACACATGCACCCCACGACGCTCATAGCCACCACACAAACACATACATGCAGACATACAGGTGTGCATGCACGTGCACACACACGTACACCCCTACCCACCACACACATGCGCACACAAGCCAGTTAAAGTAAATGTGCAGCGAACATAACCAGAGCTAACATTTATTGAGTGGCTAAAGTGGGCCCTCCATTGTGCTAAGCATTTACCCGCCCTGCCCCACCGCGTTCTTTCTCATGAGGAAGGTGCTGTGATTACCATCATTTTGCTGATGAGGAATTGAGCTCAGAAAAGTACAGTAGAAAGGAAAGAAGGAATGCATGGTTCTCTGAACTGCACTGAAAACCACGTATGTAATCTAAAAACTCATGAACATTTCAGCTTAAATCTCTTATTTTGGCAATTTTTTTCTTTCTACATAGAGCTATGCAGAACTCTACTCAGCAAATTTTGATGCAAATGCATATGCTTAGAATAAGCTTTCAGGACCCTGTTCCCCAGACTTCAGCCCTGACTACTCAGATGACTCCTTTGTCTCCTGAAAAGCTGACCCACCTCTGTGTGTCTCTATCTCTCTGCCATTCACCGCACTGCTATGGGAGCTCTTCCCAAAACTCAGACCTAATCACGGTCACTACCTTGCTAAAAAAAATTCTGCAATGAGGCGGTGTATCCTCAAACCTTGAGCTTGACTTTAAAGACCTTTCGCCACTGAATAACCACATGCGTAATAAACATGATCCCAACGCTGGATCTTTTCTCTCTCCCTTCCCTTTCCTTATCTATATCTGGAAAATTCCTCTTTCATTCAAGACCTGGTTCACACGTCACCTCTTTGGCAGGGCCCTGCCCAGCTCCTCTGCCCATGTGCTTTATTTCAGCCTTCAATGTTATGTGATGACTGTTTATTTGCATCTCTGTTCATTAGACTTTCAGCTACTTGAGAGCAAGGTGCCATTTACCCACCTTGGTTTCCCAGGCAATTAGCACAGTGAAAGTACACTTTTCCAAGTGATCCAGTGAACGGATGAGTGTCTGCACCCCGTTACGGTCTCATTTCTCTCCAGCACTTGCCGTACAGCTGTGTGTAGTAGGTTGACAATAGGTGCACTTTTACCTCAAGATTGTTTTCAGGCTCCCTGCACCTGGCCAGGTAGTTCTTTCAAAACACCGTATATTTGTTCTTGCTATTTCCCCCTCAAAATGTTCTTTTTAAAATTTGTTCATCTCGGGGCGCCTGGGTGGCTCAGTCGGTTAAGCCTCTGCCTTTGGCTCAGGTCATGATCCCAGGGTCCTGGGATCGAGCCCCGCATCGGGCTCCCTCCTCAGCGAGGAGCCTGCTTCTTCTCCCTCTGCCTGCCACTCCCCCAGCTTGTGCTCGCTCACTCTGTCAAATAAATAAATAAAATCTTTTAAAAAATGAAAATCAAAAAAATAAAAATAAATAAAATTTGTTCATCTCTGAATGAAGCTATTCATGAGGCAGTGTTTCACAGGAGTTCAGGACGTGGGCGGAGGGTCAAGGGCTCGTGCTCTGGGCCCGGCCACACATGACTCTGTGATAGGGGCAAGTCGCTTGTGACAACTTCTCTAGCTGTCAGGGTGATAGGGAATCTTGCCCAAATCGTGTGGAGGAGGAGACAGCACTTGCCTCGTTCACCCAGGTCATTAAGGAAGGCCTCAGAGAGCTCAGTGCCAGCCCAACTATGTCCTCTTTGATTGCTATTAAAATATTAATCACATTATTTTTTTAAGATTTATTTATTTATTTGAGAGAGAAAGAGTGAGCAAGCATGGGGGTGAGAGGGGCAGAGGGACAGGGAGAATCTCCAGCAGACTCCCCACTGAGCATGGAGCCCAATGTGGGGCTTAGTCTCACAACCCTGAGATCATGACCTGAGCCAAAATCAAGAGTCGGACACTCAACCAACTGAGCCACCCAGGCACCCCTAAAATATTAATCATATTCTTGAATAGTATTCTCCCATAAACTGTGTCCATCTTACCTGCAAATGTATCCAGATAATTTTTAATCTATGTACACAAGAAGAGGAAAAATGGCTTCTTCAATCCTTTTGGGAAACAGATATGTCATAAATTACAAAGAAATTAGGGAGAATGAAAATACTTGCTGATGTTATGATAATATACCTTATCCTCCTCTCATAACTCTAAAATATAAAAATATTTAAAAATTACTTGTTTGTCAAGCCAGACTTGAAAATCAGGACTAGTGAATGTACGGACTGATATGAGCTCTGAGTTTGGCCAAATAACAAGTCGGTAGGCTTTCCTAAATTGATTTAACCCACTTTTCACACATATGATTAGAAAACTGCTTAGGATGGAGCACTGGGTGTTATGCACAAACAATGAATCATGGAACACTACATCAAAAACTAATGATGTAATGTATGGTGATTAACATAACAATAAAAAATTAAAAAAAGAAAAAAGAAAACTGCTTAGGATGTGATTTATTTTAAATAAAACTAGCACCTAGCATTTGGAGGTGCCCAAATATTGATTCTCCTTCCTCTGCAAATCATTTATAAAGTTAACTAGAAACTGTGAATTTAGATGCCTCCAAATTTACACTCCTGAGCAGCTGGTTATCAGGCAAGGACTCCAAGACAGCCCACCTGGAGAAGAGGCTGGGCTGTACCCTGGGTTGTGCTCGTCTCTTGCAGGACAGAAATTCACATTCTCCCTGTGGCTTTCAAGCCCCTGGGATCCTGTTTGGCATTTCTCTCTCTACTGATAGATGAACAGAAGGAGGGAAGGACGGAGGAAGTGAAAAAGGAAAAGAGAGGGATGGAGGGAGGGAGAAAGAGAGGGAGTCAGGCCCGTTACTAGGTTTGTCCCTTTTAATTCTGTCCTTGAAGATTACTTTTAATAGAGCCACCGGAATTGAAAATGAATATCCTTACCTAAAGGTCATCATTATTGTTTCCAAATAGGTCACATTTTTTGTAATGCCACAGGAACAAATGTGTTGTCTACATTTCTGCCACAAAACATAGCTTCTAACCATGTTTGTGATTATGGGTCATGGAATTAACTGGATGATCAAGAGAAAAATAAACTACGAACAGAGGACCAAAATGCTGGCATGGTTACATGTTGCACCATTTTGTTGATATTCACATGATACCTTGGCATTTTAAACACTTATACCATGTTATTGTCTATGTATTTAGCTTAATATTTAAGGAGTAGAGGCTATTGATGAACAGTTCCTAGTTCACCATTCCAACTCTACTTCGTGATAAGACCCATGCATAAGAAGGGGTAACAATGTCGAAGGAGCCAGAACCGCAAATGGCCACTTATCTTATTAGAGATGCGGGGTGGGGGGGGCAGGGCAGTTATTTCCAGGCATTGTCTTTCACATCTTCTTTCCTTTTTTTTTTTTTTTGAGAATTTCTTTTATTATGTTAATCACCATACATTACATCATTAGCTTTTGATGTAGTGTTCCATGATTCATTGTTTGTGCGTAACACCCCATGCTCCATGCAGAACGTGCCCTCTTTAATACCCATCACCAGGCTAACCCATCCTCCCACCCCCCTCCCCTCTAGAACCCTCAGTTTCTTTCCTAGCCTCCAGAATTCTGCTTTTTAAAATTTTTATCAAGATATGAAAACTGGAGTGTCTGGGTGGCTCAGTCAGTTGAGCGTCTGGCTCTTGATTTTGGCTCAGGTCATGATCTCAGGGTTGTGAGATCGAGCCCCGCATTGGGTTCCATACTGGGTGTAGAGCTTGCTTAAGATTCTCTCTCTCCCACTGAGGGTTCTAGAGGGGAGGGGGATGGGTTAGCCTGGTGATGCGTATTAAAGAGGGCACGTATTGAATGGAGCACTGGGTGTTATACGCAACCAATGAATCATGGAACACTACATCAAAAACTAATGATGTAATGTATGGGGATTAACATAACATAATAAAATTTTAAAAAAGATTCTCTCTCTCCCTCTCCCTCTGCCCTTCCCACCCCCCCCACTCTCTCTCTCTCTCTCAAATAAATAAATAAATCCTAAAAAAGTTTCAGCTAATATACATCTTCTTATAAAAAGAAATGAAAGAAGAAGAGGGAAAAATTTTTTGTGATGAGAACTCTTAGGATTTACTCTCAACAACTTTTCTATATGTCATACAGCAGTGTTAGCTGTAGTCATTGTGTTGTACATGACATCCCTAGTGCTTACTTCTCTTATAACTGGAAGTTTATACCTTTTGACTACTTTCCCCCGATCCCCATGCCCCATCCTTGATTCTACATACAAGTGAAATCATATAGTATTTGTCTTTCTCTATCTGACTTATTTCACTTAGTACAATGACTTCAAGGTCCATCCATGTTCTCACAAATGGTAGGATTTCCTCATTTTTTATGTCAGTATAATATTCCAGAGTGTGTGTGTGTGTATCTCACATCTTCTTTACGCATTCATCCATTGATGAAGACTTAGGTTGTTTCCATGTCTTGGCTATTCTAAATGCTGCTATCAACATGGGAGTGCAGATATCTTTTTGAGTTAGTGTTTTCGTGAATTCTGTGTATATTCTCAGAAGTGGAATTGCTGGATCATATGGTAGTTCTGCTTTTAATTTTTTGAGGATCTTCCATACTGTTTTCCATAGTGGCTGCACCAATTTACAGTCCCACCAACAATGCAGAAGGGTTTCCTTTCCTCCGCATCCTCACCAGCATTTGTTATCTCTTGTCTTTTTGACGACGGCCATTCTAAGAGGTGTGAGGTGATATCTAATGGTGGTTTTAAGTTGCATCCATGAACACAGGGTACCTTTCCATTTATTTGTGTCTTCTTCAATTTATTTCATCAATGTCTTGTGGTTTTCAGCATAGAGATCTTTCACTTCCTTAAATTTATAAGTATTTTATTGTTTTCAGTGTTATTATAAATGGGATAATTTATTTCTTTTTCAGAAATTTTGTTGGTTAGTATATAGAAATGCTGCTGATTTTTGTATGTTACTTTTGTATCCTTCAACTTTATTGAATTTGTTGATCAAACAGTTTTTTGGTTGAGTCTAGGATTTTCTATATATAAAATCACCTTGTCTACAAATAAGAGATAATTTCTCTTCTTCCTTTCAAATTCTGATACCTTTTATTTTTTTTTTTCTGGCCTGATTGCTCTAGCAAGGATTTCCAATGTTTTGTTGAATAGGAGTGTTGAGAGTGGTCACCCTTGTCTTATTTCTGATTTTAAAGGAAAAGCTTTTATCCTTTACTATTGACTCTGATGTTAACCGAGAACTTACCATATGTGGCCTCTAACTATGTTGACATAGTTCTTCCATGCCTAACTTGTTAAGATTTTAATCATGATTGGATGTTTGAATCTTGTCAAATGCTTTCTCTGCATCTATTGAGAGGATCAGATGATTCTTTTCTTTTATTCTGTTAATATGATGTGGCACATTGATTGATTTATGTATGTTAAATAACACTTGCATCCTAGGGATAAATCCCACTTGATCATGTTGGACTAATCCTTTTAATGTGCTGCTGAATTCAGTTTGCTAGCATTTTACTGAGAATTTTTGCACCTATATTCACCAGGAATATTGACCTGTGGTTTTTGTTTCTGTTTTGTGTTTTCCTTGTAGTGTCTCTTTCTGGTTTTTGTATCAGGATAATGCTGGCCTCATAAAATGAGTTTAAGAGTATTCCCTCCTCTTCAAATTATTGGAAGAGTTTGAGAAGGATTGCTTTTTGATTCTTCTTTGAATGTTTGGTAAAAGCCATCCAGTCCTGGGCTTATTTTCATTGGGAGACTTTTGATTACTGATTTAATCTCCTGACTTTTCATTGATTTATTCAAATTTTCTATTTTTTCCTGATTCAGTCTTGGTAAATTACATGTTTCTAAGAATTCTTCCCTTTCTTTTAGGTCATCCAGTTTGTTGGCATATAGTTGTTCATAGCAGCCTCTTTTGATACTTTATATTTCTGTGATATATGTTGTAAGGTCTTCTTTTTCATTTATAATTTTGTTGATTTGGTTCATTTCTCTGTTTTCCTTGAATGGTCTATCTAAGGGTTGGTCAATTTTGTTCATCTTTTTAAAGAACCAAATCTTAGTTTGGTTAATTTTTTCTCTCTTTTCCCTGCACTCTATTTCACTTTTTTCTGCTCTAATCTTTATTATTTTCTTTCTTTTGTTAACTTTGGGCTCAGTTTCTTCTTCTTTTTCTAGTTACTTAAGGCATACAGTTAAGTTGTTTATTTGGGATCTTTCTTGCTTCTTAATGTAGGTATTTATTGCTATAAACTTTCTCTTAGAACTGCTTTTGCTGTACTCCATAAGTTCTGGTATGTTGTGTTTCCATTTTTGTTTGTCTTAAGAAATTTTTTTTATTTCCCTTTTAATTTCTTCTTTGATTCATTGGTTATTCAGGACAGTGTTGTTTAATTTCCATGTGTTCCTGAATTTTTTCAGTTTTCCTCTTGTTATTGATTTCTAGTTTTATGCCATTGTGATGAGAGAGGATATTTGGTCTGATTTCAGTCTTTGTGAATTTGCTAAGACCTATTTTGTGACCTAACATATGGTCTATCCTAGAAAATGTTCCATGTGCGCATAAGATGAATGTGTATTCTGCTGTTGTTGGATAGAATGTTCTGTAGATGTCTGTCAGGTCCATTTCATCTGTTATTTTTTAAATCTGCTGTTTCTTTGTGGATTTTCTGTCTGGATGATCTGTTCGTGGTAGAGAGTGGGGCATTAAAGTCCCCAACCATTATTAATTACTGCTTATTTCTCCTTTTAGCTCTGTTAGTTTTTGCTTTATATATTTAGGTGCTCTAATGTTGAGCACATAAATATTGATAATTGTTGTATCTTCTTGAGATATTGACCCCTTTACCATTACATAATGATCTTCCTTATCTCTTATCATTTTTAGTTTAAAGTCCTGTTTCTGCTATAAGTGTAGCTAGCCCTGTCTCTTTGTTTTTGTTACCATTTGTTTGAAATGTCTTTTTCTCTCTTCACTCTCAGTCTGCGTGGGTCTTTAAGACTAAAGTTAATCTCTTGTAGGCAGCATATTGTTGGATCTTGGCTGTTTTCATTCAGCCATTCTGCCTTTTGACTGGAGAATTTAATCCATTTATATTTAAAGTGATTATTATAGGTAAGGACTTACTATTGCCATTTTGTTACTTTTTTGGTTGTTTTGTAGATCCATTGTTCTTTGTTTCTCATCCTGCTGTCCTTGTGTTTTGATGCCTTTTAGTATCAGTATGCTTTGACTGCTTTATCAAGTTTTTTTGTGTAATTACTACAAGATTTTCTCTTGTGGTTACCATGGGATTTACATAAAATACCTTGAACTTATTAACACTATTTTAAATTAATAGCAACTTAACTTCAGTAGAAGTCAGATACTTTACCCTTTTACTTCTTTTCCCCCTCACATTTTAGGTAACTGCTGTTATAATTTACATGTATTTTGTACCAATTAATTTATATTTTTGGTTATTTTTGCTATATTCATTTTTTTAACTTTTAAACTAGAACTATGAGTTATGCATCACTATTACCATACTGCAGAATCTAAGACTATATATTTACCATTACCAGTGATATTTATGCTATCTTTTTGTGTTTTTATGATGTTACTTAATGTTCTTTTACTTCCACTCAAAGAACTCCTTTTAGCATTTTCTGTACGGCAGGTCTGGTGGTCATGACCTCCCTCAGCTTTTATTTGTAAAGGAAAGTCTTTATCCCTCCTTTGTTTTTTGTTTTTTTATTTTATTATGTTATGTTAGTCACCCTACAATACATCATTAGTTTTTGATGTAGTGATCCACGATCCATTGTTTTCGTATAACATCCAGTGCTCCATTCAGTATGTGCCCTCCTTAATACCCATCACCGGGCTAACCCATCCCCCCAACCCCCTCCCTTCTAAAACCCTCAGTTTGTTTCTCAGAGTCCATAGTCTCTCATGGTTCATCTCCTTTGTTTCTGAAGGACATCTTCACCAGCTATAGAGTTCTTGGTTGACAGTTATTTTCTTTTAATATTTTGAATATGTCATCTCATTCTCTCCTAGTCTGAAAAGTTTCTGTTCAGAAATGCACCAGTAGTCTTATGGGCTTCTCTTATATGTAACTTCTCTCTTTTCTCTTGCTACTTTTAAATTTTTCTTTGTGTTTGACTTTTAACAATTTAATTATAATGTGTCTCAGTGTAGCCCTTTTGGGGTTCAAACTTTTTGGGATCCTTTGGGCCTCTTGGATCCAGAGGTCCATTTTTCTCCCCAGGTTAGATAAATTTTCAGCCATTATTGCTTTAAGGATATTTTTTGTCCCATTCTCTTTCTCTTCTCTTTCTGGAATTCCCATAATGTGAATATTGTTTCTTTTTATTATGTTCTATAATCCCTGTGGGCTTTCTGTACTCTTTTTCATTTTTTCATTTCCTTTTGATCCTCTGTGACTTTTTTCAAAGTCTACTTTTGAAATTCTCTTTTGAATTCTTCAGTGCAGTTATTGTATTTTTCAACTCTAGGATTTATGTTTTAGTTTGCTTTGGTTTTCTGATGATTGTATTTCTTTGTCAAGCTTCTCATTTTGTTCATGCATTGTTTTCCTAATTTTGTTTAGTTATGTGTCTATTTTCTTGTAGTTCACTAAACTTTCTTAGAAGCATTATTCAGAATTTTTGACAGTTTATAAATCTCCATATCTATAAGGTCAGTTATTGGAGCTTTATTAGTTTCCTTTGATAGTATCATATTTACTTTTTTTGTGTGTCCTTGATTCCTTACATTGGTGTCTGTACATTTAAGTAATGGGGTTCCTCCTTCAGGCTTTATAAGATTGCTTTGGCAGAGACAGTTCTTCACTGGTAATCTCCATTTTGGTTTCTGGGTGTATCTACCAGTAATTGGGCAGGTGGGGCCTGCTATTGTGGTCTATTTTGGGGCAAGGCAACTGTTCAGCTCAGAGGACAGGGATGTGGGATGGTTTGCCACCATCTGAGAACAGATGGATAGGACTGCTGGCTTGGTTCCCTGCCCAAATGTGGCTGTAGGATGGGCTCCATGACTGCCTGAATTCTCTTGTCAGGCTTACTAAATCATTAGGACTAGACACTATATTTAGTAATAGAGGGGGCTATGAATTTGCTTCCCTGCCCTGGCAGGGGAGCAGGCCAGAGCTCAGGGCTTTAACAGCTCATTGTTTGGGGGTCCAAATCAGGCCTGAGTGTACACTGAATTTTCTTTTCTTTTTTTTTTTTAACTCTTTTTTTATTAACATCTAAATGTATTATTTGTTTCAGAAGTCAGGTCTGTGATTCATCAGTCTTACACAATTCACAGTGCTCACCATAGCACCTACCCTCCCCAATGTCCATCACCCAGCCACCCCATCCCTCCCACCTCCCTCCACTCCAGCAATGCTCAGTTTGTTTCCTGAGATTGAGTCTCTTATGGTTTGTCTCCCTCTCTGGTTTCGTCTTGTTTCATTTTTCCCTCCCTTGCCCTATGATCCTCGGTCCTGTTTCTCAGATTCCTCATATCAGTGAGATCATATGGTCATTGTCTTTCTCTGATTGACTTACTTCGCTTAGCATAATATCCTCTAGTTCCATCCATGTCATTGCAAATGGCAAGATTTCATTTTCTGATGGCTGCATAATATTCCATTGTGTATATATACCACATCTTCTTTATCCATTCATCTGCTGATGGACATCTAGGCTCTTTCCATAGTTTGGCTATTGTGGACTTTGCTGCTATAAACATTGGGGTACATGTGCCCATTCTGATCACTACATTTGTATCTTTGGGGTAAATACCTAGTAGTGCAATTGCTGAGTCATAAGGCAGCTCTATTTTCAACTTTTTTTTTTTTTTTAAGATTTTATTTATTTGACAGAGAGAGACACAGTGAGAGAGGGAACACAAGCAGGGGGAGTGGGAGAGGGAGAAGCAGGCTTCCCACCGAGCAGAGAGCCTGATGTGGGGCTCGATCCCAGGACCCTGGGACAATGACCCAAACTGAAGCAGATGCTTAACGACTGAGCCACCCAGGCACCCCTATTTTCAACTTTTTGAGGAACCTCCATACTGTTTTCCAGATACACAATTTTCTGATCAGGTAAGGCCACTAGTTTTGCTGTGCAGATGAGGTAAGCCATAGGCTGCTCTCTGTTCAAGTGCCATTTTACATAGGGCTGTTGAATGGGCTATGCAGTTTCCCGCGTGCTCTGGTTAGGTTCCCTGGTCGGACAGACTGAAGGTTGTATTCAGCAGTGAATAGGACTACGAATTAGATTCCCTGCCTGGGTGCAGTGAGAGAAGTAGCTCTAAAACCAGTAAAGCTCTTTATTGTCTTACCTCAGGCTGACCTGCACCTCAAGTTCCCTGGCCAAATAGGGCCACTAGCTTTGCTCTTCAAACTATTAGCTCTGTCTGTTCTTCTCTTGGCTTGAGTGCCCCTAGGCTGCACAGCATTCAAGTGTTTTCACCAGCCCTTCTGGTCAAATGGGGCTGGAAGACACCCTCCACGGTGGATGGGGCTAGGTCTCAGCCTCCTTGGCTGGGCAGGAGGGGCTGCTGCAGGCTATTCCCAATTTCCCAAACGGACTCTCTGGCTGGGGTGGGCTGAGATCTGTACTAAGCCTCAGTTATGAATTAATCCCTGTCTGTGTCTAGCACAGGAAGACTCCATGCCTGGTAATGGCTTTGCTCTGGGAACTGTCAGCTCTATCTAACCACCTTTGGGCTACCGTGCTGCTGGGCCACACAGCTTTCAGGAGTTATCACCAGCCTTTCTCACCTGATGCGGCTGGAAGGCACTCTCTACAATGGGTGGGGCTGTGCCTCAGCATCTTGCCTGGGTGGGGGCAAACTCACTCTAGGACCAGCAAAACCCCTTGTTAGAGGATCGTAGTCAGGCGAATCTGCACTCTGTTGAGTTCCCTGGTCAAAGTGCACCCACAATGTGGTTCTGCAGATGAGCAAAGCCAAGAGTGGGATTACTACTTGGGCACTGAAGGCATGAAATCAGTCCACCAAGATCCCTGTACTGGTTGTTTCAAGTCCCTCCCCTCTTCTCCATCAGATTCCCAGTGGCTGGGCCCTACAGATTCCCCTGCAATCTGTATGGGGCACAATCAGAATAGGGGCTCCCACAAAGAGGCCCACAGCGCTGGAGGAGGCTGCTTGCCCCCTGCATTCTCTTTTTCCACTGGAGAACTGGAGGCTCAGGGGAGGCCTCCGTGCATGGCACAGCACTGGCCTGGGGGAGGGGCAATGTAGTCCCTGCTCTTATCCTTCTAATGCAGTTTATCTTGGTCTTCAAGTGCACAGAGCACTCCATCCTCACTCCTGTCCCTGTGCTCTAGGATTGTCCTAGTGATGTCTTGTTTTTGAATAGATGCTAGCTGTTCTTGTGAGAGGAAGCAAAGTCAGGAATGATTTATGTCACCATCTTGGCGACATTACTCCTCAATTTAATTCTTAATTCTACCTGCATCTAAGTTGGCCTTTGAGAACCTCATGCTCCAAAAATAAGGGCATATGTTTTAGGCCTATGTCAGTATCTGTTATTGGTGGGATTGTTAAGAAGGGGACAGAAGCAGAATTGGAATCTTGTTGGGTGTGCATTTACTCTTTTGTGTTTCTTTGCAAATATTTATCTATTCTACCTTTGCCAAATCTATTTGCCTTTTCCTTGGAGTCATTAAGAAACAAAGCATGTTGCTGTGCTGTTTGAGGCTTAACAAGATTTTGAGGTTTACAGATCCCAAAATCCTGCAGAGACATGGGTCTTGCTGGTAGCATTTGGACAGAAGAAGATTGAAAAACAGAATGAACTGACAGTCGTACCTCTCTTTCAGAAGCAGCAAAAACCCAGGTGTTACCTTTAAGGAAAAGAATAGCACATAATCTGAGTTTGAAACATAATTTATGTCAGGGAAATCACAAACTGTGCATGGGGTCTAAGTTTTTTGGTTTTGTTTTTTGTTTTGTTTTGTTTTGTTTTGTTTGCAACCCTCGAGACAAGATGGAAGCACAAAGCCTCAGTCCTAAGCAAGGTTTCTAAAAAAAGAAAGAGTAAAATCTATTCCTGTACTTCCAGCTATAAGTTCCAAGTAAAATGATTGAAAAATCTAAACAAAACCAATGTGAAATTCATTGCAAAGCCAAGGCTTTCTCTCTTTTTTTTTTTTTTTTTTTTAAAGGCTTCCTATCACCATGTCTGGTTCAAAAGTGAGTTGTTATAGCAACAGGAGAAAAGTAAATGAGCATTTCACATTGTAAAATTATGCCTGCCTCTGTTCTAAACAGTACTGTCCATGCAGTCAAATGAGCCCAAGTCATTTAAAGGAGAAGAATTCCATTTTAATTGTTAAGGCTTGCACCAAACCTACCTTTAAAACCCAAAGTTCATTTCAATTAACCTTATTCCCCAAATCGATATAATAAATTCTCTGGCAGGATGAGACCGAGCAATATCCCGTCTGATGAAGATGACCTCAGGAAAATATGGTGCCATGAATTTCAGCGCTGAAGAATAGCCAAAGTGCTGAGTGGCAC
Source organism: Phoca vitulina (assembly GCF_004348235.1). Lineage (NCBI taxonomy): Eukaryota > Metazoa > Chordata > Mammalia > Carnivora > Phocidae > Phoca > Phoca vitulina. The sequence goes on along the minus strand of NW_022589712.1, from coordinate 18,065,971 downwards.
TGAGCTCATAGCATGGTACACAGAGCCTTTCACCTCTAAATCATTGTTTTTAATCCAGTATAGATTGGAAGCAGGCGAGTGACCTTGCTTTTTAACACTTGTTCGCTGACCTGTATTAAATTGGATGTTGATCTGGGTCCAGCTTCAAATACATGTCTACACAGTGGACATTTTCTGAGCTCCACACTGGCTTCCAAGAAACTAGGCTGAATGAAATCAGAGAGGATTTTTGGGCCTGTGTTTGTTTTTTCCACTCGTGTAGATAGCCTCTCCATGACTGCAATGGAGCACTTATAGGGAGATTTTTTGGATCAGTGATTATGTCTTAGTCATCTCATAAGGAGCCTATCTCAAGACTAACACATTTCTATTTAGTTAAGCATTTATAATTATCAATGTTGCAGATTATCACATTTAAATTAATTTGTAAATATGTAAAACAACAAGGGAGAGAAAACCAACTCTTAGTCCCGAAGAGCGACCCTCCCACAAAGCCTCAGGCAAATTTTAATTATTAGCTATAACCAATCTGTATAATTAGTCTGGGCTAATATCCCCTAATGTCTTTCTATTTAAAGACACAGACGCACTATTTATATACTCTGACAAGTTTGCCATTCTGAGAAATCATCTCCATTTCAGCAATGAGAAGCACCAAGCCCGTAAACAGACTGGCAATTTGGGACTGTAAGGGCAACCTAGATTCATAAAGCCCTCACCAGAGGAGTCTTATTGTGTGAACAACAAGAGAGAAAGGAAGAGAGTCAGCCCGAATGCACTGGTCACAGGTGACTTTAGCCCCTTCTGACCTCCCCAGTTTGTGAAGGTAAGAAGTACCTTCCCCTCACATTTCCTGGTCTTACTGGCTTCAGTAGAATTGGCCTGCTCCCCTGCCCTGCATCTCAACATGGCTGATGAGCTGAGTCATCTAGGAGGACAGAGGATCTCTGGCCCCTATCATGTGATTTTGATTAAGCAATCCTGGGAGAGGATTCAGGAACCTGAACTTTTAACAAGCTCCCCAAGCTATTATTATGATCATCAAGACTTGGATACCATTGCTGAATCACTTAATCTTGGGAGGAGTGGAGGGGCAGGAAGAGGGAGCTCCATCCCTTCATCTGTAAAGTCAGCCCCAAACACTGGCTGGGACTTCTGCAAAAAATCCTAAAAGCACCCCGTCCAACCCCATATCCTGGACCACCTGACCCTTCCTGAGCTCCCCTGTCTAAAACTTCTTGTATTCCCTTCTCCTCATTCTGCTTTAGCAAAATTCTTGACTACACAAAGTGCTTGCATTGTTGTTTTGCTCTAATCTTTCCCCAGATCTTTGCTTGGCTGCCAATGTCTATTTCATCAGATCCCAACTCCAAGATCACTTCCTTGAGTGTTCTCAGGACACTCATCTGGGGTAGGATCTGTCTCACCACGCACTTGCCTCCTCCCCCAGGTTGGACTTTTCATTTTAAGACCCCTATTTCCTTACTTCCCAGTTCTTATCATATTCTATAAATATCCTATGTATTATTTGTTGTCTGTTGATTATTCCTCTTTACCAACTAAAATGTAAAGGCCACAAGGTCAGGAGCTAGTGATTGATGTGGCTGCTGATGAGTTGTTGCCACCACCATATCATACAACCAGTTAGGCCATTGGACCAGGCTAGCTGACTCTGGGACTCTCTACCACACCACAGCAGAGATGTGACACAATCTTTCAATTTCACTTTCATGTTGGCCAGAACAGATGTAATCATCATGAGTGTGTAAGTTCTGAATGATAAATGAAGATAACTATAAATTGAGAATTCTGAGTTTTGAGTTCACAGAGTATTTTGTCTTTTTTCTTCTTCTCCTTCTTGTAATAAGAAAGTCATCTGGGGTCATTTCCCATTTTTTAGTCCAGGGACATTCATCTTCTACATTATAGTTTTTATGCTGGCCCAGCCTCTTGACAAGAGCATTAACAAAAATAACCCTAGAGGCACATACAGTTAAAAAAGGGAAAAGAACATTCAAATGAAAGGGCATATAAATATAAGAAAAACCAGAATAGAAGAGGAAACTGGAACACACTGGCCACCCATTATTGGAATGCATTTGTTAAATAGCAGGTGCTTCTAACTCTGAAACGCCAAGGAGCCCTTATTATACAATTGGACATTCATGTTCAAGTTATTTTAAATTCAGATTTTCTTTAAACATTTCTAGTAATCTTCCCTTGTTTGCTTTTCCAAAGCCTTGTTCCTCTTCCCAACCCCCCTCCAAATCAAGACACATTTTTTTCCTTAAATTTTTTTTTTTTTTTTTGCAAGAGAACTGCAAAAGAATTGACACTTGGCATGTGGTGATTCAAAAAATACTGTCCCTTCTCACCAGCCCTGATGTCTTTATCTGACAAAATCCATATGCTGTGTGATCACCATGGCAACTAAGTAGGATTGTAATTGCAACCCTGGAAAGCTAATTTTTTCACTCAAATTGTGGCATACGTTTAACCTGTCTGAAGTTTCAACAAACCATCTTTTAATGACAAGTGTTTTGAAAGGTCTAATTTAGTCTGTTTGTTTGAAGGCACATTTCTTCCTTTTTTTAACTGAATAAATTAGCTCTAAAAGGGGAGCACAAGAGGCTGCAATATTTTCTGACCTTACCTTATAAAATTATACCTGATCATTTTGTAGCAATAAAATCTAAATGTATGACTCTTTCTGAAGGCTACACAGACGTTAGAATCCTCACGCTCTGTAGTGAGAACCAGGTAAGTCTCTATGGAGATACAACCACACAGACCAACCGTTCTTAAGGTCTAAGTTCCAAACTCTTTTCTTCCACCTGACATTAAGGAAATTCTTCATCTCCTATGACCAGTGACACGGGTGTTCAGGCTAAGTAGCTATTAAAGTTTCTCATGAAGACAAACCATGAGAGACTCTTAACTCTAGGAAACAAACTGAGGGTCACTGGAGGGGTGGTGGGTGCGGGGAATGGGGTAACTGGGTGATGGGCATGAAGGAGGGCACGTGATGTCATAAGCACTGGGTGTTACATGCAACTGACGAATCACTAAATTCTACCGCTGAAACTAATAATACACTATATGTTAACTAAATTGAATTTAAATAAATTTTTTTAAAAGGTTCTCATGTAATGAAAACTTCGGCTTAGGTGAAATTTTCCTTCTGTGCTTCTGGTTAACAGTAATTTCTGAAGTGGCTACATTTTATTTTTCTGGATACATAGATAAAGCATTATATTTGGAAAGCTATGTGGGTTCAATCATTAAATTCTCTTAGGATATGCATGAAGAATGAAGTGCCTGGTGAAGAAACTTTAAGAACCTGGTTCTGGCCCAGCCAAGAATTATAGATATTGCCCTCAAGAAGCCTACAGTCTAGCTACCTGGAACTTCATGGTGCTTAAAAAGAAAAAAGAAAAAAAAAAAGTTCAGGAATGGAATTCAAAAGAATTGGAATCTAGTTCCAGCTCAAATGGTTTCTAGCTGTGTGATCCTAAGCCCATAATGTGCAAATGGATGGCTTGACGGTTCGTGGTGTGTATCCCTGAGTCTAGGCCCAGGTCTGCCTGAAGGATGAAGGGATAATCTGACATGAAGCTATCTGCTTGAGGGACAAGGCACTTGCCAGTGAAGACCTGAACTACAAGATGGGAAAATGAGCCCAGCGGGGCCCAAGGAACAAGAGGTTGGCGAAGCAGAGAGATCTTGAGCACAGCACAGTGTATCACTTAGAACATGCCCCGCCCCTGACATATCCACCTAGTGCACACTGGGACCCCTGTCACAGCACACCAGACAACAGGGACCGTGGCCAACAAAGCAAAACGAAGGAAAGATCCTTTGTGCTAGAGTGACCACAACGCTGCTTTGTCTGGGATGACCTCAGTTTACACGCCTGCTGTCCTGGCATAATGAGCAATCGCTCCTGCTTTCGCTATCAGAAGTGCCTCAGTCAGGGGTGCCTGGGTGGCTCAGTCGGTTAAGTCTTTGGCTCAGGTCATGATCTCAGGGTCCTGGGATCGAGCCCCACGTCAGGCTCCCTGCTCCGCGGGGAGTCGCTTCTCCCTCTCCCTCCCCATGCTCATGCTCTTTCTCACCATCTCTCTCTCAAATAAATAAAATCTTTAAAAAAAAAAAAAAAAAAAAGAAGAAGAAAGAAGAAGTGCCTCAGTCTGAATATGGAAGTATGTGGTCACCTGCTCCGTGCTGGTATTTCTGGAGGTTGAAGAAAGCCAGGAGGTGTTGCTACTTTGCGAGTGTGTAACCGTAGCTCCTGGGTGTTACTTGAGGACACCCCCCCGGCCCCGCCCTCTGCCCCCAGGTGGCTGCAGAGGCCTGAAACAGGGGCGGCATGGGCTGGAGCAGGTGGGACTGGGAGCACGGGGCAGCCTGGGAGCAGTAGCACCACACTCAGGCAGATGGGAAGCCAAGGCGAATGGCCATGGCAGGCGTGACTTGGGAGAGCAGGGAAAGCGCACCCTACCACCCCCGGATACCGTGGAGGGCCGAGAACCATGGTTTTGGTGTAGTTAGGGGGTGGGTGGGACTATTGGCCACACCTGCCCGGCTCAGGAGGCCCTCCGGCGGGCTGCATCAGGCTCTCCCTGTGAACAGAGAGGCACCGACAATGTAGGACTAGCTTAGGAGCAGTGGGCAGGTTTCACATCATTTGTGGGCTTTCCAATAATGCTCTCAGTGTCAACTCTTCACCAGGTCCGGCCACTGAGCTCATTCCAGGCAGTGGGTCCTTTTTTGGGCTACCAGGTCCTGAGAACCCTTCTGGTGATCCCTCTCGTCCTCCTTCCCACTCTCCTGCCTACAAACCCAGGGATAGCTCAGGTTCAGAAGACACTCTCCGCTTTCCCCCTCGCTTCTCTTCACTTGGACATCCTATCCAAGCCCAGAGGCCTCTTTTCCCTTCAATCTTCTATTTCTGTAAACAAAAGCCGGAAAAATGTGCTGACAAATTCTGGGCACACTCCATACCTCATGGCTCCCCAAAACTAGAACACAGAACCAACTTCCTGTTTGAATGGAGAGAAGAGAGATAGGAAATTATGAGAAAAGCAATAACTTATTTTACTGGTTTTCTATTACTTCTGTAACACATTACCACAAACTAAATGGCTTAAAACAGCCCAAACTTGGTATCTCACGGATCTGTAGGTCAGAAGTCCTAGTGGGTTCGGCTGGTTCTTCTGCTCTGAGCTTCCCAAGGCCAGAATCAAGATGTTGGCCATCCTGGGCTCTTATGTGGAAGCCCTGGGGACGGGATGGGCGGTCATCTGCTTCTAGGCTCATTTACACTTTTGGTACAAATGAGTTCCATATAGCTATAGGTCCCCCTTTCCTTCTCCGCTAACAGCCTGATATTATTCCCAGCTTCTAGGGGGGGCTCACATGCCCTAGCTCATGGCCCCCTTCATCTCCCAAGCCAGCAGCCCTGGGCCTAGTCCCTCCTACATTGTGAATCTCTTTTACTTCCTCTTCTGATATATCTTGCTTGCAAATGGAGAAAGTCCTCTGCTATAAGATTGAGTGCATCCTGTAATCCATGTTAATTTCCCGATTTTAAGGCCCATAACTTTAATTACATCTGTAGTCCTTTTCGTCATGTAATAGAACAGAACTGTGGCATGTCACCAAAGGATGGAGGGCTCGGGAGTCAAAATTCTGACTACCTGCAAATTTAATATCTCAAAATGTGGCCGGTCACATTACTATTCCTGTAGCTCCAATTTCAACCCCAGCTAAGGGGGAAACCCTGAAGATATAAGCAAAGAGATGGTAGATGAAAAACACCTAAAACACATGCGAAGGTGGGGATCTAATGAGAACTGTAAAAGTTTTCAATGGGAAAAGTACTGTGCCTTCTCAGGCAAAATAGGTGACCTGGATCCGTTTCCCTTGAGTCCTTGTCCAAAGATGGTATCATCTCTTTTCAGAAGAGGCCACAGCAGGACCAAGGCAATGGCAGGGACTACTGAGAGCAAAACCCCCGAGTGTGAGCTGTGCATCAGGCATGTGAAGGGTCAGCCCAAGGATTCCAAGCTCTGCTCGTTGCTAATGCCAGCCCACGAATGGAGAGACAGCTCCACAGGAACGGACGTCCAAAAGACACCGGAGGGAAGGGTAGACAGAAGGGGAATACAGTTATAAAGACTCCATTAAAAAAAAAACAAAATTCACCTGAGGACATTTGAAGATCTAATTAACTTTATTAAGTGATTCATGCAACAGGCAGCGTTCCATCTAGCAAGTAGAGAAGAGCTCGGAGATGTTGTGTAGGTTTTTATAGGAAGGCGGGTGGGGCCAGAAAGTTATTAGCAAAAGAAAAGGATTGTTCTAGGCCAGGTCACCTTCCCTGAGGTGGAAGGGCAGAGAGTCTTTAGGTGGATTCCTCATCTTCCTTTGGGGGATGGAGAGGGTCCATGTGACAGATGACCACATTGGTGCTTATCAGAAAATTGCTGATTGAATGGTCAAGAGTTACATTTCTGGGGGAGGCTGAAACTGCAAGTAGGTTAGGTATGAAGACCCTGGTGACCTGGCCAAAATGACACTATTTTGGGCCTGTGGTTTTCTATCCAAGGAGTCTTTGACATATTTTTTTTTTTATCAATGTGCATGTCTTAATGCACAGGAGTAGAGTGAATAGAAGCAGATATAACATCCCAATTAACCTTGGTAACTTTCTAGTCCAGAAAGACCACTTTAACCTTAATGCCAACTGATGATCTTGACCTGTATCTTCAGAACTCACTAACCTGTGGAATGGGGTCCCCTCAGTTGCATGATGGCATTGAGCCAAGTTAGCTTGAGGACACTGAGGCTGAAAAGGAGAGGGGCCCATGGACAGGAACAGTGCAGTATCCACATTCTTTCACTTGAATTGAGTGCATAAATTAGAAACTTGAAAGTAGAGGCCGATGTGTTCTCAGGATAGTTATTAAAATTGCTTTTTCAGTGTTTTCCTACCCAGTATTACAAAGTTGTTTTTGTAAGAAAGAAAGTGATTCGTGTTTCAGATCTGCTGTCATTATAAAAGAAGTCACAGCTACAAGTCTAGACATTTATGACTATTTCACAAGGACTTGTCCTTATGAAATAATCATTGTTTTATGCCAGCTCTGGTTTATTGATCTGATATGTGCCTGAAATTATTTAGATAGGGGGAATAGGGCTCTCTTCTCTTTCCAGCATACAGAGAAAAAATGTCCAAGACTCCTGAAAATATAATAAGCATCTGATATTGGAGACACATTAGGGTTGTATTTTTCATTTATTAAAATCAGTTTAAAATATGTTCCAAATTCAGTTTTTACGCCTCTCTCTCCTTTTTTAAAGATAATAACTTTTCCTCAATTGTCTTCAGTTGTCAGTAATTTCTGTTTTTACAAAATAAGGGAGAAGAGGAGGAAAAAGAAGGGGAGGGGAAGAAAGAGGGAGGATGGGAGGAGGAGGGAAGAGAGAAAAGGAGAAGACATTCTTTACAGTTAACTGGATTTTATAGATCTCCTATGAGCAGGTAGCTCCGTTTCCCTCCAGCCTCTATGAGTAGATAGCTCATGGGAGGGAACACAAGGATTAAAATATTTATGGCAATGACTGTAGGGTCACCAGCTAGTGAGGACTGGCCTAGAGGAAAAATTCTTATGTTCTGAAGCCTCAGCTTTCAGTGTATTTCCATGATTCATTGTCTTATAACCAAATAATTTTGGGGGTAGCTCATGGCAGAGGTCTCTAGCTATGTATCATTTTTATATACTCTAGGAATTACTTCTTTCTGTTTCACAGATAAAATTGTTAAGTGTAGGGGCGCCTGGGTGGTTCAGTCATTAAGCATCTGCCTTCGGCTCAGGTCATGATCCCAGGACCCTGGGATCGAGCCCCGCATCAGGCTCCCTGCTCTGCCGGGAGCCTGCTTCTCCCTCTCCCACTCCCCCTGCTTGTGTTCCCTCTCTCTCTGTGTCTCTCTCTGTCAAATAAATAAATAAAATCTTTAAAAAAAAAAAAATGTTAAGTGTAGCTTTCAGGTGTTAATGTACTATATCTGTTAATATTGATAGGAAAGTATGTCCTTTGTGACCCAATATTAACCTTTAATATTTATTTCATTGCTTATGCAAGATATTTCAGTGAACTGCACATTTCCTGTTGATGTATGTTGATGGTATTTTTCATTGGTTTGCCTTACGAAAACTAGCTGGCTGTTTGTTGGCAGACAGTGTAGTCAGTCCACCGCGGTATGAGGATAAGGAGGAATCCTGCCTGAGAAGCCTATCCTGGCTGGTTAATCACTGATGATTTCCCCAAACACTGCAATTTGCCAGAATTAGATTTTGGACATCCTTTTGCCCCATGTGAGGCGTCTTTTTTTCTTTGGTTACTTGCAGAAACTGAGCCCTAAAATGTTACCCTTTCAGTGTCTCCCAATGTGTCTCCGGAGGTTTATTATGTATTGGATAAAAAGTGCTTCCCCAACCCAGGTCATAAAATAGTTCCTATGTCATCTTCCAAAAGTTCTGTAATTTGGGGTTCCATTTTAAGTTTTTAATCCACCTGAAATTGATGTGTGTTTATGGTGTGAGGTTAGGATCTAATTTAATTTTTTAGATGACTAATGACTTTTGTTGAAAAGTTGTGTTCTGGGCACATGGGTGGCTCAGTTGGTTAAGCATCCAACTATTAGTTTCAGCTCAGGTCATGATCTCAATGGTCCTGAGATTGAGCCCCTCCTCATGCTCCACGCTTAGTAGGGAGTCTGCTTGAAGATTCTCTCCCTCTGCCCCTTCCCCCACACTCTCTTTCTCAAATAAATAAATAAATCTTAAAAAAAAAAGTCATGTTCTGCCTACTAATCAGGGGCACCAGCTGTGAAGTAAGTCAGGTCTCCCAGCTGTGTGCTCCCAAACCACCCAATCTCAGTGTATTTTATAACAATCCTTGAATTCTCATAAACTTAAGTTCCCCACTTTTTGTTTTCTCCTTTTAAGAACTATATTAACTATTTTTGACCCTTTGTTCCTCCATATACATTTTAAAATGAGTTTATTTTATTCTTTTATTCCACATACACAAAAAGAAATCCCTGCTCGGGTTTGGATGGGAATTCTGATTGGAACTGAATCAATAGGTCAACTTGTTAAGAATTAGCCTCATAATGATTTTGAGTCATGCTCTCTCTGAACAGAGTATATCTTTTGGTGGGGGTGGGAAAGGAAGTCTTTACTAGGAAAATTTTAGGAAGTCTTTCAGAAAATTTTATTTAAATATTTTCTCCATATGCTAGAAAAGTAGCTAGATTTATTCTTGGGAAATTTATATTTTTGACATTATTATAAATGGTATCTTTTTAAAAAAAAAAAGATTTATTTGTTTATTTTTTAGAGAGAGAAAGTGCACGAGCATGGGGAGGAGCAGAGGGAGAGGGAGAGAGAAACTTTAGCAGACTCCACCACTGAGCATGGAGCCATCGTGGGGCTTGATCTCAAGACCCTGAAATCATGACCTGAGCTGAAACCAAGAGTGGGTCACTCAACCAACTTCACCACCCAGGCACCCTAAAAATGGTATCTTTTTTTTTTTTTTTAACGATTTTATTTATTTATTTGACAGAGAGAGACACAGTGAGAGAGGGAACACAAGCAGGGGGAGTGGGAGAGGGAGAAGCAGACTCCCCGCGGAGCAGGGAGCCCGATGTGGGGCTCGATCCCAGGACTCTGGGACCGTGACCTGAGCCGAAGGCAGATGCTTAATGACTGAGCCACCCAGGTGCCCCTAAAAATGGTATCTTTTAAAATTATTCCTTGATGGGGGCACCTGGCTGCCTTAGTTGGTAGAGCATGCAACTTAATTTCAGGGTTGTGATTTTGAGCCCCACATTGGGTGTGGAGTTTACTTAAAAATAAGGCTAAAAAAAATTATTCCCTGATGTATAGAAGAAATGTAATTAGTATATTTATCTAGACAACTCCAAGGAATTTAAATTATCCAGATAATCCACTAAACTTTCTTAGGAACTATAATACTTTATTTGTAATTCCTTGGGATTTTTGTTATAGACAATTTTATTGTCAGCCTATAAGGACAATTATATTTCTTTATTTCTTTTTTTTTTTTAAGATTTTATCTATTTACTTGACAGAGACATAGCAAGAGAGGGCACACAAGCAGGGGGAGTGGGAGAGGGAGAAGCAGGCTCCCCGCCGAGCAGGGAGCCCAATGCGGGGCTCCATCCCAGGACCCTGAGACCACAACCCGAGCCGAAGGCAGATGCCCAACGACCGAGCCACCCAGGTGCCCCGACAATTATATTTCCTGCTTTCTAATTATTTTATTTCTTTTCTTACCTTACTATGCTGCTTCCACTTCCAGTACCACCCTTAACAGGAGTTAATGTTAAGGACACTTCATGATGTTCTTAAGATAAAGGGAATCCTTTGAATGAATCACATTCAGCTTAGTAATTAATTTTTTGTAGCTATACTTTTTCTTCTCTATCCTTATTGTGTTAAGCATTTCAATGTTATCCAACATTTTTTAACAAAATTATTGAGATCATCGTGCTATTTTTCTTCTTTGATCTGCTCATATGATATAATATATTAATAGACTGTCTTATGTTAAACCAACTGGGATGAACACAATTTGGTCATTTTTAATATTCTTTGCTGGATTGAGTTTACTTGTATATTTATGATTCTTATATCTATTTTGTATTAACTTATCTAGAAACTAAGCTGCTATAACAAAGAGACTCATCATACAGCATTGTACATAAGATAGACATTTACTTTTCTTTCTGGTAACAGTCTGGAGTAGTTGAGTGTGTTCATGGCTGGCAGGACAGCTTTATGTTTTCTCTTCTTGGCTTCTACATCATGGCACTTCTCAGCTACTTGAAAAAGGGACAGAGTCCTGACCAGGTCTCTTAGAAAGATGACCAAGAAATTGCCCTTCTCAGACTCATTCACATCTCATTCACCCAAAGTTAATCCCATGGCTACACATAGCTGTGAGGGAAACAGAAACATATTTCTCTTCTCATTTCCCTCTTCCTTCTGTTTTGCTTACTTTTATTCTGATGCTTTTGCACTGACTTCTTAAGATGAATACTTGATTCATTCACTGAGTAGTATTTTAGCTGCATCCATATGTTTTGATATTCAATGTCATCATTATAATTTTGCCTTAAATATTTCTAATTTTTATCATGATCTGTTCTTTAACTCTTGAGGTTTTTAGAAGCAAGATGCCTCCATAGAACCAAAATTCAAAGCAGGATAATATATAGTGGGGCACCTGTGTGGCTCATTTGGTTGAGCATCCCACTCTTGGTTTCGTCTCTGGTCGTGATCTCATGGGTCATGGGATTGAGCCCTGTGCCGGGTTCTGTGCTCAGCAGGGAGTCTGCCCTAGATTCTTGCTCTTTGCCCCGCCCACCACATGCACACAAGCTCACTCTCTCTCTCTCTCAAAGAAATAATCTAAAAAAAAAAACCTCAGGATATATGGCATTCTAACTCTTGTGTAGGAAAGGGAGTAAGAATATATTCATATATCTGTTATACATTGCAAAAAGAAACACAGGAAGGATAAATTAACCTTTTTTATTTCAAGTAACTTTTTTACCTACAAGTGATGGTGGGAGTCAAGGGGAATAAATGTGGAAAAGAGTGACTTTTCTCTGAATATACCTTTTTTGTATAGTTTCACTTTTGGAAGCATGTTAATGTTCTACATATTCAAAAAAATAAAATTAAATCAACAAGGTTGGGAAGAGAGGAAAAACTAAAACTGAAAGCAGACTGAAACAAATGAACTTAATTGTATTTTAAATGAATTCCATAAGCATCTCAAAAGAAAAAAAAAACACTAATTGATGTAATTTATGAACACGGTATTTGACCATATACTCTCTGTCTTGGGCAAGATTATGGGGAAAGTACTGCAAACAAATCTGGGAATCATTTTAGTAGATTTTGGCTTTTGTCATGGTATAGGTAAAACAGTTCTGAAATAATTTATATCTATGATAGGATGCAACAAGTTAGTAAATGTGTTGTTGGGAGCCAGATTTATCACGATGATATACATGTATGGAATGAGGGCAAGAAAGAATCATGTGGGGATGGATTGGAATTGGGACTATCAGTGTAGATTCATTATTTCTACAACACACATACATATGTGTAAAGCATGTAATATGTGCATATGCAAACATGTATGTGTACACATAGGTATATGTTTGCCTGTGTGGGTATGCAGATACTCTCTCCTCTATTCACTGAAAAGGCCAAGAAGCAAAGACACCCTGGTAACCATGAGCACACCTAGCACCCTGATCTTAGATTCTAACTCCATGCCTCACTAGCTGACTCTAGGTTTCCTTTATCTGAAAATTCCTTTGTCTTTGTTTTTGAAAGATATTATCACTAAGGCTACAAATTTAGTTTGACATTTATCTTTCTCTGCACACTGAAGATATTCCACTGCTGTTACCTTTCTTTTGTTAATGTTGGGAAGTAAACTCTCAATCAAATTGTTAAATTTTGTAGGTGATTTGATCCATCCCTGTGTTTTTAAGATCTTACCTTTGTCTTTGGTGTTGTGCAATTTACTTCCATGCGTTAGGTTTATTTATTTATGCTCTTCAATACAAAAAGTACAAAACAGTAATTATACTCTAAATAGTATAAAACTAAGGAAATTCATAGCCATTAATGCTCCAATTGTTGCCTCAGCCCCTTTTCTCTTCTCCCACCTGGATTTCCAAGAAGATCCATGTTTGACCTTCTCACTCTAATATCTGTATTATGTGACTTATCTTTTGCATTTCTCATCTCTTTGTCTCTCTGTGTTTTATTCTTTATAATTTCTACAAATCTAGTTTCAAATTTCCTAATTCTCCCTCAGCTATATGTAAAAACTAGTAGCAACCAAGTATTTAACTCTGAAGACACTTTACATAATTTCTGGAAGTTCTATTTAGCTCTTTTAAAAATATTTGGCCTTTTTTTTTAAGTCACTTGCCCATTTTACTCATGTTTACAAACTTGTTAGGTTTTTAAATACATACTAAATGTGATTATTTTATATGCTGTGCTTGGCAATTATAATATCCAAAAACCTTGCAGGTCTAGTCATACTGCCTGTTCTTTCTGAGCACTTGTGCTCTTGGTGCTCTCCATTTTACGATTTTTTTCTCGCAGTCTCATGGGGGGAATGGATTTCTGGTTCTCCCTTACACTTAGCATGTAGGCCATTCAGATACCTCCTTTTGTAGGACCTCATATTAGAGACCTTAGGTGGACTCTGGCTTTGTCTGTCTTCCACCCTGTGTGGTTCATGAGACCATGAAAGCCAACATTCAAGTTCACTCTTCTGCCAAAGCCCTCAAAGCCAAGCTGCCTTCAGCATGTATCTTACCTCTTCAGATTCTTCCTTTCACTGGATTTTGGCCTTCCAGTCATAAACTACTTTCAGTATTTTATTTAGAAATTTTTACTTGTTTTCAGCAAGAAGGTACACAGTCAAGGTATTTGGTCCTCCATTCTGCTGGAGCCTTCTGGAAGTCCCTCGCACATATTTTAATGAACTTTATAAATTTGCATATGTTGTCTAAATATATGTATTATTTTATTATAAAGAAAATTTAAAAATGACAAGACTAGAAAATCACTGACCTTAAATAATATGCCCTTTGTCATCTAGGAAGAAATATGAAGAAATAGTGGTAACAATACCAGAGCCATTTCTCACTTCTGACCCCTTCTCTAGTGCTTTCTATGAGTGGGGTGCTAGCAGTGGAAAAGGGGTGAGAGGAGGACTTGATTAACCCACGGGCTGGGATTTAATGTCCTGGAATAATAGAGTTTGTGCATACCCCTTCCTGGACATGTAGAAACACCACCTGTCCCTGTAGAGTCTTTTGTCCCTTGAAATGCTCAGACCCAACCTTCATTCTAGGTGCATTCTTAAGATAAACCCTTGGTCTGGGAAATTCACCAAAACTCAGTAATGCACACACATTTGGATTCTACCAACTATAGAATTTGGTTAGACTTCTTTTCTGTTAAATAATATATCCAAAGCATTAAATAATATAAATAATAATTAAGTAATATATCTTGAGGATTTCCATGCTGAATTGTCTTTACAAATGTGCATTGAATGGTTACACCATAGTTTGACCAGTGTTTCACTTTTAGCACATTTGTGTGGCTTCTCACTCTTGGCTCTTACAAACTGAGCCATTATGAATGACCCTGTAATTCATCTTTACTTTATATCTATCATTATTTGCTGAGATTAAATTCCTAGGGCTTAAATTGTGAGGTCACGTGGCATACATATTTTTAAGGCTCCATATATGTTGTGCCAATGCCATCCAGAGGAGTTGGGCCAATTTACCTTCCACAAGTGGCCCATGGAAGTGCAGCGACAGAGGTTAGCTTGTTAAAGGTGACACATTCAGAGCAAAGCCTCTAATAAAAAAAATAATTTCATCAGATTTTTTTATCTGGCTCCGTCCCTAGTCTAAAATTGATGAAAGGTGCGCTGTAGCACGCTCGATATTATGCTTACTTAAAGATCTTACAAAATATCCAGATTTCTCTCCCCTTTCACTTCTTTGTAAAAATTTAATACCAGAGTTATTGCAGCTTCTCAAATTACTGACATATCTTTGCTTTGACAAAACCCCAGCTGTCACATGCTGACTGGTAGCCTGTGGTACTTTCATAATTAATTAGAAGCAAATAGCTATGCCACAATAAATGAACAGACGATCTTCCTATTGTTATCTCCTTGAATGAGTCTGTCCACAGATCCGCTGGTGGTAACTCATAGTGCGTTCCCTGTAACCAATGTGAATTAGCAAGAGATACAGCTTTTTGACACGAATTCTGCTTGGATTTGCTCACATTAGAGTCTTGTGTTATGATTTCTGGCAGATAACGTTGAAAGATTGATCTTATAAAGTAAAAAGGCAGCTGGCTACCTGGCATGGCTTTAAATTTGTTTTCACTTAATAGGAGGCAGGATTGTTGTTCATTAGATCTCTTGCTGTCCCTGGTTAAATCCTCCTGTCTTACTGTTCCTGCTTTTGAGATTATGCTGTGCAAAATGGCATTCCTACATAAAGAGCTTATGGCCAGGGGCAAGAGTACATTTGAAACGGCTATTTCTTTCTCACCATGTATGGAAAGGTAGTTCCGGCATATGTAACTCCTTCACAAGCAAACATCTGTCAGTTGCGCCGTGCACAACTTCATCAGCTGGAAATCAAAACCCATTCATAATACTTCTGTTTGCAAACTTCTGTCATCAAGGCTGTTCAGGTTGTTAAATTGTTAAATTGGTTCTATTGCAAAGAGAAGCCAGGGCTTGAATGCTTACAGAGAGGCTCAAATTTAAGGTCACATTCGAAAATTGTAAAGAGTCGACAATTGCACAGAAGCCCCTTTTCGGAGTCAAGGTTGGGAGATTTGGATGTGGGGCAGTTTTGAATTCTATAATAACCTTATCAAAGCTTAACTTTCCTCCATCACTGATGGATTTTTCTGGTGGTTTGTGTTATTCCTTTGGTTACAGAGAAGGCCTTTCCCAAAGCTTTTATATTGCTTTTCCTTGAGGATTTCAGTCCAACAATAAGAATAATACTGAATATATGCAGGGTCAATCCCATAAAAACTGAGTCAGAGAAAGGAGGCAGATGATTACTCTTAATTTGCTATGAAATTGCACATAGACTCATAAATATCAATGTGACCTGTGAAAATGAAGCAAAGAGAGGATTTACACACTAGGAGAAAAGGTTTTAGACAGTATGCCTCTTGTTTTTTTTTTTTAGCACATCTTCCCGTATTATTTGTTTAATGATATGTTTTTATTGCAGCATTACAGTCTGTACATTTGTTGTTCTTGTTCTTTGAAAGCAATTAAATTGTTGTGATTTTTAGGGCACGGTTATAGAATTGATTTAAGTAATACTTAAGAATTAGAACAATGCATAAGAATCACCTAGGGTATTTGTTTAAAATGCAGACTTGGGGGGGGTCCCCCATGATTCTAATTGAGCACACAATCCGCAGAGCCTAGAAATGGGTTTTCTAACAAGCGTAAGAGATTCTGATTTGGGTGGTCCTCAGAAAAACACTATTAAAAAATACAATTTTTAAAAAGATAACAATTAAATAAAAATCAGCTTTGGGATGCCTGGGTGGCACAGATGGTTAAACATCTGCCTTCGGCTCAGGTCATGATCTCAGTATCCTGGGATCGAGTCTCACATGGGGCTCCCTGCTCAGCGGGAAGCCTGCTTCTCCCTCTCCCTTTGCCCCTCCCCCTGCTCGTGCTCTCTCTCTCTGTCTAGCTCTCTGACAAATAAATAAAATCTTTTTTTAAAAATCAGCTTTATAGAAAATATAAATGAAGAATCTTGTTTTCCTGTATAATTTATTCTTATAATAAAGAGGTGTGACCAGAGTCCTGATTCCTTGAGAACCAAGGCAGATACGCTGTGGAAAGTGCAAGCGCTGGGACTCTTGGGAGGTCGACCCTGCTTGGGACTCAGAGGACACTTTACTAAGTCACTGTCCTGCCTGTGTCTCTTTTTCCTCCCCTCCAAATTGGTGGGGAGGTTGGGAGGGAAGCAAAACCTTTCTATGGCCTGGACAGGTTGAATATGAGGCTGCTTTGTAAATCCAAACTGATGTCTTCATATTCAGCACTTGGACAATGCTGCATTCTTTCCAACTTGTTGAATTTAAAACACGGTAATCACAAGTGCACAGACTAACGTCAGACCCTAAACTGCATAATCGTAGCCTCTTTGAGGCTTTGAAGGGTAATGCAAGGTCACAGCCACATTGCATGTAAACCAACCCTGAAAGATACAATCGTCAAGGCTGCCAGAAAAAAGAAATTTCACAGCTTCCCTTGGTAGTTGTGTGTTTCAGACCTTAAAAATCTTTCAAGAGAAATCTGAGTTCTTAATCCAAGCTGTCCATGACGCCTCCTAGCCTGTCCTTGGGGCAGAGGGAAAAACTGCCCGCCGTAACTCACGCTACTCCACTGACCGCAAAGTGTCACGCTCTCTCTTGTTGTTTCGTTGTTGTTGATGTTATTGTTGTTGCTGTTGTTGTTGTTTTAATGCAGAACATAAAGCCAGTCTCTTTGGCCTTTCCACGTAAAGCTTCGGGAAAACATCTGTATTTTGCCCATTGCTTCTTTTCATTCTAGGCACTCACCGGTAAGGTGATGATGACCATGACTATTGCATGTGACATCTTTTCTTAAGCTTTCTGTTGTTGAGTAAATGTTCTGCGAGACCATTTAAAAAAATCTAAGTTTATCAGGGAATTTTTGTCATTAGTCTCATAGTGGGACCCAGCAAGCCAGTTTCACCCTCCTGGTTCTCTGTGTCCCCCAAATGAGAGGCTGCGACTAGACACTCTTCATTTTGTTCTTTTGCCAACTCCCAAAGTTGCTTCTGGTAGAAAGAGGGGCTTAACCCAGAGCGATTTGGTGGCAGCCAAGACTCCTGTTTTATCAAGTACATTGTTGGTTCCTTGCTGTCTCATTTTTTTCAACACATTGCTTCTGGTGATGAGGATAGTCTCCTGTGGCAGGAGAAAAGGGAAGGAGGGTGGGGCAAAGAGAACAGGAAGAAGAGCAGAAGGGAAAGGGATTGAAGGAGACACAGAGAAGGAAGAATGGAAAGCAAGGAAGAAAGTAGTAGCCAGCAGTAATCACAGGGAGTGTAGACGTCACAGGAACACAAGGGCAAATTACACGTGTTTGATGCCTGAATATATCCTCTGCCTGAGGGCGGAGTGAGTTCCTGGGACTGCTTCCTAGAATTCTATATATTTATTTGGAGGGAAAAAATATTTTTATGTATTTATAATTGGGTCTAAATAAAACATAGGGCCTTGAATCATTGGTTACCAGGCTTTTCACAGTTTGTGGTCCCTCACTCTCTCCCTAGCTGCTCGTAGGATATTTGATGGATGTGTGTTACTTCTTTTGATGTTCCTTTATTCACTGTCTATTTTTATTTCTAAATTTAAATTTCACAAAAGGTATGAAAATCTGCTATGATTTTTCTTCATGGAGAAACCCCGGGGCTTTACTGGAAGCCACCCTACAGGGTTGCCCTGTATGCGGAGAGCTCAGTGTGGCCCTTGAAGAACGCATCCTGGCTTCAACCTTTTTGATGTTTTGCTAGAGATTTAAAAAGACACTAAGTTTGCATCATTTCATGTCACAAAATGTAAAGAAGTAGCTCCTAATCTGTATGTTTTTCAGGGCACAGTAGATGCCTTTCCAGAAATAGCTAGGAGAATGAAGGATGGTGTGCATGGGAACGTCTGCCGATCGGAACAAGTGTATTTCTTACCGCTCATGCTGCAGAGGGTAACCCCAGTGCTTTGCTTTCTGATGCCCAGATACTGAAAACTATTTCTGAAAGAAAGTTTACTCTTCGGTATCAAATTGATTGGAATCGATTCCTCAAATGGTCTGACACTTCATATCCTGGGCCATCAGATGATCTTGATTATTGAGAATCCTTTA
This sequence comes from Phoca vitulina, assembly GCF_004348235.1. Taxonomy (NCBI): domain Eukaryota; kingdom Metazoa; phylum Chordata; class Mammalia; order Carnivora; family Phocidae; genus Phoca; species Phoca vitulina. The sequence continues at coordinate 18,047,371 of NW_022589712.1, read as the reverse complement.
CTGTGTATTTCAAGAATCAAAGTGCTGATGAACCAGCATGGGACCCCTTGCTTCTTACCAGGGAGGGGGCTCTTCCTAGGATGGCTGGACCACTGCAGACCTACCCAAGCATCTTCTAGACACTTGGGCTTGGTTATTGACCTAACTTCCTGAGGACTCATCAGAGCTATAAGATAAAGGGAAACAAATTAGACACCACATAGACTCAGGTAGCTTCATGTGATCTTCCTATAGCCAGCATTAAAAGCCAGAAAGAGCCTCCTAGAAATGTATGTCCTTATGGATTAAAAAGTTACTTTTCTATTCTTACTAGCTTTATCCTCCTTTAATTGCTGCTGTGATTTGCAGTTGAAAGTTTATATCCATGTCTGCATGCTCAATAAGGATTTGAGGTTTGGGATTGTACACAGACCTTTAATTAGTCTTATAATTGTTATTATTTAGTCCAGGTGTGTATTTTTTCCCTTGGTAATCTAGACACTGAAATATTCTCTGTGGAACATGCTAGAAAAAGGAAAGGATAGCCCTCTTGTTAGAACTTTATGTAAGAGGGTGCCTGGGTGGCTCAGTTGGTTGGGCGTCTGCCTTTGGCTCGGGTCGTGATTCTGGGGTCCTGGAATCAAGCCCTGTGTCAGGCTCCCTGCTCAGTGAGGAGCCTGCTTCTCCCTCTCCCTCTGTAGCTCCCCCTGCATGTGCTCTCTTTGTCTCTCTCTCTCTCTCAAATAAATAAATAAAATCTTTTTTTTTTTTTTTAAGAACTTTATGAAAGAAAGAGCTCTAAATCACCTACAAATAGAGAGCCAGTTTCCAGCATGTCATGTCAAGGCATTGCCTCTAAACTTTCATTGTTGTTTCAGGATTAAGCCAGACCACTTTTACTCAACTTAATGAATGTAACTACCCACTCACCAATGTGGAAAATTCAGGGTTCAACGGTGTGAAATTCTATACTGATTATGCAGCACCTCAGTCAAGGCCATGATTTTTTCTACACATTTTATGACATTATTTTGCCTAGACATTATGTCCTTGTTGCCCTGAATTATAGCATTTATTGCCAAATCACCATTCAAAACTATGTGTCCAAAAGGGTTTAGAAGGAAGCAAAGTACAGTAGTGATATGAAAAAGTAAACTCTGTTAAACTATGCATGATGTGTCTTGATTAAAATACATATGGGGAACCCTGTTACATTTCCGACCACCACCTCTGAGCCCAGTCATGAAAACTTAGCCAGTTATAACCCACAGAGTGTTTTTACTGAGAGAACTTCAAATATTATGGAGATGAACTCAGGCTCCCTCTACCACTTGTATTCTCCATAGTCGTAGACAAAAGCAAAACAGCTAACTATATTTTTGAGTTCTAGTACAGGAAAAGTTTGAGGGTATCAATGATTAGCCTTAAGCCTATGAATAATCTTCCTTTTCAAAAATTATGTCTTGGCAAAGAAAGGGGAGTGCTGGGGCTGCGGTGGGAGGTGGAGGGGGGGCCCACGGTAGTGTGACTGGGTGGTGCCTGCATGGCCTCTGTCCGGAGAGGATGCAAGGTGACCATGGAGGAACCTGTTCCCACAAAGGTTCGACTGAGTAAAACAGCCTTCACAGTTATGACACGAGATGAGTTAACTCTAAGATGGAAACAATATGAAGCATATGTCCAAGCTTTAGAGGGCAAGTACACAGATCTTAATTCTAATGATGTAACTGAGTTAAGGGAGTCTGAAGAAAAACTAAAGCACAATGAGGAAAACGTCCTTGTAATGCGACTAGCAACCGAAGAGCAAGAGATGCAAGAGTGTACTCCTCAAATCCAGCACCTCAAGCAAGTCCAACAGCCTAGCATTGCCTAACTGAGATCAACAATGGTAGACCCAATGATCAGCTTGTTTTTCCTAAACATGAAAGGTGAATTGGAACAGACTAAAGACAAACTGGAACAAGCCCAAAATGAACTGAGTGCAAGTTTACGAGACACTCCCCAGTCAAGACTTCCCTGAGAGTCCCACTATGAGAGGGCTGTGGTGGGACAGCCAAGGACTCAGTTTCCACACCAAGACTCAGACATTTGGAGCTAAAAAAGGCCTCATTCTTATACTATCTAGCTTGTAATGGTTAAGATAAAACTTACCAGATGAACCTTGTCTTTCAGCTTTTTTCTCTTCCCTCTCCCCTTGCTTCAAAGGACTGAAGGTGCCAAACTATTCCAAAGAAGTGGCCACCTCCAAAAAATTCCCCTTCCAGAACATGTAGACCCTTGGGAAATTTTTCTGAAAAGAAAATAGAGGGAGAAATGAAAGTCCTAAGTCTGTGGCACACTGTGTCTTCAGACAGTTTGGAGGAATGAGAACCTGGAGACTTAAAATCATGAATTGAACATGCAAAATTCCAGTAAAATGTAAAAATAGAATATGTGCTTAACCTTGAGCATAGTGACTTAGAGACACTGTGTATCAGTTTTGCCAGTAAGACTGTGGACTTCGTGATTGTTGTTGAACTTCTGGGTCAAAACTCAAATGAGGTAAATTTTGCCTTTAAAGAGTTTTTTTGTTTTTTCTGTTTTTGTTTTTTGTTTTTGCTAAGAACCAATATAATTGTCAAAAGAGAATCAAATAATAGATGTCAGTACAAGTAGTTCATATATTGAACCACTTAGTTTGGGGCTCTATATTACTTGGCTGAGCCTTAAATCAATGTGGTTTTATCAATCGTTTGTTCTTTGAATGGTTGCTAATGCTGTAGGTAATCTTACTGAGGACTGTACAAACATAAAGGCACGGTATCAAACTTCAGGTTGAAACTGTTTGAAGCATTATAAACATTTGTTTCACTACTAAAGTGTAGTAGGATACTGGCTGTGATGAGACTCACTGAGTTATTTTTTTCAGTAGTGAAATTAAATCCCCATTGCCTTCAATAGGCACATGTTGAAAGAGCATTGTCATTGGTGTTAATGGGGGAATGTGTTTCCTTCATTGTATTTGGACCTTTTCTATTGCACTTGTGTATGTGTGTATGTGTGTATGTGTGTATGTGTGTATGTGTGTGTGGTGGGCAGCAAAGCAACGTTTATTGAGCGATAGCAAAGTGATAGTATGAAGCTCCCGAGGAGGAAGGGGACCCAAGAGGGTTGCCCTTGCACTCTTGATATTAAATGTGCCTTGAAAAAAAAATTATGTCTTGACTATAACTTCAAATAAATTCTCTAACTTAAAAATATTTTAAGAATTTCTCCCCCTTTTCAAATTAAATGTGGTGATTACTACCAAGATTAGATCCTTCATATTTTTGTGAATAGAATGGTTACACTATGGAAAACATGATGGTTCTAATTCTAAAATTTAACAAGAAGTCTTCAGTCAAGATTACCAATTTGATGCCTTTTATGCATCATAGTTACCAAAATAGTATTCACTATTTTAGCTATATATAAGCTTTATATATTATATAGCTATACTTATATAGCTATATTTAGGATCGATTACTGTGCTATATTAATGACCACATTTCTGATTCACTAAGCATATGGCCTAGGAGGCTTCTTTGTTCTCACTTTTTTTTTTTTTTTTTCTCACTTTTTAAATGACGTACTTGGGTTAGGTGTTCTCTGAGGGCCATGTCAGCCCTAAAATTTTATGATTTTGTGTTCCATGAAATAAACTAGCCATCTTGTCTTTTATGTGATCCCACCTGCTAACTCAGATGTAACCTTTCCCTCATGCCCAACAGGAAAAAAAAAATGGAAATATTTTATACATAGATCAGCTTTTATAAATAAAGCAAAATGAAGACAGGAAGAAGGAATCAACTCAAATATCAGCATAAGAGAAGGACATTTAAAAGACATTCTTACCTTGAAGAGATTTGAGTCATTTCCAGATAACTCATTTGAAGTCATTTGTTGTGGACACTCCTAGAATAGGGCCAGCTAATTTAAAAAGGTTTCAGGATGAAGTTTCATCTAGTTTGGCCTGGAACGTAAGACTCTATTATTTTATAGAACTAGGTCTGACCCAGGCGGTGTTGTGGAATGTAATGATTCCAATGAAATGAGGCCATAAAATATTAGGAAACTATTCTTTAACACTTACATTGGTTATGCTGGCTCATCCATTTGGACATTCTAAGAGATAGTCACCATCAGCATCTGTAAATAGACAAAATCACGTTCTAACAATAAGGAGGATTGCTAACCTATGAATATGCCAGGCACTATTCTGAAGTCCTGACAGTGGTTCAAAGCTGTGTACTATTATTCTTCCCATGAAAAGGAAGGGAACCAGTGAAGAAGTATATGTGATGAAGGGAAAGACAGCTCTGCTCTCCACCATTACTACAGGAAAGTCTTTCTTTAGAGACAGATTTTTACTTAGTTTATTCATTTATCTTCTTTCTTTCTTTCTTTCTTGCTTTCTTTCTTTCTTTCTTTCTTTCTTCCTTTCTTTTTCTTTCTTTCTTTCAGCACTGACTGGTAGAACTGCCCTGATTCCCCACTGGTCACTTCCTAGAATCACTCCCCATTCTAGTACCTGATCCTCCCAGGAAAATCAAGCTGCACAAACCCAAAGCCTGGGGTTATTGCTACAAGTCACCTTTCACTCAGCCCAGACGGTCTGTGGCATCCTCACGTGCATTTTGCATAATTACCCTTTGCAGTTTCCTAGCCAAAGATCTCATATGAAATTAAAAGAAGAAACTCATTTTCTCCTTGGATTTCTGTGCTCCTGGGAAACTTCATCTTGAACCATTTTTTAATTAGACAGCCCTATTCCAGGAGTTCCCGAAATCCCACTTCTTGGTGTGGCTGACTTTATTGAGGACACACAGAGCTTAACACACAGATGTCTGCAAAGATCACTGCTGATTCGGTTGACCCATTTAAGCCCTGGTGATTTCTCTGCCACCAGGTCCCTTCCTAAGTGGACAGCCATCCATGCAAAGAGAAGGTTGGTGTGAAGGGCAAGTGTCCACCGGGGACAAGTCCAAGGCTATCAATTCACCATTTTTCTGCCACCTAAGATGAACCTGAAGTCTAGACCCAAAGAAAAGCCTTTTTCCTAATTCTTTAAATTATTTATAACATCCTTCCTCCCTACCACCCCCAACTTCTTATCCTTTATTTCTGGAACTGAATTAAATAATGGATGCTCTGTCATCGGCATTTCCATAAGGTTAAGATGAGTAACCTGTTTAAAAAGTATTTCATTAGGGAGAATGAAAAAGGTAGACTGAGAAACTCCAGTAAAAGTTTGTTATATAATTTTAAATGCTTTAAAATAACGTCACAATATCCTCCTTTAAAAAAGAGCGGTCTTTTGTGGGAGATGTTATTAGCGGAGTCCTTGAAGCAAGTGGTGGAAAATGGTTTTTTCATTACTTCAAAAGCAATATTAAAGGACCATGAAATTCAAAGCCCCTGGTTTTATCACAGACATTTTTATGTCAGGATTTAAACATTTTCCTACTCCACATCTTCTAACAACTCTAGTTTTACAGGAAAGAATTGTTATAATTGGCCCGGATCATAGTATGATTATTAAATGATAGGCATCAATTAAGCTGATATTTAAATTGAAGATATTCATATCGGATAAGAGGAAAGTATGATTATAATTAAATGCGTAAAATGTATAATCTGCTTTGGGAGTACACTTTAAACCATGTGATTATTTGTTGGAATATAAACTGTCACAAAAATTCTTCCGCCTATTTCCTCTTTGCTCACTGTCACTAAGCATAAATAAAATGTTTCATACATATTTTCCTTAATCTTAATATGATTATGGGGGTGCTTTATGTAGATTATCATGTTGAAGCTGTATCATTTAGGAATAAAAAGAAGCAGAGAGAGGGGAAGCGTTGAAAATGATAACCGGGATTGGCTTTTGTGAATGCAGGGTTGTCAACACACTTGCATTCCCCAGAGTTAACCTTTTGGTTCCCAGGATTTTGCCACGTGTTATTATGTGAGCAATTATGTGAGTTCACTACATTTATGGATATTTTTTAAAGGTATAAAAATACTGTTAAATAGCAACATGTGTAAGTTTAAAGTATTATTTGTTTACCTACGGGAGATCAGAAAAGCTCCAAAAATCAGATTCACAGATTTTGACACTTATGCTTCCTTAGACAAACAAAAACACTCCCTAAGACCACAAAGGGATTATTTTATCACTTTGATACATTTTTTTTCACTTGGAAGCTCTTGAAAATAGGAGTTCTTCATTTATGTTGTGTGTATTTTCATCTACATCTAAAATATGAGTAAATGCCAATTGTTATTTTTCTCTTTTTGAATGTATTCCTTGCTGGCTGCCTCTTCAGGCATTGACAAGCAGCTGGGCAGTGTCCATTGGGGTTTCTCCACTCCAGTTACCGGGTGAGAAGCCCTTGGCCTGCATCTATCAAAGCAGTCCCATCCTCCCTACGATAGTTACTACCCAGAGGTGATTATGTGATCTAACTTTATCCAATTAGAGCGAAACTCTGGGCTTTGTTTAACGATGAGGAGAAAAATCTGCCCACTGCCCTTCTGAACCCAGCACACGTGATCTGGAAAGAGAAGGATGGATGTTGAGTTTTAGCTACAGCCACCTTATGGCCACAAGGGAAGACAGCCTGAGGGTGAGGCTGATCCATAAGGGTGAAGGGACAAGAAGAACTGCAAGAAATAGAGCTAGACCTCTAGCTGTACTGCATCCAAAGCCCCACCTCTTCACTGTCAGTGACATGGGCCAATCAACTCCCTTCATGATTTAAGCCAGATTGTAGTTATGTTCAGTTATTTGTAACCAAAAGCATCCTGCCAGGTACAGAATTTAGTGCTAAGAGCGGTGCCTTACACATCATAGATCCTAAGATATTGCCCTATCTGCATCTAGGTAAGCAGAGCAATGAGGAAAAATCTTTTTCTATGACCAGAAGTTGGTAAATTTTATTTTATACATATATAATATATACATTGTGTTATATACACAATATATATAATTATATATAACTGGTTAAATGATTCTATAACTGGTTAAATGATTGCCTGTTGTACCTTACAATAGAGTTCAAGTGCTAGCCAAAATTGCAATATTCAGTGATTTAGTAGGAAAATGTTCAGCTTTCATTAAAATCCTTCAGGAGAGTGACAAGTTTGGACTAAAACTAGCCAATCTGAAAAAGAAATTTAAAGCAATATAGATTTCCTAAAAGAAGCACTCTCTGCAAGTGACTTTCTTTCCTAGACTGGTAAAAGTCTGGTTAAGACTGACCAGATTAAAAAAAGAAGAAGAAGAAGGAGAAGGCGAAAAGAGAAGAGAAGAGAAAAGAAAAGAAAAAAGAAAATTCTCTGACCTAGGGTTAGGTCAATTGGAGCAAAAGCAGGATGGAGGAGCCATCACAGGAGACAAAGCTGGTATCTGAAGGAAATCTAATCCTTGATCCTCTCCCAGTAACTAGAATTTCCAAAGAAACCCCAAGCCAAGGGTTAGGCTCTTGTTCAACCCTAGGACAGTCTCCAGATAGGCCCCCAAGGTGATACAAGCCCAAAAAGAGAATTCTCCCCAATGTCCATCTTTGGCATAACCCTACCAGACAAAGGATAGGTAAGATAGTCCCGGAGAGTAGAACTAGGGTCTACAAGATTGGCCAACTAAACCATTCACTCATGCAAGGCAAAAATCACTCAGTGTTCCTGTCCAGCAGGATATGGAATGTGCTATGAACCAATAACCACTCCATGTTGCCTCCTATTCTCCTTTTTACAAGTGAAATCTGTATTGTAGCTTATCATCTTCTCTCCATCATTTGTATGCTGGGAAGTGCAGGGAATGGGTAACTTAAGTTTGTTGACTTATTACTAATCATTAGGAGTTATATCAGAATTTTATTTTAAAAAAAGTACTTTGGGGTGCCTGGGTGGCTCAGTCATTAAGCATCTGCCTTCAGCTCAGGTCATGTTCCCAGGGTCCTGGGATCGAGCCCTGCGTCAGGCTCCCTGCTCCAGCAGGAAGCCTGCTTCTCCCTCTCCGACTCCCCTGCTTGTGTTCCCTCTTTTGCTGTGTCTTTCTCTGTTAAATAGATAAATAAAATCTTTAAAATAAAAAAAAGTACCTCATCTAGAAATCCTACACTTGAGGTGCTAGTAACTGGAAGAGACTTGATTGTCTCCCTTTAGACTAGTGGTTCTCAACTTTGGTTGCTATTCAGAACTACTAGGAACTTCTTATGGCCAGGTTGCACCTAGATTAATTAAATCAGAATCTCTAGGGGAGAGACCAGGCATCAAGTGGTCCAACATATTGCTTAGTTGAGAACCACTACTTCCACTTAGGGGTGGAGATTTGGGGAACCTGGATATGGGGAGGAAGATATATGAGGATTTTGGTTTAGCAAAAATGGCAATGGATCTTTTTGCTTGTTCCTGAGTCATTTCACTCCTTTCTTTTGTAGTAACAGATGTTCTTGATTGACCCCATCTTGGCTTTAGTCACTCATGGGAACATGCAGACATTGATTCAGGAGAGGACATTTGACCTAATATATTCCAGTTAGAGTAAAGCCCTAAACTTTTGCTTTATGGTTGGGAAAGAGAAAATATGAAGGAAGAGTATTGATACTGATTGTCCCCAGACAACCCAACTTCCAGAAGATACAAAACCCTGGAAAATTGCAGGAAAAGGGTGCTGGAGCCCAGAATATGCCATACCTGAAACCTACTCTACCTCTGAATGAAGCCAGTTAATTCCTTTCATTGATCAGGAGAGTTGGAATTAGGTTTTCTCTTGTGAGTAACTGGAAGCATCCTCACTGATAGGCTCTGTAGTGGATATAGGCAGTGCTCTGCTAAGATCCCTAGGATTCTTTTTCCATTGTCCCCCATCGCTTGTTCTCCATCTGCTTCCAATGGCCCGTACCCATGACACTCCTCAGAGGACCGCTCTCAGGCTACTGGAGCTGCTTTGCTAGTTTGCTCAGAGGGCCAGAATTGTCTTGGATTTATATCCTCCCCAGGGCAGGCCTTAGCCAACCACCTCTCAGTACATCATGAGCATGAAGCCCAGCCTCCTTGCCTGGAGTTGGACAAGTCCTGAGGCATATTTTACACTTCATAGCCTGGCTCAGGATCTGCACCTTTGCTGGGCTTCTTCCATTCCTTATCCAACATGTCCAACTCACTTCCCAGTTTCTGCTAGGAGTACTTCCTTCACAGATGACTTAAACACGAATCCTCGCTTGGAGTCTTCTGGGGAATCCAAACTAAGCACATGCTAATCCTCACCAGTATTGAATTCTGTGAGAAGCACATAGTGTGGGATTGATAAATGTGACTGGCTGGCTCAGCAGCCAATTGCTTTCTCTAAAAATATTTTCTCTTATTTTACATGTTAAACAAAATAACAAAACATATTTAGCAATGAGACACATGGCAGAATCAAATTTTAGAGTGAAGTCCAGAGAAGTCATCAGGCTAATCTGTTATGTTAGATATAAAAAAATTAAATTCTAGTGAGGATACATGACTTATCCCAAGCCTCTTTGCTGCTTAATGACAAGGCCAATGCTTAAAGTCAGTCTTTGGTGCCATCGGCAATTTGTTTATTGCCATGCCTAACTGTGGATTCCAAGCATCTTATTTAAATCACATTTCTCTGTTTAGAGACAAATTCTTTATTCTTGCTGCATACAGAAGAGTGTCACAATAGCTGAATTATTAGAGCTGGATACTGTCTATATGAATATGATAAGTACAAATTAATGATTCTTAAATATATGAACCATGGAGTTAGTTAATTCCTGGGCCACAGAATAGACTAGAACTGGAAAAAAATGTGATTCAGAAGATAGAGCTCATAGACTGTGTTCTGAATTTATTCTGGGCATATAGTAGGTACTCAGTAAATGTTGGTTGAATAAAGTATAGTGAGTTCCACAAGGACATAGGGAAGAGAGATTCTAGTGTCAATAGTAGAGAAGAGGTAGACATGCCTGAATTATTGAACAGAGAAAATGGGCTTTATGTGGAAGAGATGGAGTTTGTTACTCTCTCAGCCTTCTTGGATATAGAACTCAGGAAATAGGGAGCCTATAACTGATAAAGTTATTCTCTAACTAACAAAGTCAAGAACTGAGCCATAGGGCTTGAAGGAATGTACTACTGTGCTACTGGCCTCTGCTGGGCTAGCATTTAAATGAGTTGCCGAGTCTCATTCCCTGGAAGTCAGCAGACAGATGGCAAGAGGGATGAAAAAGAGATGGTCAAGGCACTGGTGAATTTTGGAGATAATAATTGGGACCACGGTCTACACTGCCCTTAGTCGCCACAATATGGAGACTATCTCTCCACTGTCATCTTGGAGGCCTTGGATGGTGTTTTGTTAATAAATTTACTGATTTTCCTTACACAGACCCAGAAGGGTTTTTATTTAAAATAAATGTAGATAATGCCTTAGATACCTCAGGAGCTTAGGATATAAATTTAGAGAGTACTTTATAGTAATCTCAAAGGCTTTGTTAATCAAGTATATATAGGCTTGGATATGGTTTCTATCCTGTCTCCTAGATTATCAGGAAAGATCATCTAAAGCATATCTTTTAATGGAGGATAAGCTGAGGAAAACTCTGTTCTAAAAAGACAGAGAGAAATATTTACACACATATACGGATTGTTAAAGATTGAATAGATAGGGGCTTCAAATCAGATTCCAGAAATGTAAGCAATTTTTGTTGTTGTTGCTTTAATGCTCTAAAGCTCAGACACAAGAAGGTAGAATGCACTGTTGACAGCATGCTAAAATTCTCCCTATAGTCATGCCCACATACGAAAACAAAAAGAAAAGAAAAAAAAAAAAAAAAAAAGGTCAGGAGGAATTGGAAAAGGTTTGCCATGAAATTCAGCTTTGTTAAATCACCTATTGGACTCAAGGTGCCCTTTTACCTGATTTCAAGCTTATCTGATGTAATCTTCAAAATTACCTCCTAGGTAGTATTTTATATATGAAGAAAGCAATTATACAGTAAGGTAAAATAACTTCTACAAGGTAGTAACAATGGGTTCAAACCCATGTCAGTCAAGTCCAAAGTTATAGGAGAAATGAATAAACAAATAAACAATGCTAGTGAATTGGAAAATTCAATAATGAAAGATCTTTTTTAAAAACTTTTATAAAGTTAATCATTATTTGGAAGAAAATAAAAATCTAACTTTTGCATTTTGTTATATCTTTAAAGGCAAAAGTGGTGTCTTGGGGCAGAAGGGTTGATGGTTTGCTATAGAATTACCACCAAGTGTGTTAGTTAGGTGTTCCTAGGCCAATGGATGTACATAAGGATGCAAGACGGTTAGGAGCCTGGGCCAAGTCCTGGTGTACATGGAGTAGGTTCTGTAAATTTTAAAAATGTACGCTTGACAGTTGACTAAAGTAAAATTCTGTCTACAAACTCCATTTTTCATTAACTTATTGAAAACGAGTTCATCAACAAATATTTATTGAATGTTTATTCAAAACACAATTTGCATTAGGTTTTACAAGGTAGAGCCTAGGGAAGAACAACAATGATGGGACTAACAGACTGAAGGAAAGATCTGGCCATGTTTGAAGCGACAGAGAAGTCATTTTCACCTCTTTAACAACCATTTCTAGTTCTTTCTAATACTACACATACTCCAGCTTAGCTCATCATCTCCCTTCTGATTCTCCACCTCAAGTCATTTGGATTTACCCACTAAGCAGAGCCTGTTCACTGCCAGAGGCAAGGTATGAGAAAATCAAGATGCCAAAACTCATTGTTAACATTTATTTAGCACCGACTACGTGCCAGGAAATGACCTAAAGTTTTAAGATGCAGTAACTGATTAAATCCTAATAAACAACCCCATGAGTGGCTACTTTCATTATCCCTTATCTATCTATGAAGATATTGAGATACTATAATGTTATTATGTTCACACTCTCTGAAGTAATAGAGATATTCTCAATCAGATAAGAGGCAATGAAGATAGGTACAGTAAGGATATAGGTAAATTTTTAGATGAAATGGAGAGCAATTGAAAAGATGATCTTTATCTTCCCTACAAAATAAGAGGCAATATGGGAAGATGGTGGTATAAGGGAAAAAAATAGAACTAAGGTTATTATGGCTTGGCACTCTGATATTAGGTAGTTTACATAAAACTTTTACCTAGTGCTTACTATAGCCCTTCCAAGAAGGTAATGATACTCCCATTTTACAAAAAAAAAAAAAAGGATCTAGAGATTTGAAAAGTTAAGTTGCTTACCAAAGGCTTACCAAAGTTAAGTTGCTTACCAAAGGTCTGCAAACTCAACACTGTTTGCCACCAAATCTTGGTTCTTTCCCCTGTGGCCTTTTTACTTATCAATTCTCAAGTTGGTGGGAATGAGCTTGGGAAATTAAGAACAGGACAGGTTTAGAACAGTCATGGTGGGAAATGAAGCTCATAGCGAGGCAGAAATAAGCAAAAATTGTCAAACAAGTCTCAGAACCAGATCTGAGGACTTGAGGTCCCAACATGTGATATTAAAATAGAGTCTATCTCGACGATTATTTGATTCACCTATAGCAAAGCAGTATGCATGACAGGAAGTTTGGAACTGTTAGAGATATGGAAGTAAATGGACTGATCCAAATTGCACTTGTAACACTGGTGTACACAAATACTTAAAATACAAAACAAAACAATTATATATGACACCTGCCATGGGAGAGGCACAGAGAATGCCATACTTCATTTACTCTAATTCCAAAAGTTCACATTTTAACATCTTAAACTTGGGACGTATCTTAAAATGAATGACATCTTTTTTCAGCAACGACCAGGTAGTTGTCATGACTTGGTTGTGATTGTCTGCACAATCTCGACCTTGCCCATGGCGGTTCAGATTGCCTTCACTTCAGCTGGGTTATGTTCACTGAGGATACTACAGATATTGATATATATTGACATACATACTGATATATGTATTGATTGATATATTGATGTATATAGATACAGATAGAAATGGTTATATAGATATCAACCATACAGCTAGAGGCATGGATATAGTGCTTGGAGGCATATATGTTAGTGAAGCAAATATTTATGTTAATTAAGTAAATATGACCACAAGTTCATATTTTTTTTGTGAAGCAGCAACTCAAATGCTTTACGTAAATTATACCTACAAGTAGATGCGGCTACTTATGTTTTGTTACTGGGATACCTGAAAAAGGAATGCAGAGCACAAATCAAGCAATTCAACTAAAGGTAGGAGAAACTGCCAGATTCCTAGGAATAGATGTATTCTAGTAATCTCCTGCTACATAAAAAATCAGCCCCCAAACCAAATGGCTTAAAGCAATGCCGATCGTTTTATTGTCTCTCAGAGTCTCAGTGGGACAGGAATTCAGGAAAGGTTTGCTTGGGTGTTTCTGGCTCATGGTCTGTTGTGCAGTGGCAATCACAAGGAAACTAGAGCTGGGACAGCAGGGAACTGAAGCACCTGGAGGCGGGTCAGGCATCTGTCTCACTTCATGTAGTCCCAGAGCTTCTCCCTGTGGTCTCTCCTCATGGGTTGCTTTGGGCTTTGAAATGTTTTGACGGCCCTGAGGCAGTTGGACGGTTTATGTGGAAGCTGAAGGCACTCAGAGAGAGTAGTCCAGTGAGCAAGATGGAAGCTGAATCACCTTCACAACCTCGCTTCAGAAGTTGTGTGGCATCACTTCTGAGGCATTTTGTGGGCTACAAGCAAGTCAGAAGACTGCTCAGATTCAATGGGAGGGAAGTTAACTTCACCTTTTGATTGGGGAGCAAAATCCTAGAAGAGCATATGGGCTGGGAGCTATTTAAAAAATACAATCTGCACAAGATGAAAGAAATGTCAAAGCAATAAGAGGCTGGCATTACTGATTCATTCATTGTGTAGGACTTAGCATTAAAGCATTGGGCTTCCATTGAACTTCCTGCTGACTTTAAACAGAAGGCATCTAACTTCCTGCAACATGTGATTCAGTCAGGGGGTAAAGATGAGACTACACTGTTATGCTAATTAAACCATGGTGTTCTTGAAATAAGTTGTCAGTACTAAAGATACCTTTAAAGAGGTCAAGATCATGATCACCAGTCACATGTCTTCTATGTGTAAATGACCCAGAAGAGCTCATTCCAGTAGGTTAAAATAAGAATTCTTAAGTGACAAGAGAGCACCATGCCATACTTAATTGGCAACATTTTATTTAGTGCTGCATAAAATAATAGTGTCTTACAATTTATGGCATTTTTTGCTTTGATGAAGGACAGTAGTGCCACGAAAGCATGAAATCAGCATAAATTTCCTCTTCTTGATATAGTCAGAAGGCTCAGAGAAATACTACAGGGCATTTTTAGACTTTGGGAGGTAGAAATAATACCTAAAGATGAAGCAGGAAGTCAAGGAGTATGTTTGAAAAACACTTTACTACTAAACCCCATTCCATGTACCGAGGCTTTGCTCCATTGATCCATATGTAATTCCTCCTCTAATCAGTCTTGCCATTTCCCTTGTGAGTTCCCCAGGTTCCTGCCAATCTTTCATGACTCCTGTCAGGTCCTGCCAACTCCATGTTGAGATTCTTCGTTGGTTGCAACTGGAGGGCAGGAGGGGTGGGCTGGCAGGGCAGAGTTTGGTTTTTCTGTTTTACCTATTGGGGTTTCTTATAAGGTTTCTATTGATGAATGGGGTTCACAGCTTAAAAACAAAAGCAAAAATGTAAGTCACTGTAATATACCATACACTTTCATGCTCAGTCTTAGGGCATACAATTAATTAGTCATCATCCATTCAATTAATGCCTGCTTAAGACCATCTTCCAGGTTTTAAGTACTGTGCGAGGCATCTATTTATGGTACACCTTGCTTCATGGAACTTCGAACTGAGTTGGAATGGACTTATGTTTTATTCTGGGGGCAAATATCTAGGAGTGGAATTGCTGGACCGTCTGGTAATTGTATGTCTAACCTTTGTTAAAGTAGCTGTACCAATTTTTGTTCCCACTAGCACTGATGAGAGTTCTAGATGTTTCACATCCTCAGCAATACTTGGTATGATAAGTCTTTTTAAGTCTAGCCATTCTATATCATGGTGGTTTTCATTTGTACTCTCTTGATAACAAATGATATTGAGCATCTTTTCATGTGCTTATTGGCCATTCTTGCATCTCCTATTGTAAAATGTGTGTTCAGATCTTTTGTTGTTTTAGCTAGAGTTTTTTCTTATTATTATTGAGCTGTAAGAGTTTGGTGTTTTTTTTTTTAATAACTACTGTTGATGAGTCCTTTGTCAGATATACGTATGGGGGGGTTTTTCTCCCATGGTTTGCTTTTTCATTTTCTTAATGGTGTCTTTCAAAGAGCAAAGTTTTAAATTTTGATTAAGTCTTACTTATCAAAGCTTTCTTTTATGGTTCATGCTTTTGTGTCACATCTAAAAAAATAGTTCCTTATATCAAGGGTGCAAAGACTTTGTCTTACATTTTCTTCTAAAGCTTTTATAGTTTTAGCTTTCATGTATAGATATGATCTCTTTCTAGTTAATTTTTTAATATAATGTGAGATAACAGTTGAGTTTATTTTTACATCTTCCTTTACTTTTCAGTTGTCACTGTTTCCTCCTATTACTGATCCCCTATTTTTTATACCCTCTAACCCCTTCTAACTTGTCTCTACTATTCTGGGAAGCTATCTATCAAGATCATTAGGAGACATTGTGAGCCAGAACCTAAGAGACGACTGTTTTAAAATGGAAGGGTGAAGGCATTTATTTTGGCAACACAGCAGCCTGATTTTGCTGGCTTTAGGAGTCTCATATATTTCAGGCAGCCACATAATAGGATCTCTGGAGAAGTGACATGCTAGTTCCTATACTATATTATTTCATTTGAGTTCATTTTATGGTGTATAGTTTGTTAAACCCTAGGCCATCCATTTTACTATTAGTAATTCTACACACTATGCCTAGCATAATGCCTGTCTCATAAAAAGTATTTGGTAAGTTAAATATGTTCTGGTGATTGGCAGGAAATAGAAATGACAGTGTTTCAGACTTACTATTTTCTAGAGCAGTACCTTGCTTTTTTACTGCTGTGTAGTTTTAATCATGCACTCTCCAATTTATGCATATTTGTTTATTTACATAGTATATGCATACATCATTGCAGTACTATTTTTATTTATACCATTAAAAATAGAAATTGAAAAGAATGAAATAAAATAAATTTAAATAAAATGTAGTATTTTCATTTTGCACTGGAATCATATTATGATTTTGTTCTTGGAGACATGGTAGAGGATTCCTAAGTTTTAAATTGGATTCTGAAATTAAACGCTAAGCGTGTGAATGTTATAATAATGAAATTTCACACATTGGGTTGCTGAATAATCAATAGAGGGACCGTGGTTACTAATAATTAGACTATTATACTTAGAACCCATGTCAATTAATAAAATTTTTAAGAAGATACAATTACCAACAGTAAAACTGTCCTTTAAAAGTGTAAAATACCAGATAATCAGTTTTAAAACCTTTATCTGTTGCTTAAAAAATAAGCATTTCTGAACTGCTTTAGTCTAAAACACCACAGAGTCATGAAGAGGGTTGCTGTGCATTTCCTATGATAACATTTGAATACCCCCCATACATCTGTACAATTCTTGTATTTCTAATCATTCATATTCAGCATGTGCCTTCTAAATATGCCAGTGAAAAATAAAATGATTACTTTTCCTCAAATGTTCAGCAGGCACTCTAAATTAGCCAGCTGGTCTCTTGTCATGGCTGAAAACATATAGTCTTTTTATAAAAAGTGACAGTAAATACGTCCATGGCACCAGACACTTTATATGCAAGTGTAAATGCCATTGGTGCAATGACTTATGATTGGAGAAGAGCAAAAAGTGTGTAAAGAAAGAGAATTGGTGTGAATGGTGCTCCCCAGGCCTTGCAGTGGCTCACAGAGAATAATTCATTTTAAGGAAATGAAATCACCTTGTTTTATGGCAAGGCAGTAATCTCAAGGTCCACATGTTAAGTTTTTTTTATTATTATTAAAGATTCAGAAGTCATTTAAAAACATGACCTGTTAGAACAATTCAATATACCAAGTCTATTTGCAAAAATTGTGTTGTAAATCACGATTCACTATGTGATTGTGATCAGCATACACTGTTAGAAATCCATCTCTCTTGATACCATCCTTTCTATGTGGTTCCCTTTATGCAATGGAATAGTCCCCACCTCTACTTTTATTCTCTTTTTTTCTTTGCTCTATTTTGTTCCTCTGTTTTATTTTTGGCTCTATTTTAAACTACCTTATACTTTCTTATTTTGGCCTATCTCTTGTGATTTAACTTCTGTCACCGTACTTCATGATATATGATAGGTGCAAAATACCATAATGAAACCATCTTTATTTTCCCTGAGACTCTGGCCTTAGAGTCTCTCACAGACCATGAAATAAAAAGCAAATGAATGCCTGAATGATGGAATTGGAGGGTGCTTTAGAGATCTTCTATCTTAGTCTCCTTGTTTAAAGATGAGAAATTGATACCCAGATAGGCCAAGTGACCTGCTCAGATAACAGAGTGACAGCCTAGATGTGCCTTATCCCCAGTTTAGTACTCCCTCCCTCTGTCGAAGCTTCCTTTGTGATTAAAACCAACTGAATTGTACAATCAGCAGTCATCATTTTGATGGTTCAACTATTTGTGACAGTTGTCTTTTTCCTTGATAATTCATTCAACCATTTTTCTATGATATTGATTGAGCACCTACTATGCACAAGGCCTGTTGAGGATACAGAAGTAAACAAAGAAAACAGAACCCTTCCTTTGTAGGGTCAGCATTCTAGTGGAGTGAGACAGATGATATACACCATAAATGAGCAAAACATACAGCATGCAAAATAATGATAAGCGCTATGAAGAAAAATTAGACAGGGAAAGGAACTTGGGAATAAGCTTATATTTTTGTGTTGAAGGGGAAAGGGTAGGTAAAATCTTAAGCAGTGTAACCAGAAAAGATGAGCACTGGGTATTGCTAAATTATTGAACACTGCCTCTGAAACTAATGAAGTACTATATGTTGGCTAATTGAATTTAAATTTAAAAAAAAAAAAAAAGAAAAGATGAGATTAAAGACCTAAGGCAGTAGAGAGCCATGCGATCCACTTCTTGCATGACTGTGGAAAATCTTGACTTTGTCCATAGGGAAGAAAGCCAGGATTTTCTATACAGCTCTCCTTCATCTTCTGTAAGTAGTCAACTCAACCAGATGAACATCCTGAAGTCAGAATTCTTTCTTTTACCCAGAACATTTGCAGCCATCAGAAGGGTTTCTTTTACATTGCACACCTAGATGTAAGTGATTTTAGCAACTCTAGCTCTGCCCATGAAGAATGTAAATGGACTAGGCCGGCACTTGAGAGCTGGGCAGGAAAAACTGGATTTGTGTCGGTTGGGCCAGGGCCTGCTTTTCTAGTTATTCTCCGCCTGTCAATTAGGCTTAATCCACAGAGCTCAGATGAAGCCCAGCTTGAGAACGGCACCGCTTGGAAACACTTTATCCTGAGACCTAGAAAGCAAAAGGAGGAAAGTCATTTCTTTGCTTGAAAAAAAAAGCAATTTTCTGACAATGACCAGACCCTTAAACATCTTTTGAAATAAAATAATTCTCAGTGAGCTCAGGAAGTTTAACCACTAACTAACTTTTATTGTAGATAGAGGAGAGCTAGCTTTGTGATTGTTAATTTTCTCATGTTTTGGATGATGTTAAAAGAAGAAAAGATTCTTTGATTTAAAAAATTTCAAAAATTTCTGTGTATCTACCACAGAAAGAATAAATATGAGACTTTATAATCAAAAACACTTTATGCATGGATGCATAAACTACATCTCTACATACAATTATAAATTCCCCTTAGATGCTTTTAGATTTTCTATATACATCTTAGTTACAAAAATTTTGTTATTTCAGAGGAAAAGATACCTTTATTAAATTCCCAATGCCACGGCACCTGGGTGGCTCAGTCAGTTAAGCAGCTGCCTTTGGCTAGGGTCATGATCCCAGGGTCCTGGGATCGAGCTCCACGTCAGGCTCCCTGTTCGGGGCGTCTGCTTCTCCTTCTCCCTCTGCCTGCTGCTCTGCCTACTTGTGCTCTCTATCCCTCTGTCAAATAAATAAATAAAATCTTTAAAAAAAAAATTCCCAATGCCATCTTCATTCATTCATTCATTCATTCAGTATATATCGTATGCCTGGCACTGTACTAGGTACAGTCTATATGATCAGTAATGGAAAGACCTTTTCTATAGTTTATATAGTTCCTTATTTCTTAAGGATCAAAATCAGCTGTAATTAGATCTTTATTGGACAAATGCCTTTCCAAATTTGTGTATTGACACATTATAAAATATAATGAAATAAGAACGGTGTACAGTACTATCAACTTCTGGGGGGGGATGGTCAAGTTTAAATTAACTTATGTGTTAACTTAAAATGTAGAGAATTACTATACAATATAAGTGTACCTTATTTAAGAGATAGGCTACCAAGTAAGTCAATTAGGAGGATAGCGATATTACCAACTAGAAAAAAAATTTCAAAACTTTCAATTTTCTAAATAGATTCTTCCTAATAATATTACAGTACCAGTAGAGATGTCCAATCTGTTTTTAGCCAGGGCATGGATATTTAGGATCTTAAAAAAATTTAATAACAGGAGGACTTCTACTTATGGAAAGATGGAGTAGACATACTTTTCCATTTTCATTCTGCTAAATACAGCAAGAACTCCAGACACATATATAAGACAAACATAAGAAGACTCTGAAAGTTGGAGAAGAACACAGATTAGCTATGGATTTGGGGACCCAAGGAACAACACAGCAGTGAGTTTGCTGAATTTTTCCCCCTCATATGCCCAAGATTTATTGTTGAAGAAGTCAGTAATCTAGAAACATCAACAGGTGCAGATAAAAACAGCCCCAACAAAAGCCTGCTCTCTGTTGCCAAAGGGCTAAGAAAGGGACAAAAGTCTTTTAGACAACAATTGCTCTGTTCTACTCTTCGATGTATCAGACAACAGCAGCTTCCTCTACTTCCTATCTCACCTAAAGCTCAAGGAGAAGGGGAGCTAAGAAACACTTGTGAGAGTCACAGCCCAGGGACACAGGCCCACTAAAAGACTAAGATTTAATCATAAGATTATAGAAGACTTCCTCTTCCCCATACCTTAACACCATACCAGCAGGGCTCCAGTATAACAGTGGCTTCCAGCTGAAAGATCTGCAAGATGCAAAATATGTGGAGATGTAACTGACAAAACTGAAAGGAGAAACCAACAAATCTATGGTATTAATTGGAGACTTTATCACCACTCTCTCAACAAGTGCTAGAACAACTAGAAAGAAAAGTAGCAAGGATATAAAAGAACGCAATAACACCATCAACCAACAGAATCTAATTGATATTTATAGGACATTCCACCCAACAATAGCCGACTAACCATTTTTTTCAAGTGTCCATAGAACCTACATCAAGATAGATCATAACATGAGCCATAAAAGAAACCTCAACAAACTTAAAAGAATTAAAATTTATACAGTAGTTTCTCTGACCGCAGTGGAGTAAAACTAGAAGTAAATAACATACAGAAAACAGGAAAATCCCCAAACACTTGGAAACTAAACACTTCTAAATCTACGAGTCAAAGAGGGAAATTTTAAAAAATACATGGAACTGAATGAAAATGAAAACACAATATATCAAAATTTGTGGAAGGCTCCTAAAGCTGTGCTGAGAGGCAAACTTATTGTACTAAAAACACACATTACAAAGGGAAAAAAGTTTTAAATCTGTATTCTAGAATCCCTCCTCAAGAATTTAGGGGGGAAAAGAGAAAAATAAACTCAAAGTAAGCAGAATAAAGGAAATAATAAAGCCAAAATCCAATGAAATTGAAAGCAGAAAATCAGTATAGAAAATCCATAAAATAGCTATTCTTTGCAAACATAAAATTGATAAAAATTAACAAAGAAAAAAGACGCAAATGATTGGTATCAAGAATGAAAATGTGGATATCAATAGAGACCCTGCGTATTAGTTTGCTAGGGCTGCTCTAACAAAGTACCACAGCTCGAGGGGCTTGACAAACAGAAATTTATTTTCTCACAGTGCTGGTGGCTCTAAGTCCAAAATCAAGGTGTTGGCGTGTTTGGTTCCTTCTGAAGGCTTTGAAACAAAGATCTGTTCCAGGCTTCTCTTCTTGCTTATAGATGGCTGTCTTCCCTCTATGCATATCTCTTTGTCCAAACCTCCTTTTTATAAGGATACCAGTCACACTGAATTAAGGTTAACCTAAGGACTTCACTTTATTACCTCTTTAAAGACCTTGTCTCCAAATAAGATCACATTCTGAGGTACTGAGGGTTAGGACTTCAACCTATGAATTCTGTGGGACAATGCAACCCATAATACCCTGCAAGCAACAAAAGGACAACAAAGAAATGCTTCAAAAGACTCCATACACATAAAATTGAAAATTTAGACAAAATAGGCCAACTCTCTGAAAAACACAATCTACCACAGCTCACCTAATATGAAATCCGTAGGCAACAAGAGTGAACCTAGCTGAATGTCTAAAGTTATTAAGAAAATTAAATCTATTATTTAAAAAAACTTCAAGAAGGAAAGAAAGAAAGGAAGGAAGGAGGGAGGGAGGGAGAGAGGGAAGGAAGGAAGGAAGGAAGGATGGATGGAGGGAGGGAGGGAGGGAGGAAGCCTGCCCAGGTCCAGGTGGTTAAGTGGGGGAATTATACCAGACATTAATTTCTCACAATCTCTTCCAGAAAATATAAGATAATGTTCCTCACATTATTCAATTCATTTCGTGAACCTAGCATTATCTTGATACCAAAAACAGACTAAGATAATTCAAAAAAGAAAATTGCAGACCAATATTTCTCATGAATATAGATGTAAAAAGCCATAGCAAAATATTAACAAATAGAAATCAGCAATATAAAAATAACTATACTCCATGGTCAATTAGGATTTATTCCAGAGATATAAGACTAGTTCAATATAATCCACATTAGCGGATTAAAGAAGAAAAATTACCTAGAAAAAAAATGACAATTAATGCAGAAAAAGCATTTCAAAAAATTCAACACCTATTCTTGATTACAAAAAAAAAAAATCTCTCAGGCAAGTAAGAATAGAAGAAAATTTCTACAATTTCCCCAACTCAATTAAAAGTACCTACAAAAAAACTCATTGCTAAAATTTTGCTTAATAGTGAAAAATTGAATATTTTTCTCCTAAGATCAGAAATAAGGCAAGGTTGTCTGTTCACAGACACACAGATCAATGGATTAGAACTGAGAATCCAGAAATAGGACTCACACAAATATGGCCCACTGACTTTGACAAGATGAAAAAGCGATTCAACACAGGAATAATAGCCCTGTCAAGAAATGGTACTGGGCAAGCGGACATCCATAGGCAACAAAAGTGAACCTAGATTGAAGACTCACCTTATAAAAAAGTTAACTCAAAATGGATTACAAACTTAAATACAAAATATACCTAAATTTTTAAGGAAAAAAATGGGAGTAAATCTTTGGCAACTAAATCTAGGCAAAAAATTCTTAGATTTGACACCAAAAGTACAATCTATAGAAGGAAAATGGGGTAAGTGATATAAGCAAGATGACAGTATAGGAACTTCTAGTACATGTCTCCTCCAAGAAATATCAATTTGAACAATATCCATGCACAAAAATGCCTTCACAAGAGGTAGGAATTATAGTACCTAAGTGGAGCACAGAAATAAGAAAAGATCCATTACCCCATCACCTCTCCAAGCCTAGGCAGCTCAGCATGGAGAGAAACACCCTTCCGTGGGGGAAAGAGAGTGAAGTCACCGTTTGACTTCATTAAAGACCCTATACAAGGGCCCCTCCAGTGCCAGACCAACTTCCATGAGCCCAAGCCTCTGCCCTTGCCAGTGCCAGGCCAATATCCATGGACCTAGCCTCTAGACCAATGCCAGCCTGCCCCAGCTCCTACAGTTCCAGGCTCTAGGAAGGATCCTGTAGACTAAGGTTTCTGGTCTGCCTAATGCTGAGCTGCCCTGGGTGGTCTCAGCCTCCAAGCTGGCACCCACAGACTCAGCCTTCAGGCAGTCCTCCCAAAGCCCCAGGCTCCAGGCTGACTCTTGTAAACTGAGGCTCCCAGCCTGCCCCAGCATTGGGTCAGCCCCCATGGACCCAGGTCCCAGGCCTACCACCACATATGCAAGTGCCAGACCTACCCCAGTGAACTTAGGCTACAGACCCACCCCCCTAGATCCAGGCACCAGACCTGCCCACCTGAGGGTTTATAGGTTGTCCAATTTGTTGGTGATAATTGTTCATAGTCGTCTCTTATGATCTTTTGTATTTCTACGGTATCAGTTGTAATGTCTCCTCTTTCATTTCTGATTTTATTTATTTGAGTTCTCCTTTTTTCTTGATAGGTCTAGCTAAAGATTTGTCTACTTTGTTTACTTTTTCAAAAACTAACTCTTAGTTTTATTGGTCTTTTTAGACTCTATTTCATTTATTTCCACTCTGATAATTGCTATTTCCTTCTTTCTACTAACATTGGGCTTAGTTTGTTCTTTTTCTAGTTCCTTGAGGAACAGAGAGAAGCTCAGTGCTTTTTTTTTCCTCAATATTTTATTATGAAAAAGTTCAGACATATAAAAGTTTTAATAATTTTACAATGAACATCCATATATGCACTACCTATAGTCTACAATTAACATTTCATACAGTAGCTTTATCTTATATCTGACCATCTATCCATCCCCAATCACTGCATTACCCTTTCTTACTTTTTATATGATCGCATTTTTTTTTTGTGGCCTGATTTATTTTTATTGTTTTTTTTTTTTTAATTTTATTATGTTATGTTAGTCACCATACAATACATCATTAGTTTTGATGTGGTGATCCACGATCCATTGTTTTCGTATAACACCCAGTGCTCCATGCAGTACGTGCCCTCCTTAATACCCATCACCAGGCTAAACAATCCCCCCTCCCCCCGCAAAACCCTGTTTGTTTCTCAGAGTCCATAGTCTCTCATGGTTCATCTCTCCCTCCAATTCCATGCTTTTTACTGGTGAGTTCTACCAAACATTTAAAGAAGAATTAACACCAATACTTCTCAAATTCTGCAAAAAATTTCAAGAAAATGGAACACCCCCAAACTCATTTTATGAGGCCAACATTACCTTTATATCAAAACCAAAAGAGGATACCACAAGAAAATAATACTACAGGCCAATATCCCTGATGAATATAAATGCAAAAATTCTCAATAAAATACTAGCAAACCAATTCCAATAGCACGTTAGAAGGATCATACATTATGATCAAATGGGATTTTTCTCTGGAATGCAAGGATAATTCAACATACACAGATCAATAAATGCAATACACTACAGTAATAGAATGAAAGATAAAAATTATATGATCATTTCAGTAGATGGCAAAAAAGCATTTGACAAAATTCAGCATCCTTTTGATTACAAAAATTCTAAACAAACTGGGTGTAGAAGGGAATTACCTTAACATAACAAAGGCCACATATGACAAGCCCACAGTTAACATCATACTTAACGGTGAAAGGTTGAAAGCTTTCCCTAGGAGGTCAGGAATAAGATGAGGGTGCCCACTCTAACTATTCCTATTCAGCATAGTGCTGAAAGTCCTAAGGAAAGCAATTAGGCAAGAAAAAGAAATAAAGTGCTTCCAAATTGAGAAGGAAGAAATTTTCAGATGATGATCTTATATATAGAAAATCCTAAAGATTCCACCAAAAGTCTGTTAGAACTAATAAGTTCAGAAATGTTGGAGGATACAAAATCAACATAAAAATCAGTTGCATTTTCATACACTAACAACAAACTATCTGAAAGAGAAATAAAGAAAATAATCCCATTTATAATAGCATCAAAACAATGAAATACTTAGGAATATATTTAACCAAGGAGGTGAAAGATCTGTACACTGAAAATTATAGGATATTGATGACAAAAATTAAAGAAGATACAAATATATGGAAATGTATCCCATTTTCATGTATTAGGAGAATTACTATTATTAAAATGTTCATACTACTTAAAGTGATATATAGCATCAAAGCAATCCCTATCAAAATCCCAATGGCACTTTTTAAAGATATAGAACAAACAGTCTTAAAATGCGTAGGGAACCACAAAAACCCTGAATAGCCAAAGCAACCCTGAGAAAGAAGAACTAAGCTGGAGGCATCATACTTACTGATTTCAATCCTTATGATAATGCTATAGTAATCAAAATAATATGATACTGGCAGAAAATCAGACACATAGATCTATGGAACAGAATTGAGAGCCCAGAAATAAACCCACACATAGGCAGTCAACTAATATTTGACAAGGGACCCAAGAATATTCAATGGGGAAAGAACAGTCTGGTTAATAAGTGGTCCTAGGAGAAGAACTAAATAATCACATGCAAAAGAATGAAATTGGACCCCTATCACACCACACACCCAAATTAACTTAAAATAGATTTAAATATAGGACTTTAAACCATAAAACTCCTAGGAGAATACATGAGGTAAAAGCTCCTTGATATTGGACTTGGCAGCAATTTTCTGGTTCTGTCACCAAAAGCACAAGCAACAAAAGCAAATAAGTGAGACCACATCAAACTAAAACACTTCTACACAACAAAAGGAACAATAAGATTAAAAGGCAGCGTACAGAATGGGAGGAAATATTTATAAACCATATACTGATAAAAAGTTAGTATCATAAATTTATAAGGAATTTATATAATTCAATAGCAAAAACACTTTTATTAAAAAGATGGGCAGAGGACCTGAATAGACATTCTGCCAAAGAAGCATACAAATGGCCAACAGGTACATGAAAAGGTGTGCAGCTAATCATCAGGGAAATGCAAATCAAAACCACAATGAGATATCAGCTCACACCTATTAGGATGGTGATATCAAAAAGACAAGAGATAACAAGTGTTGAAAAGAGAACATTTATATGCTTTTGGTGGGAATGTACATGTAGCCACTAGGGTCAACAGTATGGACATCCTTCAAAAAATTAAAAATAGAACTAACATGATCCAGCAGTTCCACTTTTTGGTATATACCCAAAGGAAATGAAATCAGTATCTCAAAGACTTATGTGCACCCCCATGTTCATTG
The DNA here is from genome assembly GCF_004348235.1 of Phoca vitulina. NCBI lineage: Eukaryota > Metazoa > Chordata > Mammalia > Carnivora > Phocidae > Phoca > Phoca vitulina. The sequence continues at coordinate 18,021,093 of NW_022589712.1, read as the reverse complement.
CAGCATTATTCACGATAGTCAAGACATGAAAACAACCTAAGTGGGATGCCTGGGTGGCTCAGTCGTTAAGCGTCTGCCTTCGGCTCAGGTCATGATCCCAGGGTCCTGGAATCGAGTCCCACATCGGGCTCCTTGCTCAGTGAGGAGCCTGCTTCTCCCTCTCCTTCTGCTGCTCCCCCTGCTTGTGCTCTCTCTCTCTGACAAATAAATAAATAAAAATCTTTTAAAAAAAAAGAAAACAACCTAAGTGTCCAATGATTAACACACACAGTGGAATATTATTCAGCTATAAGAAAGAAATTCTGCTTTTTCACAATAACATGGTCAGAGGGCTAAGTGAAAGAAGTCAGATAAAGATAAATACTGTATGATAACCCTTAAATATGAAATCTAAAAAGGCCAAACTCATAGAAATATAGAGTGTAATGGTGGTTGTCTGGCCTCTGGGGTGGGGAAAACAAAGAGATGTTGATCGAAGTGTACAAACTTACAGTTTTAAGATGACTAAGTTTTGGGTATATAATGTACAGTATGGTAACTGTAGTTAATAATACTGTATTATACACTTGAAAGTTGCTAAGTGAGTAGATCTTAAATATTCTCACCATAGAAAAAGCAATGGTAATTATATGAGGTGTTAGAAGTGTTAAACCACTTAATTTTGGTAATCACTCACAATATAAATGTGTTTCAAATAATCCTGTTGTATACCTTAAACTTAACACAATAGTATATGCCAATTATATCTCAATAAAGCTGAGGGGGAGGAAGACACTGAATCTTAAAAAAATGCATATTGCCAGACAGAAATGTTTATATCGCTCCCATTTCCTTGGGTGGAAAAATGGACAGAGTTCAGCAAACTTTACCTTAAAATAGGTTCAAGAAACCTCATAGTGTGTCTGTCATCAGCCCCAGAGAACAGAAAGATAAAACTCTCGCATAGAAAACTCTGATAGCAGAACGAATATTTAGAAGGGAAAAATTGGGTAAATTGGACATCATCAACATTAACAACTTATGTTCTGTGAGAAACCCTATTAATGAGATGAAAAAATAAGCTACAGAGTGGGAGAAAATATTTACAAATCATATATCCAACAAAGGCTTACTACCTTGAATATATAAAAAATTCTTTTTTTTGAGAGAGAGAGAGAGGGAGAGAAAGAGAGCACGGGGTGGGGACAGGGAGTGGCAGAGGGAGAGGAGAGAGAATCTTAAGCAGACTTCACTGAGTGCAGAGCCCACTCAGGACTTGATCTCATGACCCCTAGACCATGACCTGAGCGGAAATCAATAGTCAGACGCTCAACTGACTGAGCCACCCAGGCGCCCCTATAAATAATTCTGAAAAAAAAAATCAACATTAAAAACAAAGGACTTAACTAGAAAATGGACAAAGACATTTCCTTAAGAAATGAGACATTTCCCTCAAAGAGGATAGCCAGATGTCAGATATGCATGTGAAATGATGTTCAGCATCATTAAGGAAATTAAAACCACATTGAGCTATCTATACACATGTAACAGAATGGCTAAAACAAACAAACAAACAAACAAAAATAGTGGAAACCCCAAAAGCTAGCAAGGATGCAGAGAAACTGGATCACTCATAAACTGCTGGAGAGAATGTATAGTATTACAGTCACTCTAGAAACATTTTTGCAAGTGACTTTAAAAATCTAAACATACAACTACGATTCCTCCTGGGCATTTATTCCAGAGAAATAAAAACTTGTATTCCCACAAAAACCTGTACATGAGTGATTAAAACACCTTCATTCATAATAACCAAAAGCCGGAAGCAACCAAGATGTCCATCACCAGGTGAATGGTTAAACAAACTGTAGTGCATCCATATCATGACATATTTCCTAAAAATAACAAGGAGCAAGCTATTGGTAAAAACAATAATGTGGGTGAATCTCCAGAGACTCATGCTGAATGAAAAAAAGTCAATCCTAAAAGATTATACACGGCATGACTCGATATGTACCATTATTGAAATGACAAAACTACAGAAAAGGAGAGAGCATGTTAAGGTGGGCTGGAAGTGGGAGGGAGGTGGGATATTGTACTCCATGTGGTTTTGCAAATTGTTACCATTAAGGAAAAATTGGGTAAAGGATAGCCAGGGTTTCTCTGTATTATTTCTCACAACTGCATCTGAATCTACTATTATCTAAAAATAAAATTTTAACTTAAAAAATTCTACTAATGAACGCTCAGAATGCAGTCACCTCTACTTGCATGGATCATTTAGATTTTCAGTATAGTAAGGGGAAATTCTGTGGAAGACTGAATGCGTTTTAAATTCTGTAATTGCCTTCCTTAAGAAGAAATTGGTAAATTCACCAAAGAGACTCACTAATGACTGCAGGGATTTATTCATATTATTGACTGGCTTATTAGTAAGCCACAGAAATAACAGAAAATCAAAATGAACACAGTCTCAATTTGTTTTCTTTTTATTCCAGCGTTGTAGTGTTCCTTAATCAAATCAAAGAGAAATTACAATTTATCCTGTGGTTGTGGCTATTATTTCTCCATATGAGGATTGCCAGTTAAAATACATGTCTTTTTTATCAAACTCAAGTTGAATGTATTTAACTAAATTTGTTATTCCTTTACTCATTCCTCCACTAAACATAGATTTATTGAGTACCTACCATGTGCCAGGCACTGCTCTCGATACAGAATTTCCAGAAGGGAAGCAAGCAGAGGCCGTGCTCTTCTGGCACACCACATGCCCTATAATGAGGACTATGCAATAATTCTCTGCTTGAGTACAGTCCAAGAAAAAGTTGTTTTCTTGAATTATGCTGGTTGGTTGGTTGGTTGGTTGGTTGGTTGGTTGATTGGTTTGGTTAGTAGAAAACAAACCCAAAAAAGGACATTGCAGTGCTGTGAGGACCGTGTGCTATTTGAGAATCTCAACACAAGCATCTGGAAGCATCTTCTGTTCCCTTCTAGTGGATTCCCCACTGCAATGTCTCACTTTGCACTTTGCACCGTGTTTTAGTATATCCACTGCCTCCAGTTCATCTAGAAGAAGGGAACGTGTGGGGAGAGTGAGTTCTTCCCTTTTGTGGCCTTTGTTTGCTCACAGACATGCCTCCCTGGTTATTCTGCAAGTTCCTGTGCATGCATCAGCCTGGGAACGGAAGCAAAGCAATGATGGAAGCGCTCTTACTCTACAGGGTCTCCTTGTTTCTTAAGAAAATAACTCAGTACTCTGTCTTCTTCCTTCATAGTTCTAAATCTAAATTAGATTTAAATTTTAGATTCATTCTTGTTCTTCTGGAAAGTATGGTGGAAGACTGCTCCAGATACCACAGACTTCATTTCTATTATGACATCCTAGGGGAAATCTGAGTTCAGTAGAACCACAGTGGGAGCCTAAACACAACAAAAAAGAGTGGAGGAAAAAAACAAGCGGGGCCCATTGTCTTAGCAATGATTTTATAGGCTTGCATTCTAGATGGGAATGTTAGGTTAACTGTCTCTTTTTAGGAATATTTTACTTTCAATTTTTACTAAACATAAATCCCAAGGATGCTGTATTCATTAAGGCTGCTTAAGTGATTTTTGCGACTAGAATTGGATAAGATGTCTGATTATGAATAAGAATTTGCTGCAGAGTGTTGTAAAAAGGGTAATGAGTTGCAGCTGGGTCACTGAAATCCACTGACAGGGCTAAGTAAAGAACAGTTGATAGATACATCTGTGTGTGACAAAGAATTTGAAGCTCTTTCCTAGACTCGTGGTACAGCTTCGACAAAATGTTTCCCTTCATTTGTAATAAAAGTACATTAGTTGTTCTAAGCTGCCAATATCTACCTCACAACGTAGAATCGAGAGCAGAGGGTAGCCCCTGCTCCGTGTACATCTGTTAGGGCTATACCTGATTCACCTGAGAGCAGCTCATACATAGTGATCCTTCAGCCAGGATCCCCTTTGACTGCACAAAGGCACTAAACAAAATCTGTCCTCATAGGAGGTGGAGGGGCAGGGAGAAGCAGCCCCTCCTCCCTGGATTTTCCCCTCCAGCCAGGCATCCCTCAAAAGGATCCTTCCTTAACCCCAGTACTAATTCTCTAGGTCTTTATCTGAACTACTTTTAAATTAAATTTAAGCAACTATTTGCTCCATTAATCCATGTAGCCCGTTAGCACACTGTGTGCATTTACTGTACAATATTTCAAATGAAGTGAAACTTCAAAGCCGTTTGATAGGTATGGGAAAGGGGGGCCTGATATAGCCAGAAGGAAGTAATAATCTCCCAAGGATTTCAGCAGGAGAGCTAAACTTAGCGGCAGACTTCACCTTCCATTTAACTTTAAATGTATAGCTACTTGGAGCAACTTGGGACCCCGCCTTGTGTTGCAGATAAAGCCTTAGGAACGAGGAGAATGTATATATTCTGGTCAGAATGAGTATTTCCCATCATCTCAAATATTCCTTTCCTGCCCAAGTTACCAAGGAAACAGGGTTCTAGTGTTTTGCTTGCAAATGTATGTTCTTTACCTTGAAGTGGGAGTCCTCTCTGTGAGGAAGGGTTAGTGTTACAGGGAGATCCAGAGGGCTGGGAGGAAAGGGGTAGGGGCAAAGGACAACATGCCACCCCAGGATCTGGCTTCAGGGTATCACCAAGGGGTCAGAGGAAATAAGACCATTTTACTCCCTCCCCTTGTGGGAATTGGGATACACAAAAGATGGGTGCATTTCTTTCCTTTGACTTCCGCTCCCAGTTAAACAATGGACTGGACAGACCGAGGTCTTTCCAGGCAAGTTGGAAGTAGATCAGCATGGATCAAAGTTTTGCAGCTTGCCTCTGGTTCCAAGTCACGTAAACCACACATACACACACACATACACACACACATATACACACATACACACACATACACACTTACACACTTACACACATATACACACACATACACACACATATGCACACACACATACACACACACACTCACTCACTGTATTCAATCATGTAGTGTTTTCTCCCCCATTTGCAACTCATTATCTGACTGCAAGGGTTTCCCAAAATGTGAAAACCCACAGTCCCTACAATATGGTATAGAGGGTGCATGATTAAAATACCCAAATCTGTGTGAAAGAGGGAAAAAAGTTTTATTCTGAACTTCCTATCTGCAATTAGTAATTAGTCTCTTATCTAGAAATTAGAATCTTTTGACTCTAGTCAATAACTTCACTTCCTTCCCATCTTTGGTATAACATTAATTCGGTTAGACTTTGTCATACCAGGACCTCCCTGGGAAGAACTTAGAGTACTTTGGGGAAAAGACTGAAAGCATCCCAGAAACAATTCCACTTGAAAACATAGAAAACTCTACTAGACAATGAATAGTGAAATGCTAAAGGAATATACTCAGATGCAAAAAAAAAGTTTCAGGTAGTGTGTTGTGGGGGCTGGAATTCAGGGGTGTGATAAGGAATAGATAATCGGGGGTGGGGGGCAGATTCTCCCCTGTACACTCTAAAAGGATGCACCTGTCTTAGAGATCAAACCCGGGGTCATTTTCCACGTGGCCTCGTTGCCCCCTGCATGAGTCACTTGGTTGCGTGTTCAGTTTTTAAATCTGAAAGCCCTATTCCTCCCCAGTCACAGTTGTGCAGGCAAGGACAATCACAATCAGAATACTTAAGGGAAAAACAAACACACTCTTACCAGCGAATGTCCACCAATATGCTGAGTAAGAAGTTGCTCTTGGTTACTTGTTCACTTGACCGTACTCTAGATGTGGATGTGTGTTGTATTAGAATTGCTCGGGAAAACAGCCCTTCTATTTTCAGATTTTTGTGTAGCTTTTTATTGCCGATGTTGTGAGGGCACAGGTTTTCTTTTCATATAAAACGTGAATTAGAAGTGGAAAAAAAAGAGAAGTATTTGATTGCCCTCAATCAGACTCTAGCTTTCTGTTGTCACTAAATCAGAGGCTTATTTGAAATCCGTTATTGACAGTAACCCATTCTTAGCCTGCTTATGTGACTCTCAAGTTCATGTGTAATTTCATGTTTTATTTGTTCTTCATGCACTGCTTCCGTGATGTGCTCATTGTTATGCACCATTTCTGGGGAGTCTCTCCTTGGAGCGTGCTTAGAGAGCTGACAGAAAACAGAACTCAGTCTGTGGATTAGTCATGTGGAAATGACAGTGTAAAAATCAAATTGAATTTATAAGCCCACTTCTTCAATCCTTGCTTAAGAAAGTAACTGCAATTTGAAATGGCATCGTTTTAACATGTTTTAGTTTCTCTATATCAGAGGTATATAATGCTCAGAGTCAGCTAAATTATTAAACCTTTTCTAATTTCCATCAGAATTCTCCCTGGACTAAAAAATGTGACAACCTCAGGGTGAATGTGAACTGAAATCTACTTGTAAAACTAGCTTGGAGGTGTGGGTGTTCTACTTCTCTGTTAGCTGTTGGTGGTTCTGTGGGAGCGTATCTTATAAATATATATGTATATATTTGTGCCTACATATACGTCTGTACTTTCACACTAATCTATTTCTCCACACCTTGTCCTCTGTGCCAATTAAATCTCTCTCAAGGAGTAATAGTCATGTCATGCATTATTGTAAGTAAACAAATGTGTACGTTAAGATCATTTCTTACCCATCTGTCACCTCTAACCTTTGTGTAAAATGTCTTTTGCATTAGCATAAATATTAAGAAGATGCCATTTCTGCTATATATAGGGTTGCCTTCAGCTAATCAGTTTTTCATGCATTTAAATAGGAATATTAGAATGATGGTAATTAGTTTAGTTTTCCATGAATGATCCGTCAAGACATTGCCTTGCACTGGATGGTACTGCTCCGGGTAAGTGGGACAGAGTTAAATTGTTAGCAGGGTTGGAATATCTTTAGTGTTTTGTTGGTGACTTAAAAAAAAAAAAATCATCTGAAGCCTATTATCTTTTCTAAGAGTAAATGCACAAGTTGCTTGAGAAAGACTAATGTGAATCATGGAGACTAAATGAAATTGTAATGAGTTGTAAAATAAGACCTGCTTATTACATGCAAGAGAAACAAGGCTTTCAGGCAGATGACAAAACCTCACACGCACAGATGAATATGGGAACATTCATAAGTACTTTTAGAAGATGTACCTTTTAACAAAATGAAACTGCTCTCTCTTCCTTTGCACAAACATACCTGTATGGTTCCACAAATTACTTTCACGTGTAAACTCAAACGTTATAAGGTTGAATTTAAAATAACTTGTGCTTTTATGCAATATACACGTATATCATTAAACTACCTTTATGCTGCTGAAGTTAGATGCCACCAACAAACATTTTAAACTGCCTGGTGGCTGGGAGTTCTGCTTCTGCCGTGCTTTCCTCTTTGTCTGAACAGCAGTGTTTGTTTGCACCAAGATATCGAAATAATTGCATGTTTTGCTTCATTGTTTTCTAAAAATTAGTAGGAAATTGGAGAAAATTATTGGTTTGATACTGCAAAAAGCATAGTCTTTTAAACCTATAATCCAGATAAGGGCAGAAATCTCGATACATGCTGAAAATAGCAAATCTTTAGCTCAAAAAAGAAAATAATAGCAAATCTTAAAGAAGACAAGTACACATTCAATGAGAAGGGAAAGAACAAATATGGAAGCAGGATATTTTCTACAAAAGTCTGTGCTTGTACATGTTGATATAAACATGTATAGTAATACACCTGCATTCTTGTCAGTACTTAGCATGGAACATACCAGGTTGACAATAGTAGTTATCTTTGGGCCTTAGAGTGGGATTTCTGAAAAAAAAAGGTAAAGAGAGACTTTTGCTTCTTATTCCAGTATCCTCAGTATTTTTGCAATATATATTTGTATATTACCTGGGAAATTTAAAAGACAGTAATAAGTAAATGACTAAAAGAACATGCACAAAAAGCTTAAAATATATTGCCAAAATTTCTGTCTACCAGGTGATGTTTAGAGATTTTAGAATACTTTTTATAGTTCAGAAAATAGAAGTTCCTTCCGACACTCTATAGTCTGTCTTTGGGATGTTAGTCCCACTTATATTTTCTCAGGAAACCTTATGCACAAAAACACAGGACTACCTACCTGTTGTCAAGTTCCATCCTCCTAACAACCCAATGGTGTTCACTGGGCAAGTGTAATGATTTCCATGTTATCAGTCAGGTGATGATACTGAGACTCAGGAAGGTTTATAAGAAATTTGCCCAAGGTCATATAGACAGCCATAGGTAATAGAATGAACACGAATCCATGAGCACATCTCTAGGTACAGGTCCAATGTGTTGCACTGGTTGCTATGGATTGAAGGTGTTCCCCAAAATTCATATGTTGAAGTCCTAGCCCCCAACACACACACCCATATGACTGTTTTGGAGACAAAGTCTTTAAGACGGTAATTAAGGTTAAATAAGGTCATAAGCATAGAGCCCTGATCTGACTGACCTGGTGTCCTTACAAAAAGAGGAAGAGACATCAGAGATCAATCTCTCGCTCTCTCTCTCTCTCTCTCTCTACCATATGAGGACACAGTGGGCATACATAAGCTAGGAGGAGAGCTCCCACCAGGAACCAACTCAGCTGACACCTTGATCTTAGGCTTCCCAGCCTGCGGAACTGTGAGAAAATAAATTTCTAGTGTTTAGGCGCCCCAGGATATGGTATTTTGTGATGGCAGCTGAGCAGATGGTAGGGGAAAGACACTTAGTGTTCCTGAAGGCCAAAGACATTCCAGCATCCTTCTGTCCCCCCAAATCTTTTCACTCTCCCAAGGAACAACCTACGGGATCTGTCCTTTTATCATTTTCAGCCACCAATATGTAATATCATGGCACAGGGCGGTCTGAGGCATGTGAGTGTAGCAGGGAAAATAATGCTGGAGTGAAAAGGGAAGAACAGCACAGGCCTGTTAGACAATCTAAGGAAAAGACTTGCCATGCCACTAACAAATCCCAAATGACTTTGAAAACGTAACCATTGAAGCTTTCTGTTTACAGCAACCTGGAAAGACCATGATCTTTGGGTTTAGACAGACATGGACTTAAATTCCAGCTCTGCTACTTAAAATCGTAGAACTAGTTCCTTAGCCTAAACCTCAGTTCTGTAGGAATTTGGGTTGTGCTTGAGTTTTGGCTTGAACCTATTAGAACTACGGGAATGAAATATAACAATACACATCATATAATCCCCTCAGCTCCTGGCACATGCTAGGTACCCAATACAGTGTTGTCACTGTTCCTTTTGCTTCATTTCTTCTCATATCTTGCTTCTATTCCTGCTCTTTTACAAAAAAAAAAAAAAATTGTTTTTATTTTACAAGTGTGTTGGACAAAGCTTAAAATCCATAGGCAAACTCTGTTATACTTTGCATTTCTACAATGGTTTGTGTTTCAACAAAGTGCTTCCACATACACTAATCTTACTTGCTTTTCTAAATACTGTTATTAACTGTCAGTCCTCATTATTAACTTTCCTCTTGATCAGCAGGTTGCTCCTATGTCACTGGAATCTAGAATATTAACTCTTAGAGGACACAAATATAGTGTCAACATAAAGCTCAAGAGACTGTGTTTTATGTGCCCACATGTTTCATGCCATCAGCATATTATAACAACACTTTGAAAAAAGTTTAAGTAGATATTGGCTTTTGTTGCCAATATCAAGATTTATTGGTTCAAGAGTTATTGATCATGGGCAAATCTCAGCCATTATTATGCCTTGAGGACAAATAAATCTTTATCAGCTGAACATGAATCAATATAATTATGCTTCACTTATGCACATCTTTTTCCTAACCATATTGGGTTTTCAACCAAATCATGAAATATGAGAGAAACTACTTAGGGAGGCAGTGGTGAGGAATTATGCCAAGAACATTCGTGTTTTGCAGCAGTGCCAATACTTGATAAAGCCAAGTCTTACCAGCTCTTGACAGAATGGAGGTAATCTCAGCAAAATGTAGAAGTTAATTTTTGAAGATACTGACTCAGATATACAAAAATATCGTAAGATAGGATAAAAGACTTTAGAACCAGAAGAATATAACAATCACATCACATGCCAGAAGAGGTAGCTGCAAGAGGTCTAGAAAAAGAAGGTAGACAAGCTGGGGAAAGCCCAGGGAACCTGAGTTTATTTTAAATCTTCCTCAGTGATTCTAATGTGCGGCCTTTGAGGAAGGACGGACTCTGTTATTAGATGCAAAAAAGTATCTTTCAACATTTCCTTCTATGAACAGACTAATTTTATGTCTTTTTATTCAATGCAACCATATCACCTCTGGTGAAACTGAAGCCTTCAGTTCTTCATTATAGGATCTTCAGTTCTTACCTATGACTTACTGTAAATCTACTCTCAATGCCGGATTTTTTCCTGTTGTTCGATTCTGTTATGCTTGTTCATTATCCTGCCCATCTTTGTTTCATTTGTACATTTGATCAGCTCCCTTCTCTGTCTCAATTGCAGATACTGATAGAAGTTGGAGCAGAGACAGAGCACCATAGCACCCCCCAAATCCATACTGTTTTGCATAGCTGTTAATACCTGTTGGGGCTTCTTTGCAGCCTCTCTATACCTTATACACATGCCCCTATGTCAGGCTGTGTAAAATGCAGTATTGACATTTTAAAAAAGAATCTTGAATAGGATTTAAGGTGGTTTCTAATTTGTATCAAGCTGTCTGTCAAAACACAAGCACAACACTAATTATGTGGGAGTGTGATTAATATCTGGCATATGACTCTGAACTCTTAGATGCAGGAAATGTCTTATTTTCTTTTCTACTGACCCCGTCATCAAATGCAAACTGACTCTGTTTTTCATGCCTTTTGATTTCCGGTTGACCTCACAGATAACTTGAAAACTCACCTAGGCTTGCTGTGACGGTATTGCCCATGGAGATGGGAAGAGCTGCATGGTATAGAAGTCCGTCCTTTATCATTCTGTCGCCCATGATTGAGGCAGATGTATCTAAGCAAATGGAAGCTGATCGTGGTTTCCATGATAATTTTGTGGGGTCTGATGCCCAGTTCTAGGAATTCAAAAAAGGAAACAAAGAGCCAGGAAAGGGAAGGAAAGAATTATGTGCTTCCTTGAAATTTTTTTTAATGAAAATATTCTTTCAGTTATATTTAGAAATCAAAGCATAGCGCCTCCAATGTGAATGGGAGCTATCATATGAACACAGCTCTTGGTGGTGGCTTACTGTGGCATTACCCAAAGTGTACAAAATACCCAGTAATGCTCTAGTGAGGCACAAACCTTACTTCGCCATTTCCCAAATGCCACATCTGGCATTTGCCACATGGCTTCACGAATTGGTGCATCAAGTCAAAGAACAGCCATGGGGTGGGGGGGGGGGGGGGGGCAGGCAAAAGGGGAGTTGTCTGTAAAGCGTCCAAGGCAGTTTAGGAATGTGGTTTTACTACTTGGGTGGTTGGTACCATCAGGACAAAATCCACAGCCAAGTTTTACAGCCATATGTGACAAGCTGCCCTTCATACTCCCTTACCTTACGTATTGCTTTACGATCTACAAAGCACTTTCACACTCAACCTAATTTACTCCTTTAAAGCACTTTGTGGAATAAGTCATTATCCCACATTTACAGAGAATGCCAAGGCTCAGAGAGGACTAGAGACTCACCCCAGGACTCCTGCTTGTCGTGGCAGTATGGGGACTGACCCCAGTCATGGACTTCAGTTTCCAGCTCTCTTCCCTAAAACGCAGCTCCCTACTTTTATGTGTAAGATTTTTCTCTATTCTCCAAATATTTCTGTACACATCAGAGCCATTAAGACATTCTGCATCCCTCTGTCTACCTTTATGATGATGGTGGCTGGAAGCTGATATTCTCTTAGACACATGCCCTGTCTTTCCACCTCATTTCAGACCCTTCTGGGAAAGAACTTTTATCAGGAGTATGTTCCACACACAGTGTACATTTTATATCTGTTTCTTCATGATGTGAAACCCTCCTGGGAACTATTATTTATAAATATTTTTCTAAACTGTCTCTTTAGTTATTTAGTGGTTATTTTGTGATATGGTAGAAAGAATCTCCTAAACTGGAGATTAGATTTGTGGTGAGCAGCTAGATCAACTGTCAATTTGTGTGATTTTTGTGTGCCCTACCAGGTGTGATAGAGGGAGGATAACCAGAGGGACATCAGGGAATTCCTGGGATGCCAAGGAGCATGGCTGGTGTGACAGACAGAGCACTGATTTATGAGTCAGAAGACCTGGGTTCTGGATGTGGGCTTTGCTAATAACACTGTGCTATGGGACTTTGATGAGGTCATTCATTTGGTCTCTAAATTTCCATTCTTTCATCTTGAAAAGAAAGAGTAATATTATTGACTGTGTGAAAGCAGCCCATGAAGTGCTATAGAAATTTAAGATAAAATTGCCATAGTATACAACTTTTACGAAAACCATAATCATGTATTTCCTTTGCAAATATTGAGTCAGTCCATTAAAATATACCCCATGTAAACATCTTTTAACCTAGATCGTATCATTCTCTGATTACTATTATAAATCTCAAACAGGAAAAATAGAGATACATAGTACATAACATTCACAGATCTTAAGTAGACATAATGCTAAGGGCTGAGTTTTCTTTGACCAACTCCCCCTGACTCCTTTTCTCAGTAACTTAATTGTCAGCCTGTGTTTCATAGATAAGCACAGCTCATGGAAGAATTTAGTTTCAGCATAGAGTCATCAAGTACCTACTGTGCAGCAGCCCCCCAAAGTTTGTTCAATGGTCCAGAGTTTCCTTTGCCTTTGTTCATTTTCAAGCAGTCGAATTCATATTTCCTCCTCAAAATTCAGAGAAAGTTGAGTAAAGGTGAACACTTAAATAGATTTTTGAGGCAGAAAGTTGGAATGTGTCTCTCTTCTAAAAGCGAGCACGTACTGTCAAACCACTTTAGCATAAGACAGGAGTCATTGCTATGAAAAAATTGCACACATCACAGGAAAGCATTACTTGGATGGGGGACAGAAGCAACCCAATAATGATGGACCATGATAAGATCATGTCGCCACCGCTTTATAAACAAAAGCTCTTCAACACAACCAATGTCAGCAAAAAGTTCACTTATTCTTGCTTTACTGAGCATGAAATGGGATTGAAAGATGGTATTAAATGGATTATTAAACTGAAGAAATGATGTCTTGTGATCTTTCACACCAAAGCCTCCACTTGAGACATGCATTGTCTCAGGGAAAAACTCTCCAAAGACTCAGGTCCTTTATATGAAACCTGAGCCTTTTAAATGTAAGACTGAAAGTTTTATTTCCCACTTCCTTGCTGGACCTGTGATCCCTTAAGAGATGACTATTGCTCTTCAGTTATTTTATTCTTATGTCAACATGTGGAAAAAGAATGTTTGTGAGAACTTATAAATTTCAAGCACAGTAAACTCTTGATTTTTTTATGTACCAAGAAAGGAAAAATATTTTATTTTAAAAATCTATAAGCCATTCTTTAAATTTCTAGCATCTTCTCCACTAATTAGTTTTTAAGTTACTACAGGTTCCAGATTAGACATAAGCAATGTCTTCAAAATCTTGCTTGGTTTAGACTTTTGAAAACAAGTTATATAATGAAGCCTATTTATTAAAAAGCCAAAGAACTAAAAGGATCAAATAATCATTATTTCCCATTTTTATACAAAAGAAAATTGACATTCTTATATAATTAAGACCCAAGCCAAAGAATGACATTAGCAGCAAATAAAGGCTTTACTGTTTCTGAAACTTGTAATTATTTTAATATGTCAACTCAGCTAAACAGGAAACATCCAGCCTAGATATAGTTTTTCCAGTCTTCAAAAGGACTCCAAGTTGTGTTTTTGGCAATACCATAGATGATCATAGACTATAAACTCTGAATAGACAATGTCTCTAAGAAGAATTGAAAATAATGGAATTTTTTAAAAGCTTTAAATGCTTATATGAGATAGTAGAAATGTTAAACATTCACAGACATCAAAAACTACTCAAAGAAGGAACAGGAGATGTGAGCTGATTACTGAAGCCAGCATTTACCCTGAGGGTGTGCGCTCAAGTTGATCTTGAACTTTATGATCTCAGGGTGAACAGGAGTTACAGACTAAGAGAATCTCTTCCAGGATGGTGAATTTAATAGGAATATCTCCTAGCATAAAGTGTAAAGGCAAACTAGAAAAAGCCTAGCCCTTCAACATTCATCTGTATCCTAGAAGAAACAACAAAAACTGCTTCTCTGGGTAGAACAGGAAAATTGGCACTGGGAGGAAAACATTTTCCCTCAAAATCTCTAACAACAGCAGACATCAGATGAGTTTACCAACCAAATTCACACTTGCCAGTCATTCACAATCTTCAATTTGGGAATGCACTTTACAGCAGTCCTGAGTTGAAGATTGCATCAGTAACTCTACAGAGACAGATGCAAATCCTGTATGGAAACCCACCTGCAACCTTGCCTTCAAAGAAATGTCATGGACAATGTGTCATGAGCTTACAGTGGAGAACCTAAACACATGAGCAAACAGACTCCATAAGCAAAACTTTAGATACTATGATTATCAGAAACAAAATATAAAGTGAGTATGTGTAATATGTTTAAAGAAATAAAATATGGAAGTGAAAGTGTTTGCCAGAGCAAAAGACTTTAAAAATTAACCAAGGATGGGGTACCTGGGTAGCTCAGTTGGTTAAGCATCCAACTCTTGATCTCAGTTCAGGTCTTGATCTTAGGGTTGTGAGGTCAAGCCCCACATTGGGCTCCACACTGGGCATGGAGCCTATGTAAATAAATAAACAAATAAATAATAACCAGGGATGTTTGAAAGAGAACTAAATAGAACTTCTAGAAATAAAACAATAAATAGATAATGAATGAAACTAAAATCAACAGAGGATTAGACACAGTTGAAGAGAGAAAATTGAAAAATAGATTAAAAGGAAAATTTCAGTTACAGCACCGAAAGGCAAGAAGATGGAAAATATAAAAGATAAGTTGATAAACATGGAAGAGAATTTAAGAAGGAATAACACAAATATAATTAGAGTGCAGGGAGGACAGGATGTAAAGAATGGAGAAAATACTAATCCTCAGAATCAGGAAGCCCTAAAATCCAAAACAGAATAAATAAACACAAAGAAATTCACACTTAAAAAGTTCATAATGAAGCTGCAAAACATCAAAGCCAAAGAGATTAAAAGTCTCCAAGAAAGAAAATTCTAGTCCACATTGTTTCAAGAGGAAAGTCTATCAAACACTTAAGAAATAAATAATTTGAATCATATACAGACTATTCATGAATAATCCTTACAAAAGATGGTTATTAGAAGGAAATAATTATTGACTAATCTCTTTCATGCAAATAGAGGCAAAAATCCTAAGTAAATATTAACAATTTAATCCAGCAGTGCATAAAAAAGATAATACCATATAAGAATGTTTTTTACAAGGCAGACAATGTTTAACTAATGTAACATCTGTTAATGTTAGCATCTATTAATGAAATTTACCACACTAATGATTTTTAAACTTATATAATCAGTTTAATAGAGGCAGAAAAAAATATATACACTATCTAGAAATCTGAGCAAAATATGAAATTTTCTTTTAAGTTGAAAAGGACAGACAAGATCTTAATGATTTGACTATGAATAATAAATCCCAAATTTGTCCAAGTATTGCCTATTTAATTTTTATACCTTTCTCATACTTAAGAAAAATATGTGAGCATCTTAGATGAAAAACCAACAGATTTACTAGAACCATTAAGACTGAGATAACAGTCCCTGTACCCGCCGGGTAGACCCACTCTCAGGTACTTTTAGTGACCACTAGGGTTCTTTGTAGAAGGGAATTGGGAATTTAAGGAAATGGAAATATGCTTTTCCAGTATTAAAACCACTATCTTTCCCCAATATTTACCTTGAAAATAGTTATAAAATTTTATTTAAAAGTCACTTATTATAATATCAACAAAATTCATCAAAATGTGTTTTATTCTTTTTTTCCATTAAATTCTAGAGAATCATACCTTTCATCAGCAATGTCTATCACAATGACAGGCTGGTACCAGAAAGCAGTTTGCAGTGCTATTAAGGAAGGTATTTGATTTAAATAAGTAGATACTATTCTATGTTGGGAAATCCATGAAGCAGACCAACGGAGAAGGAGAACCTATGAGTAAGTAATTAGTTGTTTCAGGATTAAGGAAGGGGTCTACAGTTTCACGTCAGTCATTTTTGTACACAAATGGGGAGTTTAGATTAGAGTCAGGTATTAGATTTCCTAAGAGAAGAAAGGAATGCAAGTCAAACTACAACTGGAAATTAGTCTCTAAAAGCAAAAGCAAACACACACACACACACATACACACACACACACACGAAAAAAATACATATACATAACATATAAATACTTTTTCTCAAATATCAAATTCACATGCAGTGCTTGAAAACAGAAATGATGTTAAGTGGAAGACATTATCATCAGTTTGCATTTGTACATTTTGAGTAACTATGACTGGCCCATTAAGTATGTCCAAAGCAGAACAGCACTTTGCCTGAGAGAAAACTAGGAATGGTAAGTGGTGACATCTTCTTCTAAAAAGAAATTGATGACCCACATTTCTTGAAGAACTGATTTTTTTTCTTTAGTTTATGAAGAATCCTGGCCTGGTTGTCCAATTAGAGTATCAACTACGGGATCTTTCAGGTTCATCAGTTGGAGTAAAATCTCAGTTGCCTAAAGTTTCTGAATTTTTATGAACTACTTCTCAAACTGAAATCACAGAAGTAACTAGTAAAAGACTTCTCAGGGAGAATTTTGTCTTTAAAGAAGAATAATTTCTCCCCTTTTAAATAACTTTTACCCTTTATGTATAAAATGAATTTTATATCATAACAAAAGGAGTTGTGTTCCCTAATGCCAAATTCCAAGAAATACTGAGCGGTGAGGCTGAGTAAAGTCACCAGGGGGTTGGATGAGGAAAGAACAGAAAAGAGGTATAAAGGCATGGATTTGAAGTCAGCCCAGTAAACATGGGCTGTGTTTTCTACATCCTCATGCAGGTGTGGAATAGGTGGAGAGGTGAATTTAAGAGGGTTTAGCATTTGTCCTGCTGGTGTATCAAAATGAGAGAGGATGAGGGTGTTAAAAATATAAGTAAAGGAGTTACTCTAATGATTGTCCATGACGTTTTAGCTGAATAAGGAATTAAGGACATGGAGATGGGTGAGGTCATCAGGAAAGGGTGAGGGACGGTGAAAAGGGAGTATTGAACTATCGGAGCTCACGGGGCTGAAGGATGGGAATGGGGATCCTAAAGGAATGGGCGTGAAATATATGAGGTGGTATGGGGTGCAATGAGATGCTGGAGGTAAAGATTATCTCACAGGTATTGAAAATGGCAAGGTTTAGGTATGATGACCATGGGAGTCACATGACTGAGGTCTAAGTGCGGAACCAGATGATTGGAAGAGAGGAGGTCAAGAAACTGAGAGGCCAAGGTTTTGGAAGAATTTCCTACATGGATATAAAACTTATCATGAGTTATAATGGGAATAGTTTTGTAGAGAGTGAGCCAGGAGCTAAAATCTTCAAGAAGTAAGAGAGATTGCCCTGGAAGTTGGTAGATAACTACAAGGTTATGGCATGAAGACATAAGATTCAAAGGTGTTTATTTTTAAGGGAAGACAAGAAGAAGAATCTAGAAGGAGCAAGAAAGACTTGTACCTCACTTCTAGATCCAATGAGAAGAGGACTGTAGGAAAAAAATGGCTACCAGCTGAGAGAGTGGGTCAGGAAACAGTGTCCTTGGTGGTACCAAGTTTCAGACAGGAAAAAGTGAAGAGAATATTCAGAAAAGAAGTCAAGGGTATGGGTATTTTGCCAGTGACAGATTGTTTTCCAGAAGGTGCAGAAGGCGGCTTCCCACAGCCTGATGGGAGTTAGCACACAGGAGATGAGGGGAGAGCTGGGCTTCAAATGGTGGCAAGCACGATTAGGGGCAACAGCCATGGTGACATCAGTCCTGAAGCCTCTAGGCAGGAAGTAGTGAGAATACCGTAAGTATTGTGGGGCAACTCAGAGGGTGGCCTTGCAAGGAGTGTGTACAATTCTGGGGATCCCTTTTGAGCCCTGATATTGAAGGCAGTGTCATGCTAGAAGTCTTTGGATCTGTACTACACACAGCTGAATTATGTCTTAATTGCGTGTGCCTTGACTGTCCAGAAAGACTGCAAGGCCTCCTATCGTGTTTTTTGCACTGCACTTTCTTTCTCTACTTGACCATCGTACTTGCTATGGGTGAAATTGTGCCTCCCTTCCTCCAAAATTCATATGTTGAAGTTCTAACCCCCTGGACCTCAGAAGGTGGCCTTTTTTGGATATAGGGTCTTTACAAAATAATCAAGCTAAAGTGAGGTCCTTAGGGTGGGACCGTAATACAATTTGACTGGTGTCCTTATAGAAAGGAGAAATGTGAACACAGACATGCACACATCTTCCTGTTCCATGTGAACAGGAAGATGGCCATCTACAAAACAAGAAGAAAAGCCTGGAATGGAGCCTTCCCTCACAGCCCTCAGAAGGAACCAACTCTGCCAGCCCCATTAAGAGAATAATATATTAAGTGACAATTAGTGAAGATGGTAAGGATTGGCTAAAGTTTGGTCAAGAAAAGCTTCTTTGTAGCACTTTGATCTCGGATTTCTGGCCCTCAGAACTGTGGGACAATACATTTCTGATGTTTAAGCCAAGTCTGTGGTACTTTGTTACAGCAACTATAGCAAATTAATATAATACATCTATATGTTGAGCTTCAGAGCAGGAACTGAATTTCATCTGTAACCCCAAGGGCTAGCAGCCGAGCATATGCCTTACTCAGATTTAACTACCATTGAGATCTTGTGTAGTTGTATTTTCTTTTTTGAGTGTTATTTTTAAACTATAGAGCAATTAGACAGGGAGCCAGTGGAAACGTCTGAGGACTTTGTCTGCAGGATTAAATTATCATTAGAATCTTGAAAATTCTTTCCAGGAATCAGGTTATGGCTGTACTGTATTCTATAAACAATCTGGACCCAGCACCGTCAACTAATGCTCAATTAACGGCCTCAGCTTTATGCCAACATCAGACCATTCTCATTGTTATTTCTCTTTCACTTGTCCTACAGTTTGGGTGATTGAACCCAATTTAGAGAGAGAGAGAGAGAGAGAAATCTTTCCTCTGAATCCAATTCACAGGACTTGTATTGACCCTATATATGACTTTGCCTGTGTCTTCATACCATATAAGTAGAGATATTTTTTTTTAACCTGCTCCTCTGAGAGGAGGTAGGAACCTGGGTCAAGTACACCTTTGATATATTACTAATTATATTCTGATAATTTATTGAAAGAAGGGAGAATAATTTGGGGGGCTTTGGCAACCTGCATGAATAGAATTGATGATGGGGGAAAAACCATATTATGAATAGCCTTGGAAGTGGAATATATTTGAATGGGGTTAAAGATATTTATCAGCAGTAAGGGTGACAGTTCATGGTGTGATTTGCTTGGCTATTCAGCTATCTGAATATGATGAGATCTTTCTAACTCAACTTCCACTGCTAATCTCAGAATTCATAGTTTAAATGCCCACAAGCAGTAAGATTATCATTAAAAACCAATTTCAGCAAAAAACAAGAAACAGAATGTCAGCAGAAATGCAAACTTCTAAATTAAATTTGAGAAATTATGATGCAGGATTTGGAACTGTCTGAAGTGTGCTTTCAAATTCATATTCTCTCTCTCTCTCTCTATACACACACACACACACACACACACATATAAAACCTAAAAAGTTTAGCAAACCTTTTTAAAGGTTTTATATATCATATCACGGGCTTCTTTTCACTGTAATATATGTGTGTTACATATAATAAAAGTTAAATCTATAAAAGTGAACACAGCACAGGAAGTGAGTGAACTAGTTGTTCCAGTTACTTACTGCTGTATAACACATCATCCCAAAACTAAGTGGCTAAAACAGTATTATCTCTTATGGTCCTGGGGTTGATTGGGTTCAGCTAAGGGTCTCACTTGGGGTCTCTCATGCAGTTGCAATCAGTGGCTCAAACTGGAGTCACCTCAAAGGACTCATGTGCCTGGCAATTGATAGCGACTGTCTGTTGAGCTCTTAGCTGGGGCTTTCAGCCAGAACACCTGCAGGTGGCCTCTGCTTCCTCATAGCATAGCTGCTGGGCTCCCAGAGCAAGTATCCCAAGAGAGACCATGTTGAAGCTCTGTCTTCTTTTATGATCTTGCCTCAGAAATTACATCACTTCCTCTCTAGTCCCAGGCCTACTCAAATAAAGGGAACATTAACTCCACTTCTTGATGGGAGGCATGTAGATATCAAATTATAAGAAGAGTATGTAAGATGAAAGACCTTGATGTGGCCATCTTGGAAAACATGATCTACTACATCCTCTCTCTGGCCACAGTAATTCACAACCCTCCCACATGTACACATCCTCAGCCCCTCCCATCAAGAACCCAAGAACCTGAAGCAAGTCCCTGAAATCAAAATGTTGATCATAATATTACAATCAGTATGTGATCTTTAAGTGTTTATAATTTTCAAGTATTAAAATTTATTCGAACCCTAGTATAAAAGAACCAGTTATAAGAGAGAAAATCCCTGTTGTTGCCACCTGCTCTGTGAGTTATCAGACACTCACACATATCTAGAGGTGCACTAGGCTAGTGGATACCAGGCCAGGGGAGCCTTGAACTCTTTAGTTCAATCCTTAATGAACTACCAGCAGCATTATTGAAATAACTTCTCTTCCCGGCAAGCAAAGCTCAGTATTTAGAAAAGTTTTCATTCATTCAAAGCCTCGCTGGGGGCATATGTGCTGATGAAAACTCATTAGAATCTTACCCTTATGGCCTGAACCTGAGAAAATAGTCTAGGTTGGGCAGACAATATGCAGAGTTCTCTCTATTAATTCTCTCACCAATAAAGACTACAACCATTGCTCTTTTTCAAATTGAGCTGGTTCTTTCATATCCGGTATCATTCCATTTTTACCAATACCTTATAAAGGAAAGTACTCCCTTGAGATAATTTCCAGTGCTGAAACTATCTTTATTAAATGCCACCAACATTTCTTTTTTAATTTTTTTAAAGATTTTATTTATTTATTTGACAGCGAGAGGGAGACAGAGCGAGCACAAGTAGGGGGAGCAGCAGAGGGAGGGGGAGAAGCAGGCTCCCCGCTGAGCAAGGAGCCGGATGTGGGACTCGATCCCAGGACCCTGAGATCATGACCTGAGCTGAAGGCAGACGCTTAACCGACTGAGCCACCCAGGTGCCCCGCCACCAACATTTCTTAAATCTTGATTCTTCTCTAGACGCTTAAATCTCCATCCCCATCTCCCACCCCTACCCAAACTGCAGGGACACAAAATGACAGGTAATCTTTGCCCTCAGAGAATTTAGGATCTAGAGAGGGATGAACATATAAGGAAGAAAGGGAAGGTATAAGACATACACGTAACTGTTAGTTAAGACAGCATTGGACATGGAGTCAAAAGATCACTGTTTTAGCTGAAGCATGCTATGTAATTTTTGATAAGACACTAAATCCCCTTTATCTTAAGTTTCTTCATAATTAATAAATAAATTAATAATTTCCTTCCTCACAATGATAGTAGCATCTTCCTGATAGATTGTGTTTGCTTGTTTAAAATACACAAGCTGGTTCTTGTAAAATGCTTACCATAGCTCCTGGTACATAGTAAGCACTCAATAAATGTTCATTTCATCATGATGTAGCAGCAATGGTGGCAGAGCATGTGGGAATGCTTTGTAAGCTGAAGTTTTATATCAGCATAAGGTATTTCCATTAGGCAGAATATGTACATCCTATTGAATCCTGCAATTCTCTGCTTACCTACCAACAACCCAAACACTACCTTTTGCTGTTTCTGGAGACTCTGGGGCTTCCCTGCTCTACCCCATCCCCACTTTCTTCACTATCCAGAGCCCAGTTCAAAGACCATCTCAGCTTTAAATCCGTCTAACCCCATAATGTCAAATATGTAACCCTGGCCCATGTTCCCTTCACACTTCACCTACACCACGATTCTAGTACTTTTGTCTTACTTGTGTATGTGTCCCTTGTATCCAGAATAGTACCTGGTGCGTGATGGATGCTGATGTGCATCCAGTGTTAATGCAGTGGGAGTGTCCATGGAAATCAAAGGAAAGAGATGTGTGGCCCGCATTATGGGCAGAAGCCTGACTTTGGGCCAGATTTCAGGTGTAGCTCTGGCTTTTTTAGACTTGCTGTTTACCTTTTAAAAAAAATTATTTATTTGAGAGAGAGAGTGCACATGTGAATGGGGAGGGAGGAGGGCAGAGATGGAAGGAGAGAGAGAATCTCCAGCAGACTCCCCATTGAGCGAGGAGCTTGACGCAGGACTCTATCCCACAACCCTGAGATCATGACCTGAGCTGAAATCAAAAGTCAGACGCTTAACCAATGGAGCCACCCAGGAGCCCCTGGACTTGCTGTTTACCTTTAATCCACAGTGCTGACCTACCCACCAGATAAACGTAGTACCACCACTCTCAACCATGACAATCCAGGCTGTCTCCAGACATTACCAAAAGTCCCCTGGGGGTAAAATCCCCCACCCCTCAGCCTCTCCATCCGCATTTGAGAAACCGAACTATGCCGAACAGTCTAGGTGGACCCAATTACATTCATTACATTACACAGTCCAGTTTTGAATCAAAGACATTTTCACCTAATGAAGTGAGAAAATATGACCTCCATTGGGGAAGACTGTTCTTCTTCCTGAGTGAGCACTCGGTCCCTCAAGCTCACCCCTCACTGGTAGGCCACCATCCCAGGGCTTTGCCAGGACTGTCATCCAAGATCCTCAAAAATCTAGGGCAGCAAAAGCAATGTTAGGGTTTTGTTACACCAAAGTGTCCCTGAAATTCAAAGCTACTTGTTTATCAAGATGTATTCCCCTGTCACTATGACAACTTGTGTTGCCTTGGACTGCAAAGAAAGGACAAGGAATGATTGAGTGGGGGTTTTTTCTGTTCATGTGTTGTACCTTAGTTCTGTCTTAGTCTGCTTCCCAAATAGAATAATCAATGCCATTATCTCTTCCTCCCTCATCTAAATCGCATCAGGCCTCTACAGTAGATCAATAGTTACAACAAAGAAGGCCGAAGCTTTCATTCCAGGGGGACTCATTACTCTGCAGCCCAGGATCTGGGTATGGATTCCACGTAAGGTTATCTACTCTTCCGGAGGAGTTAACAACGGCTGTCAGTTATTAATACCACGCCACGACCCCACCATAACTGGTTGTGTGTGCACAGGGAACATGTCCAAAACCACACAAGCCTGCTTCCTTCTCTCCCCCTTCCTTTGACTTCCTCTTCCTGTTCATATTATTTAAAACTGTCTTCTCTGGCAATGTAAAATGTTTGAGACTTCATTGAGATTCTCAGCCAGTACAGGTTGCATATAAGGAGACTCATATCTGCTGTAGTATTACAAAGACTAATTAAAATAAATTCAGATCTTCAATTACTCCTTTCAGTAACATTTATTGCTTAAGCCACTGGGCAGTAAAATACACCATTCAGTTAAGCTGAAGAGAACAATTGATTTTTAATCGTATTTCTTGACCAGCCCCAAAAAGGAGGGTAAAATAAGAGAATGATTATGCCCCCACTTACCAGTTTTCCAATAGCAGCTGTTTCCCCTATGGTTCTTCTTAGCCTTGGAGCCATCCTATTTCATTGCCATTAGGGATTAGCCTGTGTGCAGTGTGAGCTAAAACACCATCATGGACAAACACTAAGACAGACCTTCCTTAGTGGAAAAGCTGGTCACTACTGTCCCCAGGTCACCTCCCCACCCTAAAAGATTCTGCAATGGCCCTTGTTTCAACCTGAGATCCCAAAGAGGGACCATTTGTTAAGAAAGCTCCTGAAGAGACTATGGACTCTGAGAAACAAACTGAGGGTTCTAGAGGGGAGGAGGGTGGGGGGATGGGTTAGCCTGGTGATGGGTATTAAAGAGGGCATGTTCTGCATGGAGCACTGGGTGTTATACGCAAACAATGAATCATGGAACACTACATCAAAAACTAATGATGTGCTGTATGGTGATTAAGATAACATAATAAAAAAAAAAAAAAGAAAGCTCCTGAAGTCGGGGAAGATCAAAATTATGCTTACTTATCACCAATTCTTCAAATCCCTTATATGGATTTTTTTACTGCCTGCCCATATGATATTTTAGTAGCTTAGCTGTCCAGCGGGAAATCAGTATGGCTCCACCTCATTCCATGTATCTCTTTGTGTGAAAATGAGTTTCCCACAGACTTCAATGACCTCAACTTTGTTTTTTCAGAGAAGAGATTCATTTTTTAGTTCACAAAAGCCTTTATTTGAAGGCTTCTAGGCATAGTGCTCAAAGTCTGACCAAAGTCTACTACTTATTGTTCTTCTGGACTTACTTTAAAGAAAAATATTGTGAAGAATAGAAGTGCTGTGACATTTTTACACCTTTATACAATTCTCCAGGTAATTCCTTCATAATGCTGACCAGCCAAATTTCTTTAACATGCTCTGAAATACCCCAGTAACTGCCTCCGGTGAGGAGATTCATCTACTCTATTGGAAGTTGTGTTGCGTTGCTAGTTATTGCTGGGCTCTGAACCTCTCAGGACCTTTCTCCTTCTGGAGGCTGGGAGGACACACAGCCAGGAGGCTGGAGCAGGTGCAGCTTCCAAGTGCACAGAAGTCAAGAGCGGTTTGTACGCCTATCACCGCCATCATGCCTGGGACACAGGACTGGAAAGCTCTAAATCTCTGAATCCTCAGATCATTTAAGACCCTTGAATAAACACCTTTATTTCCAGGCCATCTGGTCGATGATTGGGTTAGTGACAAACTTTGTTAAGTGGAATTCAGGCCATTAAGAAAGCATTTCAAGTAGTGGGATTTCCTTTTAAAACTTTGCCTGATAAAAATTATATTTAAAAGAAAGACACCTTCCCTCTTATAGTATTGAGCCCATGTGGATTAGACTTTTTATATGATATTTTTATTGAAAGGAACTGACATCGTATTTATTTTGTGTGCCATTGGGTCTCAATTATTCAATAGCAATTTTATGTGTTTTTCGTACGGTTGTTTCCTGTTCTGTTCATATATATCCTATACTTGTTTAAAGCTTGAAGATACAACTTTGTGCTACAATGTTTTGGGTGCGTGTGATCCAACCATAGCCTCCTTCCCATCCCCTTAGACAGAAAGGAAGTAACAATAATTAGCTTCCCAACCATTTCCTGGGATGCCTGACTGAGTCACATCATGGGCTTCTTGTCACCCTCTCCACCAGCTGCCCAGCTCCGTTGTTCAAGGTATGAGGCACCACCTTCACCTTTATTTCTTTGATATAAAGTATTTCCATGAGACATTATTCTGTGGATTTCTTGGAGGCCTTTTCTAATTAATCACCTGGTACCTGCCCTGAGTTTAAAAGATGCTACCTACCTTCCTGCGGTGAGACAGTAGATTAATGACTAAAGGTAGCTCTCCTGGTTACTCATTTGATTCCTGTGTTAGCATTTTTTTTCAAGAATGATTTATATCCATTTCTAATTTCTCCTATAGTTTTCTACTTGGGACTTACCCTTCTTAAGTTACCATTAGAGAGGAAATTGTGTGTGTGTGTTTGTGTGTATGTGTGTGTGTGTGTGTGTGTGTGTGTGTAAATACTATGAATACATACATATTGAACAGACTGCATTTAGGAACGTTTTGGAATAAGAATATGATAGGTTCTTTGCCACGCTCTTCTCTCTTGCTTTAGCGTAACAACCAGTAGGGGAACTAGATTTTTTTTTGGAAGTTTTCATTAGAGTTAATTTTTAAAAATTAAAAGCTGTCAATATTACTTACATAGAAAATGCCCAAGAAGCTGGAAGACTGAGAAAAAAAATAGGATTTCATAAAAACAACAGTATTAAACTGGCCAAAAAGGATGCTCCCTCCCACATTTTATTTTTCCAGGAGTTTGAAGGTTTCTGAGGTTTCTGGAGTGGAGCCTTCTCTCTCTCTCTCTCTCTCTCTCTGTTACAGAATTCCAGTTTGAGCTATTGATTGAGCTCTGCCTGTGCATTTGCAGCAGACCAATCCTAATTAGAGGCTGTTTAATACATTGGAACTGTGCCGCCTGCAGCTTTGTGACCTTTGTTCCCTGATTGTCTCCCATTAATCCCCTCGCCCTCTGGTGTTGGAAACCTCTGAACTTTGGGAATGCACTGATTCCGGTTCCCTGTGTGGACCTTGTGAGCGTGCTGGAGCCCTGTAGGAGGTTCCCTTGTGCTAATAACCATCTGTCATTGCCTGTGCTTAACAGCCGCAGCTATGACTGCCAGAGACCAAGGCGGGGCCCGAAGCAAACTGCTGGTATCTTTAAATCAAAGAGTGATCGTTAAGTAATATACCCCCAACATCTTTGCAATATAAAACTCTGAAGTTACATTAGGTGTAGCGCTTTAACCTTCGCCATGTTGAAGAGGTAATGATATCAGAACTTGGCTTCTATCCCTCAAGGGCCCATAAACACGCAGTGTGGGTACCAAGTGATAGATCGCAGGCTCTCACAGTATGTACTCCTGGTTTCTAACGGCCATTACTTTACAAATAAGGCAACTGGTAAATTCTACTACATCGTGGATGATCCGCTTCTACACCTCAGCTCTTCATGTTCCTCCGACAGTGTTTGGCATTCTCAGGAAAGATGACTATCCACACACTCTTTGGCACTACTTGGCAGGCTTGCTTGCCACAATGGCCTGAGAATGGGGGACCTTGTTCCTGAGGTGTCAGGAGGCCCTGGGTACCAAAGTGGGCCGCTTCACCATGTCGGCATTTCTTTATTCAAGGTTTATAAAGAGCAAAAGCAAAAAAAAAAAAAAAAAGAACTTTACATACAAAAGAAAATCCTATTGCATACAATATTTTTAGGAAAATTTAAATAATTCAAGCCTTTTTAATTGGAGAGTTTGGGGTAGAGGGATTCGGGAGCACATACACTACTGAAAGGTCGCATGTTCAATATCACTCTAAATCATAATAGCCTCGGGGCAAACATCTCATGGAATTTTAGAGACGTAAGCAAAAAACCCTATTATCATAAACATCACTACATGCTCATCATCTCCCTTTTTTCCTTTGTTCTCTGCTTTTCTTCTTTCCCTCCCTTCCCTCTTTCTTCATAGGACCCTATCCTTAAAATTGTCTCCCTTTGGATGCTATGCAATTTTGCTCCACTTTTCAAAGATAAATTTCTGGAAAGAGGATACTTTTATACTCGCTACTTCCGTTTCCTCACCTCCTGTTCACTCTTGAATCCACAGCGATCTGGTTTCTATCTCCAACAGCCTGCTCAGTTTTGTTTTACAAAAATCACAAATGATATTGCTCCCAATCAAGAAATCCAGTGGATAGTTCTGATTTCTTTTCGAATTCATCTTCTCTGCGTTGTCTGGACTTATGGATTACTTCCTCCATTGTAAACCTTCCTATTTTGTCAAAGTTCAATACTTCAAGCTCTCCTCCAGCTCACCAACCACTCTTCCTCAACTTCCTTCATGGGCTCTGCCCATCCCATTAGTGTTAAAGAGAGGCTTCCATGGTAACACAAAGGAGTTCAGTCGTGTGCTCTGCAAGACATGCACTCATACAAAATTAAACAACAATGAAAGGGACAAGTTCAAGAGGATGTGATATGAATATGATTCAGAGAAAGAAGAAATTAAGAGTAAGGGTTGGAGTAGTTCTGAAAGCATCATGGCCACATGGATATGTATGGCATCTGGGATTTTCTGATTGTATTTGGATCTCAAAACTGATAGTCATAGGGCCTTGGGCAAGTTACTTGAGCACAATGAGCACTTACTGGGGTAGTAATACTTACCTCGTAGGATTGTAAGGAGAATTAAAACCATTTGTTCTTATTTTTATTGGTACATAGTATGTGTTTGCTTCATGAATATTTGTTCATTTTTCTTGATTCATAGAGAAGAGGAATCTTGAGAAGGCCTACAAAACAATGAAGTAGTATTTGGATAGGCAGAGAGAAAAAGGAAAGACATTTTAGGGGAGTCAAGACAGGTGTGAGAAAAGCACTAGTGTAGAGGATTACTTCTAATGTGCTCAGTGTGTGGCACCCTGGACAGGAAAATGTGTGTGGTAAGTAGAGGAAAAAGACATTTGAACAGGTAGATTGTGGCCATAAACTTATTTCGTGGCAAAGGTAAATGGTTCAGCTTGCTTATGTCATGTTTATAAATGGCCCAATTTTGCTTATTTCATTGCAAATCTGGTTCAAATATAATATCTTATTTCACTTCCCATCAATAAGGTGTTGTGAATTTATGCTTTAGAGTGCACCATCCTCTCCAACACATAGGACTGAAAGATAAGAAACAAAATTAATAAGTATGCAATATGGTATTTAGAAAGTAAAAAGGGGGGGTGCCTGGGTGGCTCAGTTGGTTAGGTGACTGCCTTCGGCTCAGGTCATGATGCCAGGGTCCTGGGATTGAGCCCCGCATCGGGCTCCCTGCTCGGCAGGAATCCTGCTTCTCCCTCTCCCGCTCCCCCTGCTTGTG
The DNA here is from genome assembly GCF_004348235.1 of Phoca vitulina. NCBI lineage: Eukaryota > Metazoa > Chordata > Mammalia > Carnivora > Phocidae > Phoca > Phoca vitulina. The sequence continues at coordinate 17,992,354 of NW_022589712.1, read as the reverse complement.
TTCCCTCTCTCGCTGTCTCTCTCTCTCTCTCTGTCAATTAAATAAATAAGTAAAATCTTTAAAAAAAAAAAAAAAAAGGGCTCTGGAGAAAGAGGGTCCTGGAAAGGCCCTTCCAAGGAGGTGACATCAGACAAAGACTTGCGTTGGTAAAGGAGTTAATTGTGTGATTATCTGTGGGAAGGGTATTCCAGGCAAAGGGACTAGCCATTGCAAAGTCATGGAAGCAGGAGGGTCCCTGGCATGGTCGAGGAAGAGCTGGGAGGCCAACAGGGCTGGAGCAGAGTGGGCCAGAGGGGAGGGAGGCTGGTGGAAGAGGAGGTCAGAGGTGATTGGGGCCAGATCATCACGGCCTGATAGGCCACAGCGAAGATAGTGAAGTTCACGTTAAGCATGATGGGAAGCCCCTGAGGATCTTGAAGAGCAGAGAGGTTGATGTGATAGAATTTAACTTTCATCAGGGTCGCTCTGGTGCTGTGTGAGGGAGGAGACTCTTAGGCCCTTGCTCTCCCTCTCCTGCATCCAAGCCAGAAGAAGCAGAGGGAACTTGAGAAAAGGAGTGAAAGGGCAGAGGGGAAACTGAACACCTTCACCACACCTCCTCCCTGCTGCATTCTGCTAAACCGCAGTCAGCCCGAGGTGGGAGGGGAAAGTACTAGATGGCTAGATGAGACCTCTGACTGATATCAGAAAGGTGCCCTAAGAAGGTATGGGAGCTGGTATATTAGTTAGGGTTCTCCAGAGGGACAGAGCTGGTAGGATAGAGATAGATGTGACATACATATAATATGCACACACACACACACACACACATGCACACATACGCAGAGATAAAGAAAAGATTTACTGTAAGAATTGGCTTATGTGCTAATGGAGACCAAGAAGTCCCATGACCTACCATCTGCAACTGAAGAACCAGGAAAGCCGGTGGTGTAATTAAGTCCAAGTCTAAAGGCCTGAGAACCCAAGGGGCAGCTGGTATGAGTCATAGAGTCCAAAGGCCTAAGAACCAGAAGCTCTGATGTCCAAGGACAGGAAAAGACGGACACCCCAGCTCAAGAGGAGAAAGCGATTTGCCCTTTCTCCCACACTTTTATTCCACTCAGGCCCCCAGTGGATTCGATAATGCCCACCCACATTGGTGAGGGCACATCTTTTTTCCTCAATCTACTGAATCAAATGTTAGTCTCTTCCAGAAACACCCTCACAGACACCCCCAGAAATAATGTTTTACCAGCTTTCTGAGCATCCTTTGCCCGGTCACACTGGCACATAAAGTTAACCAGCACACCTGGCTAAGATTTCACCTGCATGCTTGTTGGAAGGCAGTGGTGCGAAAAAATGTCCTGTTTGCGTTTGATTTCATCTATATCAAGTCCACCGCATTCAATAGCTGAGTTATATGTACTTATACATCATTATGGACATGGAGTACTCTTAAATTGTACATTAAAGGTAAGTTTTAAGTTCTTTCCTATTATAGATTAAAGAAAACAGAGACACCCCAATGGGTCACCCCGCACCTCTCCAACTGGGAGAACACCACAAAGGCAGAACCTTCTGCTGGCACTGCGATGCCCCTGGAGGGCAGGTGACCAGTGAGCAGTGGGGACGGAGGACTAGGAGAGGCAGCATCCAGGCGGTGGAGGTGCGCCTGACATCTCTATAGTAGAAAATACGGGAGGAAAAGGCAAAGGGACAAGAACTGAGGCTCTGGACATTCATGCCACAAGGGAGGAGGAGAAGGAGGAAGGAGGGCATTCTGAGAACAATCAATTAGAAAAGATAGAGCAGGGAAGAGGATGACAGGGGCACCCAAGGGGAGAAGGGGAAGCAAGCCATTGTGTTACAGACCAAAGAGGAGTGAGTGGTCAGGCGTAAGGAAGATGGTGTGGTTGAGTGCCCAGGAGGCTTATGAAAAGGGAATTTTACTTATAAATCAGGTAATAATGCTATAAAACTGAAAAGAATAGGGGCACCTGGGTGGCTCAGTTGGTTAAGTGTCTGCCTACGGCTTAGGTCATGATTAGGTCCTGAGATCAAGCCCCGCGTCGGGTTCCCTGTTCAGCAGGGAGCCTGCCTCTCCCTCTCCCTCTGCCCCTCCCCCCCCAGTCATGCTCTCTCCCTCTCTCTCTCTCTCTCTCAAATAAATAAATAAATAAAAACTGAAAAGAACAAAAGATAAACTAAGACAATTGACAGACTGTGGAACAGGTGTGTGAGGCCCGAGTATAGTCATAGATTCTAAAAAGAACTGCTAAAAAAAAAAATCAGCCATCTCAATAAAGCAAGATTGGGTGAGAATTTAAGGTTATTCTAGTCCTGGATTGGCAGATGATGGCAGCATAATCGTCCAGAGCTTCTCCTGCTCAGTTCCTGGGATGCAGAGATGCTGGGTTGGAATGCTTTGCAACACAGCAAGATGATAGTTTGAAGGCACTTGGATTTCTAAAAAGTATCTGTTCATAACAATGTTCTTCCATTTCAGAAAGAATTTAAGTTAGGACCTAATGCTCTTGGCATCTCCAAATACATACTGAATGTGGAAAAAAAAAAAAGGCACCTTGCAGTGGGAATTTCTGGTCTCTCTCATTGTTGACATTCAGCTTTTACATAAGTGTCCTCCTAACTTGAGTCAGGGGATGCCACATAAAACTCCCCTTCCCTTAGTGGCAGAGATGTGAGTTGGGTCTCAGGAAGATTAAGAAAAGAAAGCTCTCCTTGCTGGAGATGAACAGTATGATATATTAGAACAATGGGTTCTCTGTGAACAGCTTCTGACCCTGGCACTGACACACAGCTGTGGACTTAGGAAAAGTCACATGATGGTTCAAGCTTGGGGTCCCCATTAATCATTGTGATGTGTGTTGCTATTTGATGGTTCAGGTTAGTTCCTTAGAAGGCCCATTTTCATTACACTCTGATGATGCTGTTTGGAAAAATGGAGTGGGCATAGCTGTTTAGATAGGAAATTTAGGAAGGACAGACTAGAGAAATGCTGGAAAATGTACTATGCAGCCAGCCAGGATTTATGTAAATAGGGATGCTAATATATAATGAAAAGTAGTAAATTTCCTCTATAAAATCAAGTAAAGAAATTAAATTACTATGTACTCTTAAGAAAATATGTTGCATCTGCAGGATTTGATTGTGGTGGCTCCTGCCACATCCTCAATAGTTGCATGATACCACCTAGTTTTGTATAATATTGTAAAATTTATAAATTACTTTCATCCAGACTCTCATCGGATTCTTGGGGTGACACTATCCAATTGGGAATATTGGTTTTATTAGCCATACTTTACAGGTGAAATTCAGAGAGTCTAACTTGATCCAAGTGATGCAACTAAAAATGACAGGTGGGAATTTTGAACCCAGGTCTCTCTGACTCCGGAGTCCATAATCTTTGCATGACAGCATGCTTCCTTAGAAATTAAATGGACTTGCCTCACAGAAACTGTTCTTCTAACTGGGGCGTAGGAGAAATCCCAGGTAAATAGGCAGGTGACCCTAGGGAGAGATGTCTGGAAGCACCTGTCTGAAGTCCCAGCAGGTTGGCAATACTCAGTCCCAAAGTGTGGTAGCTAGCAGAGGGAATTCAGCCATGGTGGCTGGGCTGTAAAAGGGGGACCTAGATGGGCAGACATGTGCCCTGTGGTTTCCATTTAGTCCTCTAGCTCTCACTGTGCTCTGGGCTCCCAGAGGCCAACCTGCATAGACATGATCAAAGGAAACTCTTGCTCTCTGGCTTGCTATTGCCTTCTGCCAATGGGAGTTACCAGCAGGAGATCAGAGAGTAGAAGGAGGGTGAAGTGGAAGTGTTGTTTCCTCCAGACCCTTGAGCTGGCTGTAGCTCTCAGCCTCCCATAAGATGGCCTTTCCCACTGATTCCTATTACCACTTCTTTTTAGCCCCTCTGACCTAGCCCCGGGTGCTTCACTATTTCTTACATTTTCTGCACCTCTTCCCTTCACCTCTGTAAATGATGCCTGGGTCCAGCTCCTCACATTGCCCTGTTTTAGTGTGCTTTCTGTTTCCTGATGGGCCCTTGGCTGGTCGGACCCGACCCCAGAGGAACTGGGCACTGGGCAGGAACTAATGCCTGGATTTAGGCAAATGAACAATACAGGGACCCTGTTACAGGAACTGAAATTGGAACGAGGACCTAGAACCAGGAAGATGGAGCCAAGCATGCATTAGCAGAACTAGAGACGAGTGGAATGCATTGGAAAGAAATCTGACCCAAGGCTGACTGGCCAGGATTCTGCTGCATGGGCTGTCTGCTCTTCTAGGGGCCAAGATTCTTCAGAGATGTAGGCTGTATGTTGGAAGCGTAAGAAAGGCAGCAGATACTCGAGAGGTGGTGGAGCCTACAGAGAGCTGTAGCCATGGACCAGACAGACATTTCAAGTGGCTCGATGTTTGAGCCCTGACTCCTTGTGGGAGAGACTGACTGGCTGTTCACTGAACCCATTTTTACTTCTCTTGGGCACATGGACCGTGATCCCCTGTGCTGAGTTCCGGTGAATGGAATTCGGGCAGGAGGTATGTACTAGCCCCAAAAAGCTCCCTCACTATGCTCCACCTTCTGCCAACTGTAATTAAGAGTGCTGTGTGCCACAATGACATCCATCGTTCACTCATTTATTTATTCCATTTATTTCCTGAGACAAGACCTGGAAGTACAGCCTCTCAAGGAGCTCACTCATGTGCCCTTTTATCAATCTGGTTTAGGACTGGGGATGTGGTGGACCCTTGCAACACCTGGTGTCTATAAAAATTACACAACATTCTTATGGTACTTCAGTCATACCTCCTACAATGGCTACAGAAAAGCACTGTCATCAGACCCCATTTTCTATCCTTTTCCTTTGAAAAATAATGATCATCTTTCTTGAGCACGCGTGCTCCTGCAGGTGCTTCTGAAAGCTTATGCGGTGATGAGTATGAAAATGGGGGCTTATAACTAAGTTAAGGCAGTAACTAATTTAAGCCTCATTCAGTAGTTAGGCAGCCTGAATCCTCTTATTAATATACAGGGAGTGGTTGCTGATAATAGACACATTATCAAGCCCGGAGGCATCTTGGCAGTGCATGCTGAGGAATGGCGGAAATATGAGAAACTTGCAAGGAATTCTCCTGATATTTTTGCATTCATATGCATATAGATTTTTTCCACTGTTTTTATCCTAAAAAAAATCCTTAAAAGCAGACAGAGGCATGCTCTGGGTATGTACATCCGGGAGATATTTCCCAGAATCTGTTTCTCCCACATCCTTTTATCTACATTTTATCTCTCAGCATGAATCAGATGCCAGGCAACTCCTGTGATTATTTTCAAATCGCTTTAAATACAGTTTTTGACGCCCCAAGATAATTTATGAAGGAGAAGGGGGGAAAAGATTATACCTCAAGAGTATCAATATTCATAGATACTAATTACAAAATGTAATTTTTTCGAATTAAATCTTTTTTCTTTTTTTTTTGAATTGAGGTTGCACAGAGCAGAGCATTTTGCTGGTAGCCTTCTTGAGGGTTTAAACACTTTTGTCCCCGGCGGAAGAATCCATCCCTGGGGTTGGAGTCCTAATCTGGGGGCAGGGAGCGCTGTAAAATGCTGCTTTCCAGGTGGTGCTGATTCCAGCCGGCCCCCTTCCTGGGAGAGTGGAGTGGGGGTGGGGTGGTGAGGGTCCAGACAAGCAGAGGCGACACTGCAGTGTCCCGATTCCCTTGTACTAGAAATTTCATTACAGATACTTTTGCCCATCAAATGCATTGTTGGATCGAAGTGTCACATGTTCCTTCACAGATGTTATTTCAGATTAAGCCATGGGCAGCAGGGAGTGGACGTGGCCCGCATTTTCCTCTTCACTTGGTAGCATGCCGTCTCCCCACCCTCATTTGCAAAGCCGCATAACTTGCATAACAATTGAGCCGATCTGATATTTTAGGTTATGATGTCAAGATGTATTATCCCGCAGCCTCCTGACTTAAACAGCAACCAAAGAAGGAATGATTAGGGCCAAGTTGGGATTGAAAAGGACCTGAGGGAATGTCATCTGTTCTGAGAATCTTAAAAGCTTCTAATGACCTGTTATTCCCAAGAGGTTTTTGCGCCTGTGCCTATTGGATTTATTTTTTGCTAAACAAGCTTTGCATTTAGCGATATCTTTCTTTATACTCTAAGACCCCCGCATGAATTGATTTTACTTTTTTTCTGAATGAAATACTTGGTCAACAATTCATCATGCAGACATCATCTATGCCTCCATCACTATATTTAGTATTCTCTATTAAATGTATTTATGACTTTTTCTGTTAAGATTCTTATCTGTTTAAGAATCTTTGACAGGCTATCTTGTAGAGGTCCCATGTCATCTTTGTTTTTCTAAATAAACTTTATGTTCTTAAACCCAAGATGAACATGTTCCTGGCAAAGAATGTACTGAGCAAAGAAGAGAATTGAGGTAAACCCTTAAAAAATAACAGCAGTGATCATTAAATCCCAGTGGTTTTAGGGTAACACATCCCCCCTCCGTGAGTTCTGTGACAGCAGAGGCCTTGTCTGTTTATATGTGGCTGTATCTTCAGGTACGTAACAGGTATTCAGTAAATATTTGTTGGCTGGCAGGATGGCTGGCTGGATGGGTAGATGGATAGAAGGATGTGATTTGGAGTTGGGGCTTGTGCTTTTTCTGTGAGCCTGGGCAGAGGTTGGGCTGTTTTGTTTGGTTTTTGTTTTGGGGGTTTTTTTACTATGTATTTATTTTTTATTATGTTATGTTAGTCACCATACATTACATCATTAGTTTTTGATGTAGTGTTCCACGATTCATTGTTTGCGTATAACACCCAGTGCTCCATGCAGTGCGTGCCCTCCTTAATACCCATCACCGGGCTAACCCATCCCCCCACCCCCCTCTCCTCTAAAACCTTCAGCTTGTTTCCCGGAGTCCATAGTCTCTCATGATTCTTCTCTCCTTCCAATTTCCCCCCCTTCATTTTTCCCTTCTTTCTCCTAATGTCCTCCTTGCTATTCCTTATGTTCCACAAATAAGTGAAACCATATGATAATTGACTTTCTCTGCTTGACTTATTTCACTTAGCATACTCTCCTCCAGTCCCACCCATGTTGATGCAAAATTTGGGTATTCATCCTTTCTGATGGCTGAGTAATATTCCATTGTATATATGGACCACATCTTCTTTATCCATTCGTCTGTTGAAGGGCATCTTGCCTCCTTCCATAGTTTGGTTATTATGGACATTGCTGCTATGAACATTGGGGTGCATGTGCCCCTTCTTTTCACTACATCTGTATCTTTGGGGTATACCCAGTAGTGCAATTGCTGGGTCATAGGGTAGCTCTATTTTTAACTTTTTGAGGAACTTCCACACTGTTTTTTCAAAGTGGCTGCACCAACTTGCACTCCCACCAACAGTGTAAGAGGGTTCCCCTTTCTCCACAACCTCACCAACATTTGTTGTTTCTTGAGTTGGGCTGTTTTGAATTACGGAGCTTCACAAACATTTCCTGGAAGTCCTCGGCCTACCTTTCAGGTGAAGAAGTGAACGTGCAGAGGGCTAATCCTTTCAGGAGGATTCCACTGCTTTCCGTGAAAACAAGCCAGTTTATTTGGGGCTTAGAAACTGAGTTAAAATTTGAAATTGCTTTCTCCGCAGAGGTTGCAGTCTTTCAAACTAAAGGGCCATCCTGGAAGTTGGAGAATACGTAAAACTGAGAAACGTTTCTGAATCTGATTTCCTGATCGAAGAGTCCCCTTCGCGGTGGGCGCACGCACAAGGATGGAAGTGGGCACAAGGCACGAGTGGCAGCCACTTTGAAATGTCTTTGGGTGTGAATTTCTGAGAGGACAAATCACTTCCACACAGCCTTCAAAAGAACTTGGTTGGCTCAATCCCACGGAAGGCTAAAAACAGGGCTGGGAAGCAGGAGTAAGGTATCGTGCTGCTGAGTTTCTTAATATTGGGGACAGAAAAGGAGGGGTTCTTTTTTTAGAGCTAGGTATCATTTTAACATGCACATTATACATGGTGGCTTTTTTTTTTTAACAGACATAAATGTAGCTATCCCCTAACGGGAGCAGTGTCCCTTCATATATCTTACAGCTCTTGTCCCATGAGGCGACAGATGAGTATGTGATCGTGATACTGATTCCAGGGCCGAGATGCCATCTGATCCACTGGGAGAGCTGGTGGATTCAAATCACTGTCAGCTCATGCCTTCTGGGCAGCAGTCTTTCTGTGCAGGATTTGCTCTATGGATCAGAAAAACAGCTGACAACTCGCAATACGTTATACAAAAGACCTTTTAAATGTTTTGTTGTTTCCAGCTAGGATGTAGTGTGAGTCACTTCAAATATTTTTTTTTTATTTATGTGCCTGCTTGATGGAGCAAAATCCTGTTAAGCAACTGGTAAAAATACAATGCCAATTTAAACTTCTGCCTGCAGAATCCTGAGGCTTATAAGTGGCTAGAAATAAGCCTTGGCTTTAACGTACATTTTTTTTAAATATAAAAGTTTGATCCAGGGAAAGCATTTGTTGGAAATCCAGTCCTGATATTGCCTGTAAAACGTAAGCACTGCTAAAACAAAGAATCCTTGTGGGCTCTTCAGAGTTCTTAGGAAACAAGAACTTTTACCTAGTTATTATGCTGAGTTGCAGGATGGAGTTATTTATTTCTAGAGCATGCTGTTTACATATGAAAGAATTTGGAGTCTCTTCTCTCTTTTGGGTCAACTTTCCTTACCCATAAAATATGTATAATTCCTATGAAAGTAAAAAACACATTTCTGTTTTTGGAAAATACTCAATGCCTTAACCTCAGAAGCTAAACTTATTTCTCTCAGTTGTTTTTGTTTTCTTATCTTTTCTTTTTTTCATGTCTTGGGGTTGTTTGGGTTTTTGTTTGTCTGTGGTTGCGGTTTTTTGTTTTCCTTGGGGTTTTTTGCATAACATTTCTTTCTCACTTGTGTGTTTTTAAATATTTGACTTCTTCTGTAATCCAAGTTTCTGGTCACAGTTTGGGTCACTAGTGCAGAAATACTATGTGTATCTAAATAAAAAGGCAAAGAGGAAGCTAGCAAGCTTTTTGGAAGATCTAGACTAAGTATAGGAGAAAGGATTTGAATTTTCTAAGCTTTTGATAAATTTTAGTCTAGTTAATGGTATTTAATATCAAATCTGTCTCCCAAATCTACTGTGATTACCCAAATTTTCACACCAGACATTCAGAGCCACCAATCCAGAATGATGGGCTCAGATGCATCAATTCAGTGACTACTTATATTTTCAAATCGTTTTCCATAGCTCTCAGTTGAATTCTTTGATGAGATAACTGAATGGATGTCAGCCATCCCACGTGTCTCTGGATGAAGACTATGTGAAACACTCTCATATTCAATATTTGTAGAGTGTGAATGTTGAGACTGTGGTCTTGTCAAGGAGTGTCTCACTGCATTTGACTGCAAGCATGATTAGCCATTGGTGTTCAGTGTGTGAAGAATTTTGGCTGATTGATTGATTGATTGGGCTATGTTTTAGGCCTGTCAACACGGACAAAACATATCACTGTGTTCATCCATCTTGGATAGCTATTTTGTATGTACTTAATATTCCAGCAAATCTGATGTCCACCATACACAGTGGCCTCTGAATAAGTAAGTAAACAATTCCTTAAGGAAATGAGATTGAAGAAGGGAAAAGAATAACTGACTGAAAGAGCATTTCCTGAAGTGTGTCCAGAAACACTAATTCTTAGAAAAATTAACAGGATGTGGGATTAAAAAAAAAAAAAGTGAATAACCCAATGAAATAACTTTGAGAAACACTGAGATAATCCCTTAGTATATTTTCTTTACTTTAAGACTCACCAGAACTTTTAATATGTTCTGAGCATTGTAAATCTCAAAGAGAGAAATCTATGCAGTGCTTCCCCACATTGTTTAATGGAATACCTCCCCTGCATCCAACTCCCCAGTTTTTGCCCAAAGAATATTTTGAAAAACAACCTTCTGTGATGCTTGCTTGGTAGATGGAGACTTAAGTACTATGCTGAAGTAATAAATAAATATTATTTGTTTATAAATAAAATTAAATACCAGCTAGAAAACTGGACATCCATAGGAAAAAAAAAATTATATCCTGATCTTATATCCTTTACAAAAGTTAACTCAAAATGGATAACAAACATAAATGCAAAATGCAAAACTATAAAACTCCTACAAGACAACATAGATGGTGACCTTGGTTTGGCAATGACTTTCTAGCTACAACACCACAGGCATGCTCCATGAAAGAATAATTGAGAAACTGGACTTGATTAAAATTAAAAATTTGTGTTCTGCAAAAGACACCGTGAAATGAATGAAAAGACAAGCCACCAATTGAGAGAAAATATTTACAAAAAATATACCTGATAGAGGACTATTATCCAAAATATAAAAAGAACTCTTAAGATTCAGCAGTAAGTAAACAAAGAACTTGATTTTAAAATAGGCCTCTGAATAAGACCTTAACAGACACCTCACCAAAGAAGATATACAGATGGCAAATAAGCATATGAAAAGATGCTTCACGATGTAGGTCATCCAGGAAAGGCAAATTGAAACAATGAAATGTTACTACACACCTATTAGAATGGCCCAGATCCAGAACACTGACAACACCAAATGCTGGCGAGGATGGAGAACAACAGGAACTCTCATTCATTGCTGGTGGAAATGCAAAATAGCACAGCCACTTTGGAAGACAGTTTGGCAGTTTCTTACAAAACTAAACATACTCTTACCACATGATCCAATAATCATATTCCTTGGTATTTACCCAAAGGAGTTGAAAACTTATGTCTACACAAAAATCTGCCCACAGATGTTTATAGCAGCTCTATTCATAACTGCCAAAACTTGGAAGCAGCCAAGATGTTCTTCAGTAGGTGAATGAATAAATAAACAGTGTTATATCCAGACAATAGACTCTTACTCAGCACTAAAATGAGCTGTCAAGCCGTGAAAAGACATGGAGGAAATTTAAATGCATATTACTAAGTGAAAGAAGCCAGTATGAATCATACAGACTGTATGATTCCAACAATATGATATTCTGGAAAAGGCAAAACCATGGAGAAAGTAAAAAGATCAGTGGTTGCCAGGGGTTGGGGCAAGGAATGGCTCAACAGAGCTCAGGATTTTAGTGAAACTATCTTATGATACTATAATATTGGACACATGTCATTTTACCTTTGTCCAATCCCAAAGAATTACCACACCAAGAGTGAATCCTAATGTAAGCTATGGACTTTGGATGATAATGGATGTGTGAATGTAGGTTCATCAGTTATAACAAATGTGCCACTGGTGGGAGATCTTGATAACGGGGGGGGCATGCATGTGTGGGGTGAAGGGATATACGGGATATCTCTGTACCTTCTGTTCAATTTTTCTTAGAACCTAAAACTGCTCTGAAAATTAAAATTATTAAAAATAAGAACAAATAATAAATACATAGAGGGGCACATGGTGGCTCAGTCAGTTGAGCATCCGACTTTTGATTTCAGCTTAGGTCATGATCTCAGGGTGCTGGGATCAAGCCATGAGTCCAGCTCCACACTCTGCTTTAAACTCTCTCTCTCTCCTTTCCCTCTGCCCCCATCTCCGCCATGTGCATGGGCTCTCTCTCTCTCTTAAATAAATAAATACATAGAGTAAAATTTAAACATTAAATGTTATTAGGGATAATTTAACCCAACGGTTTTGGCTTCATGAATTTTTTTACCTATCATTTATTTAAGGCGCACTATGTGCCAGACACTGAGCTAAGTATTTTTACATACATTACAATCAATAATGGCCCTATGAAGTAGGTGTTATTTTGTCCACTTAATGAATAAGGAAGTAAAGCTTAGAGAGTCTTAGTAACTTTCCCAAAATTACAGAACCAGTAAGTGGTGAAGGTGGAAATTCAAACTTGGGCTAGAACTGGCTGTTAACCATGATCTTGCAACAAAGAGACTAAATAATGTGCAAAAAAAAAAAAAATGTGTCTTTCTGTGTGTGATAGAGAGACTAGTTTTCATCTGATTCTCAAAAGAATCTATGACCTAAAAAATTTCAAGAATCACTGAATCAAGATCTAAACATTTATAGACCCAGAACAACGATGTCATTTTCTCAATGACACACGACTATAATTGGTAAAACTAGGACCATGCTTTCCTGACTTCTCTTTGACATTAGAATGCTATATCATCATTGAAGGCTTTTAAATTAGTTGATTCAGAAAATGAAGTAAGACAATACTTCTGTTAAAAATTTAGAGCCATTTTGCTAATAGATTATGGGATTATTTGCTATTAAACTCATTGCTTTATGATAAAACACTAAAAATGTTTCATATCCAAAAATCAGACTATAAATACAAAAGATATTTAAAATTCTCTCAGTGTCAAGGTGAGTAAGAAAATATAATGTCCAGGAAAATGAGATCAAACTATGTCATTCGAATAATAAATGACTCAACTAAAGTAAAACTTAGATTTTTATTTTTGAAGATCAAAGCATAAACCCAGCTTTATATACAGGGGTTAGAGTCACCTCTGTAGTGTGATTTGAGATGAGACAGTACCATCTTGCTTCACTGTCTAAATGTCTACCCTTCCACATTGTATTTGATTAAGGCAGTGTGTTTTAGTAGCCATTTTTTTAATGAAAGTAAGTCAAGAAGAGAAATACATAGAGCATGGGGCGCCTGGGTGGCTCAGTGGTTAAGCGTCTGCCTTCAGCTCAGCTCATGATCCCAGGGTCCTAGGATTGAGCCCCGCATCAGGCTCCCTGCTCAGCGGGGGAGCCTGCTTCTCCCTCTCCCTCTGCCGCTCCCCCTGCTTGTGCTCTCTCTCTCTCTCTGTCAAATAAATACATAAAATCTTAAAAAAAAAAAAAAAAAAGAAAAGAAAAGAAATACATAGAGCAGATTCAAAAATACTAAACCCAGTATGAGCTTGGACTTGGCGTGTCCCTTTTTATTGGTGTCAGCAAATAAAAAATAAATTTTGGGGGGGAGGAGGTTCATGGAAATGTTCAGAAAATAAAAGGATGCTTGAGGCACATAGGCTATATAAAGGCAGCAATGATAAACAACAGTGTGTAGGGGATGGGGAGGGGGGAAGAGAACGTGAGGTCACCCGGAGGAAAATGACCCTAAAAGGGGACATTGGAAAGTGCTATAGTCGTCAGTATTTTGCTTTTCAGTGATGTAATCCAATCTTAGGAATTACTTACCATAGGGCAACATACATTTACAAGCTCTTCCGCTTGTATAAATTTTATAAATTGGTACACACCAAAAAAAGGTTGGGAACAGGAAAATGTGCAGAAATATGACTCTAGCTCTGTCCTTGACCAGCGCTCGTCAGGTGTAGCAGCCGCTGTGTACGTAAGAGAAGTGGCGGATGGCTGGAAAATGAAATCAGCGGTTCCAGCGTGATCTCCTGAAATAGATAGAAGACTTGCAATTTCACACCAAGATCCACAGCCTGGCCTTGCTTTCTGGTTGCAAATCTGAAAGAGCAGTAATCCATCTGTCAGCCTGACATCTTTTTATGCTCCCTCTCAATCACTCCCAGCGGGGGAAAAATTTTTTTTAGATTGATTCTGATTTGGCAGCTTCCTTATTGCCCTATCACTTTAAAGACATGAAAAGATAGCAGCGAATTTCATTTTCTCTGATCCTGCAGGTTTTAAACCTTGGCGTGTTCCCCATTCTATTTGGGTCCCAAGAGCAGTCATAGTAGGTACCCATAATGGACTGGTAAATGGATTGTAGAACAACTATTCTGTTCACCTTTATGTAAATTTTAAAGGATGATAGGATAAGTTTATTTATTCATTAAACAAACATACACTAAGCATGTAATAGAAAATTGAGAAGAGATATTCCTAACAAGACGTCACCCAGGGTTGAACAAGGCGGTGCAAGCAGAAGCAAGAGCGAGCGTCTGATTGAGGATGAACGTGGTGATGGCAGCCCACATGGGTACAACGGCCAGCAGGACAGGCTGCTCGTGCCAGAGAGATCCAACTAGAAGCAGGTGGTGGGTGACTTGGGAAAATCAGCTACATGGGATGGGCCAGGAGATTAATTGCTATCAAGACATGTAGAGACAAGATCTGGGAGATGTGTCATCAGCAGCCATATAAAGAAGCAGGGTTCAAGGCCTCAGACCCTGCACAAGAAGTTCTTTGCTTTCCATTTCCCTTTTATCATGCCTATTGTATTGAGATGACCCCGAGTGGTGCCTTACACATCAAAAAGCCCAGTAACTGACTAGGGATTCTATATTTTTGGGGCGATCTATTCATGAAATGCCAAAGTGCATATCAGAATATACAACCTAAAGTGGGCAGCGACATCCTGGAGCGACAAACTGGTCCTAGTTCCTCTGTGCATGATGCTACAGAGCTAAGCTCGCTTCTTGTTTCTGTGTCTTAGAGGGTAGCTTCCTCTGAGTGAACATGAGTTGTACAGGGATCCCATTTACATGTGAGAGGATCAAGCCTTAAGAGGTACCATATCTATTTCCTTACTCCGAAATAAGGAGTGTTGTTTTGTTTTGTTTTGGTTTGGTTTGGGTTTGTTTGTTTGTGTCTGTAAAAGAGTTTTATTTTGTGATTCAGAAATATTCACTCCTTCAAACTTTGGTTTTATTTTTTAGTGTCCTCACATTCTTTTCGTTCCTTTTATTAGAATTTCAGGTTTACAGACTAATTCCGTTAACATCTATAGATTCTACATGAATATAAAATTAGCTAGTAGGCTTCTTTATGGACAGAGGCCAATGCTACATCCTATATGTTGCCCCTTAATTTTGCGATTTGGTTCATGGTACCTTGAAGAACTTTGAAATCAACTGACAATATGGCAAATGTATAAAGATTTGTTTGGATTAGGAGACTGTCCCATTTCTCCTGATTAAAATTATGCTCTCATCCTGCACTTGTTGCATTATTTTATGTTGTCATATAACTATTTGCATGCATGTACACATACATATCACATCACCTCTCTTAGACTGAAAGCTCTCTAAGACTGAAATTGGGTCATTTATCGTGGGATCTTCAGTAGTAATCACAGAGCCCACTATATAATAAATGTTCAGCATTTCTAATGAATCAAGGAGGGTCAAATGTCATCATCATACTAACAAGCAAGACAAGCTCTTATAAAGACAAGATTTTAAAACTTGGAAAGTGGATGTTGTCTTGAAAAGAAGGGGCAGAGAAAAGAAGAGGGAGAGGAAGGAGAGAAGAGGAAGGAAGGGGAGGAGGAGAAAGTTGTGGGTGCCTAGGAATTCTTTGGTTGGAAGAAAACACATGATCTGTCACAGAACATGGAAATAATATAGAGGAAGAGCAGCTTGAATTTTTTGAGTGGGACAAGTAAGAAATGAGTGGAATGTACAGTTTCCATCCTTGGTCATGCTTTATAAGTTATAGGTCTTTAAATATAAACAGGGAAAAGTTGAGTGTCTGATTTTTACATATTTAATACGAAATGGTGGTGAAGTAACCATGTATACCTGGGAGATTAGGGCACATGGGTAATAAGGAATGTTTATTTTCTCATTTTTAATAGCTTTGTTGAGATATAATTTGCATACCATAGAGTTCACCTGCTTAAAGTATACAATTCAGTGTGTTTTATTATATTTGCAGAGTTTTTCATCTCACATAACCAAAACTTTGTACTCTTTCACCAACATCCCCCCATTTCCTTCTCCCCCTTCCCCTAACAGCCCCATTTTACTTTCTGCTTCTATGAATTTGACTGGTTTAGATTTCATATGTAAGTGAGATCATGTAGCATATATCTTTCCATGTCTGACTTATTTCACTTAGCATAATGTCCTCCAGGTACATCTATATTGTTATAAGTGGCAAGATTTCTTTCTTATTTAAAGCTAAATAGTATTTCATTGTTTATATACCACATAGACATTCAGTTTGTTTCCATATCTTGACTATTGTGAATAATGGTGCAAAGAATAGGAAAGTGCAGCTATCTCTTCAAGATATTGACCTCATTTCCTTTGGATGTATACTCAGAAATGGAATTGCTACACCATATGATATTTCTATCTTTAATTTTTCAAAGAACCTCCATACTGTTTTCCATAGCAGCTGCACAAATTTACATTCCTACCACCATTGTACGTGGGCTTCTTTTTCTCCACATTCTTACCAATATGTGTTATCTTTTGTCCTTTTTATAATAGCCATCCTAACAGGTGTGAGTTGATAGCTCATTGGGGTTTTCATTTGCATTTTCCTGATGATTACTGATGGTGAACATCTTTTCATGTACCTGTTAGCCCTTTGTATGTCTTCTTTAAAGAAATGTCTATTCCAGGGGCACCTGGGTGGCTCAGTCAGTTAAGCATCTGACTCTTGATTTTGGCTCGGGGTTATGAGATCGAGGCCCGCATTGGGCTCTGCTAGGCATGGAGCCTGCTTAAGATTCTCTCTCTCCCTCTCTCTCTGCCCCTCCATCCCCCATTCATGTTCTCTCTTTCTCTAAAAAATAAAATAAATTAAAAAATTAAAATAAATTAAATTAAAAAGAAAGAAATGTCAATTCTAGTCCTCTGCCCATTTTTTAATCACATTATTTGCTTTATTGCTATTGAGTTGTATGAGTTTCTTATATATTTTATATTTTGCTTTTTTTTTTTGGTCCTGGGGCATTTTCTTTTTTATTGAATTATAATTGGCATACATTATATTCCAGGTGTTCTTTATATATTTTGAATATTAATCCCACATCAGGTATATGATTTGTAACAATTTTCTCCCATTCTGTAGGTTGTCATATCACTCTATTGATTGTTTCCTTTGCTATGCAAAAGCTTTTTAGTTTGACGCAATCCCACTTGTCTATTTCTGCTTTTACTGCCTGTGATTTTGGTGTTATATTCAAAAAATCATTGCCAAGACCTATATCGAGAAGTTTTCCCTATGTTTTCTTCTAATAGTTCCACAGTTTCCGATCTTACATTTAAGTCTTTAATTCATTTGGAGTTGATTTTTTTGTAAATGGTTTAAGATAAGACCCCAATTTCATTCTTCTACATATGGATATCCAATTTTCCCAACACCATTTATTGAAGAAACTATCCTTTCCTCATTATATTCTTGGTACCCTTGTCAAAAATCAGTTGACCATAAATGCATGGATTTATCTTTGGATTCTCTATTCTATTCCATTGGTCTATATATCTATTTTTATTATTGTAGCTTTGTAACATATTTTGAAATCAGTAAATGTGATGCCTCCAGCTTTGTTCTTGCTCAAGATTGCTTTGGTTATTCGAGGCCTTTTGTGGTTCCATAGGAACTGTAAGATTTCTTTTTCTTTTTCTATTTTTGTAAGAATGCAATTGGATTTTGATAGAGATTACACTGAATCTGAAGGTCACTTTGGGTAGTTTGAGCATTTTAGCAATATTAATTCTTCCAATCCTTGAACATGGAATGTCTTTCTATTTATCTGTGTCTTTAATTTTCTTCAGCAGTGTTTTATAACTTTCAGTGAACCAGTCTTTCACCTCTTGGTTAAGTTTATTCATAAGTATTTTATCTTTTTTGATGTTCTTGTATATGCAGTTGTTTTCTTAGTTTCCTTTTCAGATAGTCTGTTAGTAGTGTATAGAAATACCACTAACTTTTGTATATTGATTTTGTATCCTACAACTTACTGAATTTGTTTATTAGTTCTAAGAGTTTTTTTGTTGAGTCTTTAGGGTTTCCTACATATATGATCATTTCATTTACAGAGATAGTTTTATTTCTTTCTTTCTAATTGGGATGTCTTTTATTTCTTTTTATTGTCTAATTGCTTTGGCTAGAACTTCCAGTACTATGTTGCTGGAAATTGTGGAAGTGGGCATCTTTATCTTGTCCTGGATTTTAGAGGAAAAGCTTCCAGTTTTTCCCCATTGATTATGATGTTAGCTCTGGACTTTTTGTGTATAGCCTTTATTGTGTTGAAGTAAGTTTTTCTGTACTTATTTTGTTGAGAGTTTTTCTCACAAATGGATGTTGAATTTAGTCAGATGCTTTTCTGCATCTACTGAGATGATCATATAGTTTTTATCTTTTGTTATTTTAATGTGGTTTGTTACATTGATTTGCATGTGTTAAAACATCCTTGCATCCTAGAGATAAATCTCACTTGGTCATAGTGTATAATCATTTTTATTGTGCTGCTGAATTTGGTTCGCTAGTATTTTACTGAGGATTTTTGCATCTATGTTCATTAGGGATGTTGACCTGTGGTTTTCTTTTCTTGTGGTATCTTTGTCTGGCTTTGGTGTCAGGGTGATGCTGATAAGATACTCATAAAATAAATTTGAAGTATTTCCTCTTCTTCCATTTTTTGGAAGAGCCTAAGGTCGATTGATTTTTTTTTTATGCTTAACCAGGTAATTGTTAATTCTCTTTTAAATGTTTGGTAGAATTACATAAAGTCATCTGGTCCTGGATTTTCTTCATTGAGAGGTTTTTTAATTACTGATTCAATCTTCTTATTTGTTATTGGTCTGTTCATACTTTCTATTTCTTCTTGATTCATTCTTGGTAGGTAGTATATTTCTAAGAATTTATCCATTCCCTCCAATTTGTTGGAATACAGTGATTCATAACAGTTCCTTATGGCCTTTTCTTCCCAAAGCATCTGTCATAATATCTCCTTTTCCATTTCTGATTTAATTTATTTGAATCTTCTCCCTTTTTTTCTTAATTAGTTTAGCTAAGGGTTTGCCAATTTTGTTTATTAAAAAAAAAAAATTCTTAGTTTTAGGGCGCCTGGGTGGCCCAGTTGGTTAAGCGTCTTAACTCTTGGTTTCAGCTCAGGTCATGATCTCAGGGTTGTGAGATCGAGCCCCTCAAGGGGCTCTGGGCTCAGCACAAAGTCTGCTTAAGACTTTCTCTCCCTCTCCCTCTGCCCCCCTCCTCTCAAATAAATAAATCTTAAAAAAAAAAAAAACCTTAGTTTCATTTATTTTTTTCTATTTTTTTTCCTGTTCTCTATCTTATTTATTTCTGCT
The DNA here is from genome assembly GCF_004348235.1 of Phoca vitulina. Lineage (NCBI taxonomy): Eukaryota > Metazoa > Chordata > Mammalia > Carnivora > Phocidae > Phoca > Phoca vitulina. Next base: position 17,973,237 of record NW_022589712.1, on the reverse strand, counting down.
CTAATCTTATTATTTCCATTCTCCCAACCTTGGGGCTTAGCTTTTTCTTCTTTTTCTAGTTCCTTGAGGTGTAGAATTATGTTGCTGACTGGACATCTTTCTTCTCTTCAATGCAGGAATTTATTGCCATAAACTGGATAGCAACATGCAACTTGTCTCTTAAAAATACAGCCAAACATGTGTCTTTTCTCTCTACAAGCATAAGCCACTAGTCTTTCCTTATTTGCCTATGAAAACTGGAAGTCTAATAATAATTAAAAAAAAAAAAAGATTCTTTGAAAATTAAGCCAGTATGTCCATCTTTGTAAAAAGATCACTTAATTGGGGCACCTGGGTGGCACAGTCAGTTAAGTGTCCGACTCTTGGTTTTGGCTCAGGTTGTGATCTCAGGGTCATGAGATCGAGCCCTGTGTCAGACTCTGCTTAAGTTTTCTTCTCCCTCTCCCTCTGCCCCTCCCCATCATTCTCTCTCACTCTCTCTCTCAAATAAATAAATAAATCTTTTTAAAAAGAACACTTAATTAAAGTTTAAAGTTTTCATACTTTTACTTCCCAAATGGTTAGCACTTACTAAATTGAGGCATCAATTAAGTTTATATAAAAATAGTAGTCCCTCACTAACTATTTGTTACTCTTTTGCTAAATTAGTATACCCAGTCCTGCCACTGCTCTTTAGAGGTAAAGTGATTGCCCATTTTTCCAAATCCAATGATTATAGTTAGAAATAGCCATGCCACATTTAGAGAGAAAAGTAATTTGTAGTGGAAGATGAATTCTCAAAGGCTGTAAGTTCCAATATAATTTGTCAACTCTATGAACAAACTTTTATTTAACACTCTCTGTATATGAAAAGCTAGCTAGTGCTATGATTATAAGACAGTTTTAAAAATAGCTAGGGCCTTAAAATGCTTACAGTAAAGTCCAGAAAGAGGGCATGGATAAAATTGAATTATTTAGCACAGCATTTAAAGGCTTATTCTCACATTATTCCCTCCTTCTTCTAGTCCTACCTACTCTTTTAGCACACAGGACCATGTTGTTGCCAAATACACACCCATGCTTTCCTGCTGCCTGTCTTTCCTCACACTGGCTTGGTCCACTTGGCCAATGTTGGTGCCATTCAGAGGTTATTTATAGAGATAGGAAGCTGAGGAGGCGGTGTTGAAAAGAAACTGATGAGTTGAGTGATGGACATGTTGAGTTTGAGGTGCTAATGGAACATGTAAGTAAGTTATTGAGTGACAGTTGGATAATAATATTTAACAATTTGGTAATTTTGTGTGGACTAAAGGAAAGGAAAAGTTTTAAGCCTAGGTTGTTGGAAGAAAGATGATAGAAAGTAAGAATTCAAGGAGAGTTGGCTTTAATAGAAAGATGGTGAGATCTGTTTTAGATTTGTTGCATTTCAGATGATGATTGACACATTGAAATTGATGTTGGTCATGTAATCTTCATAATGAAGGTGAAGGAGAGATTGAGGAACTGCTCCAGATTGAAGGAGACTAGAGAGATGTGGCAGTCAGGTACAACACAGGATCCTGGAGTGGTGCTTTTGCTATAGAGGGCATGGTTAGGACAATTGGTGAAATTTGATTGGGGTCTTTGGGGCAAAGGGTATATTGGAGTTCTTTGTACTAGTCTTGTAATTTTTCTGTAAATTTGAAATGGTTTTAAAACAAAAAGCAGAAAATAAACAAACACATAATTTTATCACTTTTGGAGACCGAAACCTGACATTGTCAATATATCTTAAGATATCTGTAAGGTAAAATATATGTATCTTAAAACCCGTATAAGCATTCACACGTTTTAACTCAGTAATTCTACCCTGAGTCTCTCTCTTGAAGAAATGAAACTATGCATGAAAGTATTCAAGACAGCATTATTCCTAATTGCAATATTACAAATGATCTAAACATCACTCTGTGAAGGGATGATTAAGTAAATGTTGATCTGTCTACTTGATGAAGGCTACTTAGCTATATTACAATTTGACAAATGACTGGATAGCAACATGCAAATGTCTTTGGTCTAATATTAAATGAAAAAGTAGAATATAATCCAAGATATTAACTATGATTATCATGTTAAAATATAATTATGTAATACACTAAAATAATATGGAGGTTTCAAGATGGCCAAACTTTAGGTGAATTTTTCCCTTCATTGTTCAATTTCTCAAAATGTATTTATATTGCTTTCAAGATTTTAAAGATATTTTAAGTCAAAAGGTCAAGAAGTAGTTAGAAGTGCACAAACTCAGTACTGACGATTTGTACTGAAGGTTATTTGCCACAGAGTTGTAACCATCTTTGAGAAATAGAATATGGGGGGGGTGCAAAGTGAGCCAAAAGGGAGTCATAGAGTGTTCCCACACTCGAGGAGGAGAGGGATGTGGTGAGAAGAGGTGATGGGGGTTTGCCTAGAGAAGAAAGCTCTGGAAAGTGTGTGTGTGCTGGAAGAGGATGGCACTTGGGCATATCGCATCCTGAAAGAGACCAAGGAGACAAGAGCGTAAATCAAGAACTTGGCTATTTTTTCACTAAGCATTTCCCAGCAAGGAGCCTTCAATGAAGACAAACTGGCTTTTATAATTCAACACAAGCACATATGATTTTTTAAAATTCATTCCTATGGTTTGCATTGCAGTATTTTAACGTGGGAAGTGGAGTTTAGAACCTGCAACAAAAGGGATCTGAGTCACAACAAAATATTTGTAAGCCTCTCCCAATGACCTTGGTACTGAAAGAGACACTGCTGTCCTGTGTCACAGAAGGTTCTGGACCGCCTTTCCAGCAACATTTTATCATCAGAAAACGGTTCACTTCATAAGGTTTATAACCTTCCATAAAACTGCAGAACATTTTATTCTTTTTTCATTAAGCCACCTTTGGAATCATTTTGGTCCCTTTATAGTCTCTTATTTAATCTGTTTTTTCATAGACTAGAGGGAGAAAAAATTCTATCAGTGGTCAAACTAGTAATTAGATAGTATAAGTCACAGCCTAATGACTTGAAGGCACATGTACTAACCAGTTATCTCCTCCATCTGCCTTCATCAGTGAACTCTTTTAAATCCCCAAGCACATCTTTACCTTCTTCTTAAACAATGGAAAAAAGGAATTACCAAAACGTACACTTTCCCAATTACAAGAGTTGCTAATGTTTATTTTTTCTTCTATTAAAACATTATTTCCATGGTGCGAAAGCTCTTTTACCAAACTCTGAGGAAACATGAATTAATAAAACATCAAGAGATTTTATTTCCTATATTCAAAAATCTTACATTTGCATAAAATCAACCACTGAGTCTTTCAGAAATAAATTTAATCACAAGGAGAGGACCATAAAAAAAAAAAAGGAGAAAAAAAAAAAGAAACCCACTACAAAATAAACCTTAAAACCACATTCGTGTTTAAAAAGAGGAAAATATCAGTTCTACTTATTCCTGAAGGATTTTTTAAAAAATCTTTTAATTAATGACAGCCCTCAGGGCACTGAGCAATTGTTAATTAAAACAAGGAGGAAGGGGAGAGGAAGTAGGCAAGAATGCTGTGATGAACACGTTTCCTTTTCTCTGCAGGGGAATAACATTACTAAGCCAACATTAATAAATATGAATATTTTTGAGAGAAAGTATATAAAAATGTAAAAAAGAAATCTTAACTCAGCTTGGCACACACTAGCAGGTGCATAAATTAATTGGGGCTCCTTAAGAACTGTAAACCCTGGGGTGTCCCCCTTTGTCTAATTGAGTGGTGGCAGTGATGTCCCTCCCATGACAGGATGGAGTGCTTCCTTCTCAGCACAAGCTGACTGCTGTCAGGGAAGACTCCCTGATCAAAGGTCTTCTAAGGGCTTTCATTCACTTTCATTCGGGTGAGCATGCATATGGGCAACCACCATCATTACGAAACATTTCTTCAATGCTTAGAATTAGGAGCTAGACTCACTGCCATTCCATTTATGGCTCTTTCTCTTTTCAACCATTAAATTTTTACTTAAAAAAAAATAATTATCAGATCTTTTGGTTCACCCCCTGTGCTTACCTAATTTGGGCAGGTTATTAGAGAAAACATTTTTCCAGTCCTTCCCTACCACTTTCCCTGCGCCCAACATGAAAAAGGCTTTTATCTTTCTCATGCGCTCAGAAAATCTACTTAACAAGCAGAGCCTTAGAAGCCAGGAACAAAAAAAAAATATATAAGAAAATCTGTTTCTCACTTTATTTTGGAAGGTAACAGAAGCCAGAACCCATAGGCTGTATGTTTAACATGAATAAATTCATTCTTTGAAATTAAGGTAATCTGAGATCATTTTACCCAATTTTTCTCTGACCCTAGTTTTACATAATTGTATAGTCTTTTTATCAAAGTTGTTTTTCAAAAAGAGCACTCAGCCTCTTAGGATTTAGGTTTGGGGGTGTGTGTGTGTGTGTGTGTTTTTTCCCTTTAGCCTGTGTGCATGCATCCCTTTGATGTTCTGCATGCGAGGATGTCAGGGTCAGCTCATGGGGGTCAGTGTCCTTTACAAAATTTCTCAGATGCCAGCTAAGATCAGTAGCTAGGAGACAACTTTGAATTTCATTTTGCTGTTTGTAGTCAGAATCCATTCTTCACCACAGATAAGACTTTGCCTCCCTAGCACTCTGTCTCTAAAAGAACAAGCTCTAGGTAATCAGAAAACTATATTCTGGAAAAAAAAAAAAATACCAAATCTTTGCTTACTGGACCAGTACCTGCTAAAATAGATGCCAGGGCAGAAGAAAAGAACTTATTTTCTCCCATCCCTGCTATAATAATTTATATTGGGAAACTCCTGATTTTCTCCAGATGCCCTAAAATAACTTTGTTCATTGCTTGTGCTAACGCAGTAGCTAAAAGAGGCTATTTCCTTGGGCGCCTGGGTGGCTCAGTCGTTAAGCGTCTGCCTTCGGCTCAGGTCATGATCCCAGGGTCCTGGGATCGAGTCCCACATCGGGCTCCCTGCTCGGCAGGAAGCCTGCTTCTCCCTCTCCCACTCCCCCTGCTTGTGTTCCTGCTCTCGCTATCTCTCTCTGTGTCAAATAAATAAATAAAATCTTTAAAAAAAATAAAAATAAAAAAAATAAAAAATAAAAAATAAAAGAGGCTATTTCCAGAGGCACAGAGGGATAACATCAAAACTGGTTTTTGTTCTCTTCACTTGTGCATGGTACCTACTAATGATTCATTGGGGGTAGTAATTTATATATTATTGAAAAGGAAAATGTAAAAGAAAAACTCTTGACTATATTTTTCAAGATGGACCTGCCTAAGAATTGCCAAGAGCACTCATTTAAAATGCTTTCTTGCTTCTCCTCCCCTACTTCACAAATCTGAGGGTGGGGACCAAGATTCTGTATTTTTCATAAGTGATTGTCTTACACACTCAAGCATGAGAGACACGAATAAGCCAAATGTATATATAGGGTAACATGACTTGTAACTGTAATATATCCTACATAATACACTTGCTATTTTATTTATATATAAAACATGTATATTAGTAAATATGTGTAGTTATGATATATAATTGCAAATATATATGAAGCTTTGTCCAAACTCCTATCTGTCAGTAGTAGTGGGTGCATCAGACTCGAAAATATAATCTGGAGCCAAGGTTTTGGAGTTTGGGTCCCGGCTGCAGGGTCAGGTACCATTGCCAAGATGGAGGTGAAAGGGGAGGAGGAGGGGGAGGGGTGGGAGAAGTTTGGGGGAGGCAGAGGAAAAGAAGAAAAAAAACCAAGATACCAGGTCTAGAAAAAGACAGGAGGCCCAAAACATCGCTAACCATAGGCTAGGTTTGACTCACCTTCCCCTAAAGGAATTTTTAAATTAGGGACTGGCGGGGCGCCTGGGTGGCTCAGTCGTTAAGCGTCTGCCTTCCGCTCAGGTCATGATCCCAGGGTACTGGGATCGAGCCCTGCATCGGGCTCTGCGCCCCGCAGGAAGCCTGCTTCTCCCTCTCACACTCCCCTTGCTTGTGTTCCCTCTCTCGCTGTCTCTCTCTCTGTCAAATAAATAAATAAAAATCTTTAAAAAAATTTAAAAAAAAATAAATTAGGGACTGGCATTAGAGATGACCTTATTTACAGTTCATCTCAAATCTGCCCTCCAACCATAAGGGTAGTGAAGCCAACATCCTTAGTCAACAAAGACCGTGGACCATTCTAATTTCTACACTTTACTGAAATTCTGAAAATTGAGAACGGTTTCTCACCCCCTTGTGAACTGCACAGAGATACCATTCTCCAGGGCCACCCACATTCATTTGGGAATTCACTGAACAGAACTTTGCAGTAAAATGTCAATGGGTACCCAACAGGGACTAGGGGTGGAATTATTTTTAACTCTAGTTTTGGTTCAAGGAAGATAGATGGTACCTACATTTTCCAGAAAACTTTAAAGAAGCTTTCATCTCTCAAAGGCTTTTTCAGCCCACTTCCATCTCCTCAGTGTTCTCACTAGGTCGCCTGTGGGATAGTGCATTTGATATCAGCGAGTAAGAACACGGACTTCCAAATGCCTCATGCAAGCTAACACACTAGTTCTCTTTAGACTTTTTGCTAATGAGAACTTGCTCAAGAAGGAAATTTATGAGCTGTTTGCAAATTCCCATCTCCTAAGATTTATGTAACTATGATAGATTTATTAATGCGGCTTAGAAAAAAGTTTTAATCCTTTTTAGAATAAATGTTCTATATTTGTAAATATAAATATAGGAGCATATACTTTTCATAAAAGTGTATCAAGAGGCCTTTTCCACATATTGATGGTTTAAACTAACAGCAGTAATAAAGTTTAAATATACTTGGCAATAGCATCCCCACATCACACCTTTATGTTTGGGGGCAAATTAGACTTAATTGTTAAGCCTGTGAAGATCTCAGGGGCACCTGGATAGCTCAGTCAGTTAAGTGTCTGATTTAGGCTCAGGTCATGATCTCAGGGTCCTGGGATCAAGCCCCACAGCAGGCTCCCTGCTCAGTGGGAAGTCTTCTTCTCCCTCTCCCTCTGCCCCTCCCCACCCTGCTCATGCTCTCTCTCTCAAATAAATAAATAAAATCTATTTTAAAAAAAAAAGCCTGTGAAGATCTCATAGCCTTGGGAATTTGGATTTTGTTTCCTTGCGCCATTCAGGAATGATGTGTTTAAAATTTGTAAGTAGTTAAATATATGAAGAGAAGGTCATGTCCTGCAAGGACAGACCCTGGTTACCGGTAACTCTTGCTGCCATGGTTCTCCTGCGCCCTTCCTGGCAGAACTTCCTGAGTTCCTCCTGCTGTGAGGGTCCTGGCTTCCTCACCTTTCCTTCCCTCCACAGTTCACTGCCCTTCTTCCAACTCTCAGCTGTCCAGAGACCTGCTAAGGACTGAATCCAGAGGTACCCATCTCTACCTTTCTTTCTCGTCCTCGCTGCTTCACCTGCAACTCTGGACTCATTCAGACTCACTCATCTGGCAGCCATTCTCCTCAGCTCTGTTGCTGGCCATTCCTTTCCATCTTCACGAATTTCTCTTCCCATGTTGACCTCAGTCTAGGAAAACTGTATTTTTTCCCTTGTATTCTCACACAACATTTCTGACACTAGACGTGTGACTATTTCCCCACACTGGCCAATTCTGCTATACCAGCTGCCTGTCCGACACTTGGGTCCCATTCTGACAGTAATCTGAGTAGGCACTGCCCCCACCTGCTAAGGACTCAGTCCCACAAGACTGCTCCCACTTCAGATGCCACTCACAAGTAGTGTCTCCAGGTTATCCCCAACTTCTGGATGAGTTGGCTACAAATCCAAGCGTCCCGTGACCTCCTCTTCAGGTTCCATAATTTGCGGGAGTCGCTCACAGAACCCTGGAAAAAGAAATGTGCTTACTATTGCCAATTTATTACAAAGATATTTCAAAAGATACAAATGAACACCCAGATGAAGAGATACCTAGGGCGAGGTCTGGAAGGGTCCTGAGCACAGGAGCTTCTGTCTGGTAGATTTGGGGTGAATCACCCTCCCAGAATGTAGATGTGTTCACCAACCAGGAAGCTCTCCAAACTCATAGTTGAGGGATTTTTAGGGAAGTTTTGCACCCAGCCATGATCAACCATTAACTGAATCCTCAGCCCCTCTCCCCTTCCGGGAAGATAGGGGCGGGGATGAAAGTCCCCAGCTTGGTCCAAGCATGCTTGGTCTTTCTGGTGACTGGCCACCATCCAGGAGCCATCTCATTAGAACAAAAGATGCTGCTAAATTCCAAGGGATTTAGGAGCTCTGTGTCACAATCAGTGTCAAAGACCAAATATTAGCTTATTAGCAGGGCTAGGGTGTGTGTATATGTGTGTATAATGGATTTTATTATACATATACCCCCATAATAATATATATATTACATATATGTGATATATATGATATTTATATATATATATTTCTTATAATTTCACAGCCCTTTAAATGTTGTTATTCTTTCTTTCTTGGGCATCATCCCTCTTCCTCTTTCTGCCTCTACCCCTTGTATTCCACATTTGCTGATAGGTACCATCGCTGTCCTGTGCCATTTATACTGTGCCATATTTTTGTTATCTTCACTATGCATGATTCACCCCTGGTTATTAGTTGGGGTAGTAATTTGCTAATTATTTAGAAGTAAAAACTAAAAGAAAAACACTTTACAGTATTTTTCAAAGTGGACCTAGGTAAAAATTGCCTTTCTGGGGCTCCTGGTTGGGTCAGTCAGTAATGCATGCAACTCTTGATTGCAGGCTTATAAATTCAAGCCCCCCTGGGATGTAGAGATTACTTAAAAATAAAAAATCTAAAAAAAAAAAAATGCATTTCTGGTCCTCCTCCACTTTGCCAATCTGGGGGTAAGGCCCAACAATCTGTACTTTTAACAAGGATCCCAGTGATTCTCCTGCACACTCAAGTATGAGACTTCTGATAGGTGAAATATTTGTATAAAGTAGTATTTTTAGGGAGCCAGAAACTGAGGAGCTCCCACCATCTCCTTTTTATTCTTCACCCTGAACCACACCCGCTAGATTTCTAAGTTGAGTTGATTGGGGATTCTCTCCCATACTCTTTTCTTCATCCCTGTTTTGCTCTCTCTGGGCCCAAAATTCATTGTGTCTGCCTCGAACCTACCATTTACAGTGTTTGCAAATTTTATAAAAGGATGAAATAAAATAGCAAGAAAAGTTATAAATTCTCTTCCAGGCTCTCTTTACTATGAGAACATGTATCAGTTCTCACAAACAGATAAACTGATAAACTGTGAGCTTGAGAAAGAGATTGTCATTTACATTCTCAGGTCTTCCCATAAGCCTTGAATAATGTTGAATTTCATTATTGGATGGGTCCACATTTCTAATGGCTTCCTTATAATAATTTTCTAGAAGTGGAATTAATAGATGAGAAGATATAAGCATTTTGAATGTCATTGGTGAATACTGACAACTCAATTTTCAGAAAACTCATACAATTTGTCCTCTTCCGATGAGTGAAAATGGTCCTGATGTTATTTATTTTTTATTTTTTTGATTAACTTGTTAAGTATCTATGTGCTTATAAGCCATTTGTATTTGTCAATTTATAAATTGGTTATTTGGGGGATTTTTGATTGTTGTTTTTGCCCATTCCTCCCCGTGAAATCTTCGAATATTTCCTATTTATTTGGAAGAGTTCTGTATCAGCAAAAGATATCAATCCTTTGTTTTATCTCTGGCATTTTTCCCTTTATTTGCTATTGGACTTTTAATTTTATTAAGGTTGCTTTTGACAAATGGAAATGCACCAGGATTACAAATTCACTCGATACAAGACTTCAGTGTGCAAATAAACATGATATGTTTATTTAATCTGTAACTTTGCTGGTCATCCTTATAAACTCTCACGCATGGGGTAGGAAGGGAGAAATTAATTTTTAGACCTTTTTTCTTTTTTAATTTTTTTCTGAGCTGGTCGTTTAAACAGGCCACCTAAGCAATATTTGGTTTGTTAAGATAATTGCTTAGCCTCTTTATTCCCAACCCCCTTTTCCAGCTCTGTTCCAAATAGAGGAAGAGAGTTGAGTGGTTACTGGTACACCCACTGGTATGACCTCTCTGTGGTGAACTGACTCTCCCTCTCTCCCTCTCTCTGTCTCTGTCTCTGTCTCTCTCGCCTGCTCCCTTCCTCCCTTTCTCCCTCTCTCTGTCTCTGTCTCTCTCACCTGCTCCCTTCCTCCCTTTCTCCCTCTCTCTGTCTCTTTCTCTCTCTCTCTCTCTCTTTCTCTCCCCAGCCAGCTCAGTGGTGCTGCCTGGCTCGGCTGGGCTTTCCTAGATTGGGTGTGTTGCTGGGTGAAGTGGGGAGACTTCAGGCCCTGAGGTGTCAACCCAGGCTGTCCCAAAGATGTCCCCAAAAGTTCTTGTTCTTGTCAGGTGAAAAGATTCAAGGACAGACACACAACACTGCAGAAAGTTTATTAAAGCAAAAGTACGCTCTTGAGAGGTACTAGAGGTGAGCCCTAGGGGGAGAGAGCTGCGTGCCCTGCACTTTGGGTTTCTCTTTTATTGACAGCTGTTAACTAGGGAGTGAAATATTCATTCGTTAGGACGAGGAATTCTTGGAAGCAGGGTTTCCACACTTTTTCTTCCTTATTTGGACAGGGGTTGCCGGTCATGGCACTCGCCATCTTGGGCCTGTCCAAGTTGATCCAGCTTCTGGTGGCGAGCTGCCAGGACAGGCCTCTGACTTCCCCTGATAGCTGGCCATGACTTTCTCATCACTGGCCTCCAGGTATCCTGTTAGAACCTAACTAACTTCCTGCTCTAACACGCGCCATAGTGCCCTCTGACAACTGTCACGTTCTCCCAGAGTCAAGGCATCCACCCCCAGATCTGCTGAGCAGCCTTCTCACCCTCACCGTACTGCCAGGTCCAGGGGCTCTCAGCTCAGTTCCAGGACCTTCTGGGGGCCGGTCCCAGACACAGCACATGTGAATCAAGAGGTGCCCAGAAAAGCAATCCTCCCAGGCCTCCCTGTGCCTAACCAGCCACGCCAGCAAGTCTCCCTTGATGCGGCTGCGCTTGGGTTGGTAACGGGGCAGCCTGGGAGACCGGCTCTTTCTAAAACTACGGTGTGGAGATGGAGACGGAGGCCCTTCCTCCCTCTGAGTCCCCATATCGAAGGGCAACAGCCAGGACACACACTTCCCGCCACTTCTGTTCCCTGCCTTTTCACATTTCTCTTTCATGTACAATCCCTCTGGCTTTTTTAGTTTTAACTTGCCTGTGTCAAACCATCCTTCCAGCCCAGAGCAGCAGGCCTCCTGGCCTCAGCCTCAGGGCACTCCTGGAGAATGGCAGGCGGCCATCAGCCACACCCAGCCCTGGAGGGGTTCAATTGTGGCTAAACAGATTTAGACCCTAAGCAGTCCTCACTTGTCCCAGGCTTCCCCCTGCCCTGGGCAAGTCATCAGGTGGCTCTTACCTCGGAAGGAGGAGTCTGCAGATGGAACCTGAGTTAAGGGAGAAAATTAGGATGCGTGTGTTTGATCTTGGCAAAATAATGTCCTGGTTACATATATTTTATGTAGTCATATCTTACATTGCTTTTACTTTTGGAAAGTTCTTTCCCATGCAAATATCTGGTAAATATTCATCTGTGTTCTCTTTTCATTTTTAAAGATTTTCCTTTTTAAAAAAGTTTTTAGTCCATATGGGATGTATTAGAGAGATGCTGTGAATTAAAAGTTCCGGTAGGTGTTTTTTTAAAAAAGATTTATTTATTTTGAGAGAGAAAGAGTGTGCGTGCACGTGCAAGTTGGGGGGAAGGGGCAGAGGGAGAGACTCTCCAAGCAGACTCCCCGCTGAGTACAGAGCCTGATGGGGGACTCGATCTCATGACCCTGAGATTATGACCTGCGCTGAAACCAAGAGTTGGACGCCTAACCTACTGAGCCACCCAGGTGCCCCAAAAGTTCCAGTAGTTTCATCTTTTAACGAACAGTGTTCTCACAAAACTTTACTGTATTACCTTCCTTGGTTTACACGTGCTACAATTTTCTAGTATATGAGTTTTCTTCTTCATCTCTGCTCTTAAATGTGGACATTCCATAAATTTCTAAACCTTTTTCCTCTCAACCCTGGTTTCCTCAACATCACATACAGACTTTCCACATCAGTGATCTCCAATATATAGGGACTAAAATATGTTCCGAGGGCTGGAGGCTCTGTTTCAATGTACCTATTGGACGTTTTCACTAGTAGCTTGCCCCCTGCTCTCTCAGTACATTCTACCCTCATGCTCCCAAACCCCCACCCGTTGCTGCTGCTCGCCCACCTGCCTTGTCGTGTCTGTAAATGGGTCAACCCGCCACTCACTCCTCAGGCTCCAGACCTCCCACCCACACCAACACTTCCCAGCCATCCTTAGACCCCTCACTGCCACTTTTCAGTCAGTTTTTAAGTACTTAAGGTCCTTCTTGCATGGCATTTGCACCCCTGAATTCTTTGGTCTCCTTTGAAATCCTGCATATTCTTTGGAGTCAATCTAAAAGTTAGCACCTTTCTGCAACCTTCACTCTGTGCTCCTTCCAAATCAAAGCAATCGCTTATTTATTTAAATGCTCTAGCCCTTCATCCTCTTCTGATAGCGCTTATCTCATTTGACCTGTATTACAGATCGTGTCAATTTCTCCTATATTTTAAGTATCTTGTGTGTAGGATTTCTATGCTACCAAGTAATGATATAATAAAGGAGTAATACTTTCTAAATAAAGCTACATTGAAAACTGGGAAACCTATATAAAGAGGATTAAATAAATTCACCTTACAGAATTAGTAAAACTAGAAATAATGAAGGTAAGCTTATGATCAGCCTTTTGACCACAGCACACATGCTCTCCTTTGTTTCCTGGGCTCTCCTCTCCCCTTTTCTTGCATAACCTGAAGGATGGAAACCACATCATACACTTTTGTCTACTCTGCATTGCCAGGATGGTACCTTAAATGTTACAGATCCTCAGCACATATTTATTAAAAGAATGGATAGATGGAAGCAAAGGCCCTCTAACAAATAGTATGAGAATTATTGATACAGGACCATAAAATACAGATTCGTAAGTGTTCTCACCTTTCAGAAGACCCCCCCACACACACACACTGATTCTCAGTGTGGCGATCAGCTCACCTCTGGCCTGCCCCTCTGCAGCCAAGTGTGCCAGCAGGCCTGTCAGCCTAGGCCTCCTGCTTCCCAAATTCAACTACATGAAGCCAAATTTCAGTGGTAAATCTCATGCTACTTATCCTAGGCTCTAAAACACTGCTTGTAAGAAATGAGTAGAGCCGTAAAATAACGGGTGGAGGAAGCTCAGTAGGGGGTGCAGATAGCAAACCAAAAACCAGCTGTCATTTACAAGAGATCAAATAATTCTATAGCATCAAAAGTACGTGAGCCAAAACCTCCCTCACTGTGTGACTGTGACTCAGCCCATGCTTCATTATGACCATTACGGCCATTTAAATTTTTAATCAACCTTGGTATTAATTATGTGTCACCCAGGTAGGCAGAGATCTGGTCTAGGGAACGTTAGTGTACACACAGACATCCGCTCTTCCGTCAAGGGAACCAGCCCTCCACTAAGGAGTCCCTCCCAACTGTGGCTGTAAACGGTTTGCTAATCAGAAAGGCCTCAGGACAAAAGTAAGTGGGATAAATTCCTATTTACTGAATTAATATTACTGGTTCCCTGGGTGCCCTTCTCCTCCTTGGAAGCACTTCTGGAAGTCTGATTTGGGATTCTTATCTGGCACTGTTCCAACACTGGGGCTTTGGGGCCTGTATTAATTTTAGATCCGAGTCTGTGGAGATTAGTCAATTCCATGAACTCTAATGTACTGGTGAAATAGTTTTCAGGAGCAAAAGTGCTTGCTTATCTGATCCATACTCTTCGGTATGAATTCCACCTGAACATTCTATATTAAGGACGAGTATGATTAATTCATTACCCAAGATTACAGCAGTATGCTAAAAGCTAGCTGGAGGCATTTCTTTTGGTGTGAAATATTAAAGATTCAACATTTATATCAGTTGCACCTAATTCATATTCCTGAGCCCATGGGCTGAAAAAGGAACTTGGAAATATTCAGCCATTTTCTGCATTGGTTTGTTAAAATGTTTAAGAGGATTATTGCGTTAACTACCTCTTTGATAAGAACAAGAAGAACTCTATTCAGGAAGGCTAAAATACAAAAACTGAAAGCCATAGTGTCTTTTATTTCTTAAAAATGTTAAAGATCAGGTTTTGACAATAGTGTACCTTGGTGTACCCAAAAGCTTTTCTGACAAAGAGAATGACTAATACCGTAGAATCATTAATAAATCGGAACTAAAACAGAGACTCCCGTAGGCAGTAAATGTGAGAATTTTGTCAGCCGTTTCCAGAACAGGGAACAGAAGTTTGAATAATACAACTGAATTTCCAGATTTCTCTGAGGTGACTTTGGAAATGTATTTTAATGCTTAGACTTGAGTCACAGTGTGACTGAAATTCACCACCACTTCAAGTAAAATAACAATATGAAATAATGATATCATATTATGAAGAAGTAACTTAGAAGATGGAAAAAGTGCACAGCTTCTGGATCCTGCCCCTTTGCTCCCATGTCTGGTAGAGAAGGACAGGATGGTTGCACTGACTTTTCAACCCTCTATGTGTGGCTGAGGCTCATTCTTGCCTTTTGGTGGATGGGGGTGGGTGGGATATAATTAGGCATATAGTTAGATGCTATGTTATTTCCTTTTCTTTTTAAAAATTATAAAATATACATTTAGAATATATACATATATAGTGTATATATACATTGTACATATATACATATATATATTGTGTGTGTGTGTGTGTATATATATATTTCTAGAAGCTCCAGTGAAATGATGATTTAACTCTGCTCTTTCAGATCGTGGTTCCACTAGAAGTCCTTGCTATCTAGAGATCATGTGTTACAGTCAGTACTGAGTAAAAGTAAAACAGCATATTCTTCCCTGAATGGTAAAATTTCAAAGATCTATTGAAAACTAACTCCTTTAGGAATAGTTCTTGGGAGCAAATCGTTGTGAGACCACAGAAAAGCCTATATATAGGAGTATGTTGAAGAAGTTCACACAGAGTTAATGTTTGCCAATTCAGATTCTGAGGCAATTATTGAGCACCGACTGAATGCAAAACAGCATGCTGCGCTCTAGAGCATGTGAATTGTTGTTATCAAAATAACCACTACACACAAAAAGTTTCTGCAGCCAAATACAGTAAAACATTTTTTCTTTAAAGAGAAATTTTTGTTTCTAAAAGAGGCATGTAGCATAAAATGATTCCCCACATTTTTAGCTAAAGATTGTCTTTTTTGGAGCAGTAATTTAAAAAAACTAATGTTTTACAGACACACTTAGGGAAATTCTGTCCAAAGATATCAATATATATCATCAGTCAAGTGTTTATAGATCCCCTAATCTAATTTGAAATAGTTTAGGACAGAAGAAATCAGAAAAAGAGTTTTCTAAAGTATGAGAACATTTTGAGTCATCAAAAGCAATGTGCAGGGTGATTGGGTCATCACTCCCCTATCAGGACAGGCCTTTATTATAATTCGGGACCTTTGGCAGCATACTTTGCTAGCCTGAGGCCGAGGTGATCCTGCACAAGATAGCCAACACTTTGGGGCCCCAGTTTTTTCATACCTAAAAGAAAGGGTGGGTTCAGACAGGATTGTTATTCTTAATAGTAACTATTCAGACAAAGTGGCCTTGATCTCAAAGTACATGATTATAAAATGAAGGAAATCATGCAGCGGACCTATGACATTTTAATGTTGTATCTATTTTTTTTTTTCCCTGTCCTATTCCTTGTCTAATCGAATGTAAGCACCTCCCCAAACCTCAGGGAAATCAGCACCTGGTAGAATTTTTTGTAAGCTACTGAATCATTTTGCTGGTCATTCCTGGAAGGTGTGAGATGAATTGGACCCAAGTTTGAGCACAGCTTAGCAAGGCTTGGCGCACTTGTTTACCAGATTGCTCTTCACTGTACATAAATAATTGGTTAAGTCTTATCAGACCCTGAGGGTACTTTGTCAAAATAATGTGTGTTTTTCTATTTCAGTGTTAACTCCCATTACATATTATTAATAGATTATTAACTTAGTATAAATAGCTTAGGGAAAACCATTTAGTTAGATTTGTTTGTTTTCAAACATTTTAATGGGGCAAGAAAAAGTGATCTCAAACTTCTGAGCAATTATACACAGTAAACAAAGTTTAGAGCATAAAAAAAGATCTAGCTCCTCTCAGAAGCGGTCCAAAGAGGGGATTGGTCAATCAATTACAAATTATGGACTCCAAGAAAAAGTATTCTAAATCTAAGATAGTAGCGTATCCCACGGAGAATATATTTGGAAAATATGAAAGCGGGGATGGGAAACATATGCATTTGATTGGCCTCCTTTAATCAGAGCAAAGCAAATAAAAATACCATGTTTCCAGGGGACACCTGGCTGGCTCAGTTGGAAGAGCACATGACTCTTGATCTTGGGGTTGTGAGTTCAAGCCCCACATTGGGTACAGAGATTACATAAATAAATAAATAAACAAACAAACTTTAAAAAATATTTTTAAAAAGGGGAGCCTGGGTGACTCGGTTGTGTCTGTCTTCGACTCAGGTCATGATCTCAAGGGTCCTGGGATGGAGCCCCCCATCAGGCTCCCTGCTCAGCGGGGAACCTGCTTCTCCCTCTCCCTCTGCTGCTCCCCCTGCTTCTGCGTGCGCTCTCTCGCTCTCTTTCAAATAAATAAATAAAATCTTTTTTAAAATATTTTTTTAAAAAACCCACCATGTTTCCTGTACCCTGGGTTATTAGAGGGTGTTCAGATATCCTGACCTTTCAGAAATCCTACTCCAACGTTGGTTGGGAAAAAGGTGGAAAGTGCAATTTTGCATTTAACTGAAATAGTTATTTTTCTTTCTTGAGAACTGTGATCTGGGCGTCATGTGCTTTGGGGACAAGACAATACCAGATCAATCAGTAATAAAGGTCTGCTTTTATGCTGGACTCATGACTTTGGGGAATAAGGAGATCAGGATGCATTTTCACCATTGAGTACAGAGAAGCAAGACAGATTGCTCTAGGATGATTGATAGCTCTGCAAACACTGATGTTAGAAAGAAAGAGAGAGAGGGAAAGAGAGGAAGGAAGGAAGGGAGGGACGGAGGGAGGGAGGGAAAGGAAAGGAAAGGAAAGGGAAGGGAAGGAGGGTGGGAGGAAGGAAGGAAGGAAGGAAGGAAGGGCGGGCAGGCAAAGAAAGAGCAGGAATATTCCAGGAGTGGATATTTACAAATGTAAATGCATCATTTTGCTTGTGAGCACAGAACACCTGGTACTAATACTATTTGCTTCTTTGGATAAAGATCACTAGACTATATTATTAAGAAGAAAATACTAGAGAAACTGCATGAATTAGTGATCTGAAATGCATTTAGAAAATATGCTGTGTTTACAGAGCTTTCAGCAAGAGATCTTTCCATACTTCAACAACAAGATTGACCATAGGCTGTGAAAGGAGAAATAAACACTGTATTAGTCGGATTCTCCAGAGAAACAGAACCAACAGGCCATATGTGGAGATTTACTATAAGGAATTGACTCATGTGATTATGACAGCTGAGAAGTCCCACAGTCGGCTGTCTGTAAGCCAGAACCCCAGAAAGCCAGTGGTGCAGTTCAGTTCCAGCCTGAAGGCCTGAGAACCAGGGAAGCCAATGGCGTAAATTCCAGTCCAAGGGCAGGAGAAGATGAGATGAGATGTCACAGCTCAAGAATCGAAGCAGGAAAAAAAAAATAGACCGGGCGGGGGGGGGGGGGGGGGGAGGCACACATGTGTGAATTTCTCCTTCCTCTGCTTTTTATTCTGGTTAGGGCATCAACAGATTGGATGATGCTCACTCACATCAAGAAGGGCAATCTGCTTTACTGAGTCTACTGAATCAAATGCTCCTCTCATCCAGAAGCACCCTCACAGATACATCTAGAACTAATGTTTGATCTGGGCACCCAGTGGCCAGTCAAGTTGACAAATAAATTTAACACCAAGAGGTGAAACTCATATTCCAGTCATAGTATAAACCAAAGAAAGTGGGTAAAAGAATCTGGTCTTTTCTAATCTCTCTCAAATTGGCTGCAAAATTTTCCTCCATAATGGCATAAATAGGCAAATTGGTAGTTTCAGCTCTAGATTTTTGTCTGCATGTCTCCTTCCAGCAATCTTTTTTTTTTTCTAAAGAAAAGAAATAGTATATTTTTATTGTAGATTTAGGGACCCTCTTGCACAAATAATTTATAAAGTCACTCCGGTCTTACCCCTAAGAGACGGGGTGTACTGGTGAGCAAGTCAGTCTGAGAATAACAGAATCAGCCAGAAATGCATGGGCATCATACCATGCTATGAGCCTAGTGACCTAATTCATTTATCACCATTTTCTCACACATATGTTTACTTTTTAAGTGTTTGGCAGAATGGGTTCTATGCTGAAGATACAATATAGAAGGCCAAAGTATCAAATCTGACATCTTGAAACAGTAGGTCACTGAGTTCTTGGGGTAGTTCTTAAGGATAAAACCTGGAGCTCCTATTTGGAGGGTGGGGTGCTGGCCACTTCCGTCATTGCTTTTCTTCAACCTACTGATAGACTTCACCGTGACCAGAGAGTAAATTTAGTCCCAGGTCTGTGTCAGGAGATTCTGTAGAATTTTGTGGTATGTTAAATTTGAGTTCCAATATTGCACATCATTTTTTTTAAGATTTTATTTATTTATTTATTTATTAGAGAGAGAGTGCAGGGAGGAGCAGAGGGAGAAGGAGAGCGAGAATACAGAGCAGATTCCATGCTGAGCCCGGAGCCCATCTCAGGGGCTCGATCTCACGACCCTGAGATCATGACCTGAGCCAAAATCAAGAGCCCGATGCTTAACCGACTGAGCCACCAGGCGCCCCTTGCATGTAATTTCTGTCATTGACTACAAAAAGAAAAACATCCTTAGTATGTGGTGGAAGGTTCATTTTGTTAGACCTACAAATGACTATAGACGTAAGAAAAATAGTCTCTGAGATTTGTCCCAAGTAAAATTTCCATTGGTAAAAATTTGATTGCCAACCCTTGTGAGAAAGAAAAAACACAAAACAAATCTTGGGCAGAAAGGACACCGATTTCAGAGAGTAAAGGTTTTACATCCGTTTTGAAGATAGAGGAAAAGGTTATTGGAAATTAATTTGAAAGGGATACTGTGTCCATAACGAAAGCCATCTACCAAACTCAGAATGAAGCAGACTTCAGTGTCTCTTTAGTCATCTAGCAATCAACAGAATAGAGATTTCCTAGAAATTCGAATCATAATTTTTAAAATAGGTATGTATCAATCTCTATTTTTCCAACTTGTCTCCACTCTAAAACTTGAAAAGAGTAACTCAAGTTTAAAAAAAAAAAAAAAAACCGTAAATAACAAAGTCACACTTGAAAATGAAGCCAGGTCATTAAATGTATACACTTTTAAACAATAGAAGTTGTAGAGCCACATTAAAAATTTTGAAAGGAGGGGGGAAAAAAAGAATGATCTCTCCCTAAAATAATCATGATTTACATTTTAACTTTTTCTTAGTTATTACTCTTCATAGTTTTTGTTAGATATAACCAAAGTGTATATGCTTATCTCTGTATTTTCCATGAACACTATAACTTAAGTGTTTCTGGGTTGCAGTATAATATTCATAACCATCTGGTTAGTGGCTACCCCAAGTGGATTAATACATTAAATTAATCATTTCCTTGTTGTTGAACTTATAGGTAGACATGACCAAAACTCTTAAGATGCATATTTAAACAAGAATCGGTCATCACTGGAAAATGTGCTATATTTACTAAATAACAAAATAAATCCGCAGCAGGCCAGATCCGGCAGCCAGCACGCTCCACCTCCCCCCCCCCCCCCCGCCCCGCCAAGTCAGGTGGTTTCGCACAAGCCAGCGTCTCGCTTTGCAGTCCCACGGCACCTATTATCCTTGTTGGATTGATTTGAATTGCATTTTCTTCTGTCAGGCTTTGTTATCAGCTGAGGAGTAAAGAGGGAGGCGTTCTCTGTATCTACACATTTTCAAATTTTATTTTTGTCTCTCTTCCCTTTGTGAAACTCTACCACAGCGCCTTGTCCTCTTGGCCCTTCCCTTACGCAATCTTTCTCTACCATGAAACAACATAACACATGCTTCTTGTTCAAAACATATATATATATATTTTTTTTAATGTGTAAAAATCGGAAGGAAACTTGGCATCGACTTTTCTGCCATGTATATATGCACTGCGCTTGTGGGACATTAAAAGTGGAGCTTGGGTCAACAAGGGACCTGGGCGCTCTTTCCCGAGGCAGTGCCACTAGCCCAGTCACACAGAGGGATGAGAGGATCTAAAATTCTGTGCCAGTCAGCTTAAGGCAATAGCCAGGAGGGAAAGGCTTTTTAGTGCTGCCTTTCTCAACTATCTTCTAGAAGAAACAGATTCTGCAGATAACAAGTTTGGGAATCCCTGCGTGCAATGGTTATCTCATGGAGATCTGAGTTGGGAGGGGTCCTACAGTTAAAAATTTTTAAAAAGCCCTTTTCATTTGGTTTGTCCCAGCATTTAGCAGATTTATTTCACTCTGGAATTCTGTTTTCATGCTAAAACCTGTGACTTACTGAGGGAACTTGGGTGTAGTGCAATGCCATCTTGCGATAGTGCAATAATAGGTGACTTGGCCGATTTAAAAAATGGCACCCTCATCTTTTTTCCTTCATTTTTATTCCACAGTATTAAGCATCTACTGTTTACAAGGCCCTGGGTTTCTCTTGACCTTCTTCTGCCCCCTCAACCTTGATGTACTCTCTGGTCAGGGAAACACTCCTGTAAGAAAAGCGCTGTCACAACCCTACGGGCACCTTTGACCATGTGATTGATCATTGAAGAGGAGAGAAGAGAACTGTTTATCAGCAATGCCTCCCCTGTTGGCAGTGCCCTGGGGAATGAGGCCATAGAGGGAATCCTCCCTACTCACCTTTAGGGACCCTCGTCTGGCAATGCCTAGAGTTTACGTCTCTTCGGGAGAGTTTTAGATTATGAATCATGAAGAGAAGGGTTTTCCTCTCCTTTCATCCATCCCCAAGTGGAGCACCAGCTGCTCAGTAACAACCCTAGCATTCCTTTCAACAGGGGGGATTAAAGGGCATGTGGCAAGAGGATCTGTTTCAAAGAGGTGGTGGAAGATGATCAATGATCTAGGAAATCAGAGTTGAAGAAGGAACATTGGTGCCTTGAAACATTCCCTAGAGCTCTGACCCCATGAGGGTTTTAACTAAATGGCTACTTAGTTTATTGGATTTAGCCACAGCACATATTTAAGTGGAATGGATGGAGGAAAGAAGCACTAAGCTACATGACAGAAAAATGACAAAAAGCTTTTGAAGGTCAGAGAACATAGCACAATCACTTTAGACTAGTGGGAAAATGAAATTCTTCTCAGGACCTTGTAGACCCAGTGGTACTATCGATTCTAAAATGGATATAGTGCTTGAGAATGCGTATGTTTCATGCTAAGTGACTATGTACTGAATTATAATAGCTTTGGGCATTCACTTGAGAACTTAATGAATGACTTACATGAAATGTTAATATCATTAATACCAAAGGAATTATTTATTTATTACCATCATCACATATGACAGAGCTGAACTTCCAAACTCCTTCGCAAAAACAAAAATAAACAAGCAGACACACAGAAACTTATTTCAGTGATTCTCTTGAACCTAAGAACAACCCAATAACACTGATCTGAAAGGAAAATGTATCTAATCATAAAATTAAATTTACATCCCAAAATTCTTTCTGTTCAATCATCAGCCAATCTCATTCTCTCTATAGAATCCTACATAGTGGGAAATCGTGTTTGATTTTTCTTTAGCAAACTGGCAGACATGAAGGGGCTTGTATCTCTTGATGTGATTTAAAAAAAACAAATGGGATATTTTCCTGGTTCAACTTACACATTTTACTATGAGATAAAAACATCTATTGATGCATAATATGCTAAATTCCAAAATAATTTGATGAGGTGGCATTTTCAGTGTTGGGGAATATGTTAAATTGAAGAACGTAGATAATCCCTGAGGTATGTGTGTGTGTGAATGGATAGACATCCTTTTCTATTGTGTCTGTGGGTGTATATGTCTGTGCAAACATACTGTGTTAGTTGGCTAGGGCTGTATTTAACAAAATACCACAGACTCGGGGGCTTCAACCACAGATATTTATGTTCTCACAGTTCTGGAGGCTGGGGGTTGAAGATCAAGGTGTGAGCAGGTTTGGTTGTCTCTGGGGCCTCTCCTTGGCTCACAGACAGCCTCCTTCTCCCTGGGTCCTCACATGGCCTTTCCTCTGTACACTCTCATACCTGGTGTCTCTTTAGGTGCCCAGATTTTCTCTTCTCATACAGACACCAATCAGATTGGATTAGGGTCCACCCTAAGGGCCTCATTTTAACTTCATCACATCTTATCCACAGTGTCTCCAAATACCCATCCCATTCTGAGGTACTGGGGGTGAGAGCTTCAACATAAAAACTGGGGGGACACAGTTCAGCCCATAACACATACTCTATAGGGAAATGCATAATTGGGGTTAAAACTGATTTTCCTGTATTCCATCTCTGTGTGTGTGCCATCATCCGGGCTGCTCAAGTGAGATGCCAGTGGAAGAATCAGGGAATCCATTTTCTTCCTACACTGAACTGGCTACCACTAGTCCACGAGAAAACCTTTATGGTCAACAGTAGATTAAAACTATTATTTCAGAGAACGTTTCGTGTGCTTATTTTTTAAAATGTACAATAATTTACTACCCAAACACAGTTGATTCATAAATAGGGAGGGGGGAATAAACATAAATACAGTTTCAAAGAAATTGTTACCTTGAGGTGGGACAGATGAGAAGCAATTCTAACAGGCATATTGATTTAGCTTTGGAATAAGCCTTATAGCATTTCCTTTTCTGATGGATCCTTTTTCAGAGACTAAAATATCACAGAGAAATAGTAATAATTTTCATACACCAAAAAATCATATTTACGTTTCTCAGTAGTTTTATAAATCGTTTGGCCTTAGATTTGTTTAGCCATGATACAACAATAGGGTTCTAGAGTTGATCAATCTTAAGGACTTCTAGGTTAGGGATTCTAAAACCCTATGGTTCCAGAAGAGACCTGGGCATGGGTGGGGGGAGGCTGAGTAGTTGGGGCTCTAAGCGCTTCTCTTGCCTTTGTTTCAACAAGAGCAGATCTACTCTTTGAATTTATCAAATTGAATATTTGAATATCTCAAAGAGTCACACAAGATCAGTTTCTACCGCTCTGAAACATTAGAGAGAACTTTGGATGTGGGAGTATATTCCCATAGTATAGTCGTGACACTGAGGCCCAGACAGGTAGTAATCTGCCCAGGGTCACAAAGGTTTTCTGATTCTCAGATCAATCTTCTAACTATATCATATTACTCAAGTATCATTTGATGAATTCTTGCACCATTCAAATAAATGGAATTTTACTTTGGTTTTGCTTGATAGGTAAAAGTAAAGATTGAGATTATAACTTTATCCATTTGGAATTTTGGCAGAAAGCCAGGATAGGATTAGGTCTCCTGATTTGTCATCCCTGGGTGACACTCTCTTTTTATTTTTCAACTGATATCATTTTAAGTTCTCCATTAGCAATTTTTTAAGGAGGTTAAGACTGAATCTAGATTCGGGAAATTGCTCTGATGGCAGTTCATTCTGTAACTCACCAGAGCACGTGTCTGTTTCATTCAGCGTTTTTTGAGACTTGTTTTGCCTTATTCTCTGGTTCTAGAACTGGTACTTTTGATACTTTTGATAATGGGGTACAATTAAAAATACATAATAAACCAGATATGTTTAAGCAAGTTCATTTTCATTAAAATTGCACCCTGTATGACCCTTGGAAAGTAATTACATATTTTAGAATACTGTCTGAATTCAGTGTTCACAGAGCATCAAGAGAGATGAATTTTCTTTAGTTTTACTCCCATGCTATGCTTTCTCCCTGCTTTCTTGTTTGAATACCTCCTTTTACTGAGCTGTGGGTGGGAAACAGGACAGGAAAACTTGAACAAGGTTTGCATGTCTAAAGAAGAATTCTCCTAAGCCTTCCCATCTAACACTGAACTCAGAATGTCTATTTTTTTCCTACCCTAGAGAGCTTGAAAACCCCAAAATAGAGAGTCTATTGTTGAAGGTGGCCATTCATTTAGCAAATATTTTTGAGATTTACTCTTTTCTGGGCCTTAGCACCATGGCTGGAAACCCTGTTTTATTTATCAGTAGTAATTAAACATCAAAATATCTCAAACAATGGAACTAAAATTTTAGAAAGGGGGGTAGTAGAAATAGATGAAACAAGGTTGGCAAAATGTTGATGATTATTGAAGCTCAGTAATAAATTAATGAGTTTTGTTGTATAGTGACTCTTTCATTGAATCATGACGTTTTCAACTTTGTGCATGTTTGAAAGCTTCCTAAATAAAAAATTTAAAACCATATTTGGTTGGTAAAGTCTGGGTAGGTCCAAGACCAGAAAATCAGCAATGAGACTTAAAGAGGAAAGAGTCAGATCAGAAAAGAAAGAGGGAAAGTTAAATAAAAGTGAGAGCCCCAACAGACGTTCGAGGACACTCACGAGGGTTTTCCAGTTCCTATGGTGAGGCGAAGCTGGTGGCTTGCCACAGAATCAAGCGACCGTTATGACCATATGTCATTTCTAGCTCTAAGTGCATATTTATGAGTCAGATAACTGCTCCATAATTTATATTTAGTTCTCTTCAAAGTCTATGATACTTCTTTTCCCTGGGGCCTTTTGAATCTCCTGAAACTCAGAGGATCTATTTTGTTCACCATTCGAGACCTAATAACTAGGTCAGTAAATGGTGTATATCAGGTACTTAAAAATAATTTTGAATAAATGTTTTTAATGTCCTTATTTAAAAGTTCTTGCTCTGATTTTTTCCTGGAAAGGAGCCTGAACCAGTGACCCAAACGACGTCTGTATGTATGATTCTGGAATCTCAGATGGGTAGGCAGGTTTGTGAGCACCTATAGAGAATATGCCACAGTGACTGCTGGATATGTTCCTTGCATCTAACCACAAATTAATTTTTTCTCATCATTTCTATCTCAGCTTTGGTTTGGGGACTGACAATATGACAGTGCTGAATCACAGTGCCCACATGTTTGATTTTTGACAGCAAGCCAGAGATTTCCTCTCTGCAAATTGAGCAACACTGATCCCTTTACATGAGGCTTGTGAGCATGTCCGATTGTTGGCATCATTATTTGATGAGTTTATTATTACTGGGCAGGGAGCCTCCTAGGATGTTCTAACCTGAAACTTGAATTAAATGACATTTTTATGGTTTTTTAAGAGACTCTTACAAGTCAGTCTGTAGGATTTATAGAATACTGACTGCAGAGCACTATCCAGTGCCTAGTCCCTGTAAAGAAAAAGAGAAATGGCCCTTGTCTATCTAGCACTTACCATCTAGTTTGGAATTTTAAACCTATCTAGTATGAGTCAAAATTATGCCCTCTCCTCGGATGTTGTTTTCCTGTGTTAATTCAAACTGTGATTAAAATAGGTTGATAACTGGTTGATAGCCTTCTTTATAGAATTTTCATTGTAGTTAAGGCCTAGAAATAGCAGTTTAATTAGAGACTTACAGTCATGCAATTCATAGTGATGAACAGTCTTGTGAATATTTAGATGCTAGCAAATGTGAAATATTTTTGGCTTTCCCTTGACTTATTTAATATTCCCCTTTTCTGGAACCAATTTCATAAGCAGATTTCAAACTCTTGTTCCAGAAGAAAATAGTGTCAGTGATGCTTTCTTTTGAGGCTAGTTCTAACACTACCACCACCCCCAAAAACCTACCATGTCATGAAAGTTTACTGTTACATTTTTTTTCCTTCGAAATCACTAACAATAGAAAACTTTAAAGAGAAACAAATCTCTTTGCTCTTAGCAGTTTAATTGATATATAACTAGACACACACACATATATATACATAAACATATTCATGCATCTATGTGAATTTTGAGAAAGACACTTTAAGAACTCCACCCATTATGCAATTATATGATTTTAATATATTTCTTTTATACAAACTTATACTGTTCCAGAGATTATTTTAATCATGTTCTTCCAACGGCTTAATTAAAAGGGTTTCTGACCAGTGGGTAATAATTCAGCAGAAATGCTATTAGTATTAGCTACAGTATTAACTATTAGTACTAATTTAGTATCAGCCAGAACCTCAGTCACTTTGGTTAGGCTTTCCAGGAGAGGAGTAAAAACTGGATCACACATTTAGGAACAAGGCCTGTGTCCCTGGCTTTGGCTTTCCCCAAAACTGCAGCAACCCAGGTGCACTCAGTTTACACACACACACACACACACACACACACACATATGTGTGTGCAGTATCCAGAGTCACCATATGATGCTCACATGTGCTTATGGACAGGTTTCTCTCTGTCACCAATCAGTCCCCTCTACTTTCTTTCTGTCTGTCTGTGGCTGAGCCCCTCATGGCCTGAGCATGTGTCAGAGTTGTTCTCAGGCCTGGGGAACCACTCAGCTCTGCTGAAGCCAATGTGTACTGCCTCCCGGGGTACTGCCTCCTGCCAGCAGAAGGGTCTGTCCACTCCTTTGTCCAGATGTAGTCTCGTCCCTCCCACTGAGCTACACACTGCGTGTGCCCCCTGCCCAAACCACATCCAACAATCATCTCAAAACACCCTACATCTCCCGCCTTCCATTTAAAAAAAAAAAAAAAAAGGCAAACAGAAAATAGGACTGTAGTCTATAATGGAGAGACTTCAAACCTCCTAATACCTTACCAAAGTTTTGGAAAAAAAAAAAAAAAAAGACATTTGATTTTTACTTGCTATTATATTTTAGCTCCATTACCTTGAGATCCACGCATGAGTCCTGGAGGAGCTGAGCTCAGAGTTTCATAGAAATGCGTCTTTTACTGGGATTGCCTTATTATCACCAAGTTCATGGGCTGTCCATGAGTGTTCTTCCTTACCCTCTGGGCCCAGCTAGGACAAGGGGCCGGACAATGGGCCTAGCTCCCATGTCATGGAGGACACAGCTCTGCACAGCCCGCGCTACCCAGTTAAAAAGCTCCTTAGCCCAGCCCCAGATCCACACTGGTTTTACGTGCCAGTCAATCTGTGAGTAGGGGAAATGGGAAATATTGTATTTCCTGCAAGTGCAGCTCAGATGAGGTTAACCAGTGTCCTCTTTCCACCTTTCTCAGAACTCCCAATGGGCTTTCAAGTTGAGAACGACTTGGCAGCTTTATCAAAAAACTGACTGCCTTAATTCCAATTTCCTTGCGGAAAACTCTGTCATTAAGTTTTTCTGAATAAAAAATATCTTTACTTTATAAAAGAAATATTTACCCAGTCATGTGGACAATGCATTTGCCTTTGAAACACGGAACACAAACATTTTGGAAATTTAACATGTCGGTCCCTTAAAGGTTTCAGTTTGGCTGATTGTGAGAATTCTTTTTTTCTTTTGATAAATCTGGATGTTTTCACCATGGAAAACACAGCTCCCTCCAGATCCTGTTTATGAGAAAGTCACTGGCCTGGACATGTTCATGTCCCTTGAGAGGACATTTCTTCAGAAGTGGAAAGACTTTTTCAAGAAAAAAAAAATCTGCCAGTCTAAATTTGTTACATTTGTTTTCACATTGTTTCAACTTCAGTATGAAATATCTAGATAGAAGAAACGTTTGTTTCATGGGTAACTTCTGGATTTATGGCTAAAATGAGTCTCTAAGAAATAAACTACCTGGACTTTTTAATGTACATTTAGTTAGCTTTAAAGGAAAAAAAAATTTTTTTTGAGAAATAAAATATAGATTTTTGTAAAGCCCTAGATAGCATAGATTGTCATAGATAAATTGGCTATGAAGTATATAAGTACTATGCATATAGTTACAAACATTGACAAGTCTCGCCAGGTATGATTTGTATTTTTGTTAAATCCAAATGATAGGCACCTTGCTATACACAGAAGCAGTGTCCCTTGCCAAAGTGTTGTTCCTGTGTATCTCCTTATTCTCTCAATGTTAATTCTGGCCCAAGGGACTTCTCAGTCCGTCACGAAAGTGACCCTTGGGCATCCCACAGGCATTTGTAGGCACATCTGAGTCCTAATCTTGTTCAAACAGAGACCCTGCTACATATATTATACAGATCATCCTGTCACCATAAGTCGAAATATTTGCCAGGTGGTTAAGGATGGGAGATCTGAGCCATTAAAGGGTATTGGTAACAGTGCCTTGCCAGCTTTGGTATTTTTCTGCAACTAACCATCTTTCTAGCCTTCTTTTTGGTTGTCTGTGTCCAGAGAGGTAGAAGGTGGTCTTGAACCTCTTCAGAAGAATGGATTTATAGCATCAACCATGTATGATCAAAAGGAGACATTTAGTATCTCACCCCTAATCTTAAACACCAAGGTTTTCATCCTGTTCCTTGGTAAATGTGGTTCATTATTTACTTTGTGGGACTAGAATAGCTCTAATTCATTTCCTGTTGTACTAATCTTGTTATCTTTTAGTAATTACATTCAAACCCTCTTTGATAAATAATATTTTCTCTCTTGAAGACATGTGCTGAGTTTTTACAATTAAAAAATTATCTGTCCCATCAGATAGCATCCCTGTCTTTGAGTGCTTGGTTGGGGCATCCATGTCCAGTAGCAGAGGGGAACACTGTCCTACTGCTAGAAGGGCTTTTGTGTCTTTAGTTATATGTAAGTGAACATTAAGTAAGAGCCCTCTCCTTTGACACAGTATTTGTTATTCCTATCATGATTTGTAATTCTTCAAGGAAAGTATACAGATGATTTGTCCTACACTTTCAATGTCAAGGGCTTTGGGTTTCTACCCCTCTCCCTCATGCTTCCGACAATTCTCATTCACACTGCTGTTCTCCCCATCTACATGAATAGAAAGGAAAAGTGGGTTCAGTAAGAGTTTGAATTCCTACAGAGAGATGTGCCAATTAGATTTAAAACATAGCTTCTATTCTCCTAATAGCTATAATAACAAAATAATGGCAAAATGGTTTGTGTGAGCTATTTCCCCGCATATGATCACTACCCCTGAAAGAAAAATGCCTCGTCTCCAACCTGGGGAGCTGTTTAACAGCCAAGTCGCTCCTGAAAGTAGCTGGGATGCATGGAGAGGTTTGGCTGAATCACCTCCTTGCCTCGGGTCTTTGTATCACTGCAGCCTTAGCCCATCACTAGGCTGAGAATGCTTCTGAGAATAGTTTGCATGCAAAAGGAATAGTCTAGCTACTTAAAAACAATCTCTTTCCCAGTCTCAAACCGCGGTGTTAACTACCAGATTAAATGCTACTTTTCAGCCCATGCTCCACTTATTATTTACATGCGAAAAAAATTAAAACTTGGTTGACCTTCAGATCGGGAGGAGGACAGAGGAGAAGCGGTGCTGAGTTTAGTTTAATGTTCTGTAACAAACAAGGGGAAAAGATGTAGAGATACCGATTTTGAGGGAAATGTTAATTATCTAAAGCTTAATTACAGATAACATCATGAGGAGAATACATAAAAGACTTGAAATGCAGCCAAAGCACTTCCCTAAGAACATTAAAAAATGATTGTTGTTTACAATTCACAAATCGCACAGACATAAAGCTGAGACGGGGAAAACAGAGTCAGGCTTGAAGTAAGAACCCAACTTGCTCTTTTAAAAGCAGCTCAGAAGAGAAGTGATAGTATTGCAGTTAGCTCATGTTTTGGAAGCAAACGAGATTCTGTACATGTTTCCCCTTTAAAATAAAAATTAGCAGATCACTGGCAAACACATCGAAGTAAAATCCAAGGAGACAACACAGCGCAAATAAAAATAAATAATTTATGAGGTCTTAGAATGGGAACTACAAATAAAAGAGAATTCACAGACATTTATCTCCATATAAGTACAATAGAAATAAAGGAAGCAAGATTTTTACGTTCCATGTCACTCCATTACTGAGTCCAATGATATGAAAATCTACCTTTTCACTGAAATGTAATTTTCATTTGATGCAGCAAAGAATGGCTTACATTTATCTAGTTTACTCTTTAGAGAGTAGTCTAGTCTGGTGTCCTATTTAGTTTATTCTTTGTCTTTTTTTTACAATTGGTATCTACTAATTTCCAATTACCTTTAAAGGTGAGTTTCAGGATAATGGAATGTAGCATTTTGGAAGAAGCTTGCTTTTAAGGGAGGCTCTAGGAAATGAGTACCTGGCAGTTCCTATTTGCCTAAAGCCAACAGGACACAATGTTCTCTTGGGAAGGATCAGTCAGGTTCCAGGGCCTTGGGTGTGCAAGACGGAGGTCCTGGTTCTGGCCCTCGGGGCCTTGCTGGTGTTGCACTAGCTGTTACAGGAAAAGTGTTGGGGATCGTTGCAACTAAAGGTCTCAATACTTGGTACCTTTTCGAAACAATGGGGATGTCGTGAACCTTTTCTTTTTCTTTTTCTTTCTTTGTTTCAAGTTTTTATTTAAATCCTAGTTAGTTAACATGTATGGTAAAATTGGTTTCAGGTGTAGAATTTAGTGATTCATCACTTACATATAATACCCAGTGCTCATCACAATAAGTGCCCTCCTTTAATGCCCGTCACCCACCCACCTCCCTCCATCAACCCTCAGTTTGTTCTTATGGTTTGCTGCCCTTTCTCTTTTTCTTTTCCTTTCCCCTATGTTTATCTGTTTTGTTTCTTAAATTCCACATATGAGTGAAATAAAGAAGATGTGATATATACATACAATGGAATATTATTCAGCCATCAAAAAGAATGAAATCTTGCCATTTGCAATGACGTGGATGGAGCTAGAGTGTATTATGCTAAGCGAAATAAGTCAGTCAGAGAAAGACAAATACCATATGATCTCATTCATATGTAGTGAAATTTTTCTGTGGCTGAAGGATTTGTACGTATATATTTGGGTGAGTGGCTAGAAAGAGCAGGGTTTTTGAAGGGGAAAGAGAGTGAGAACTATGGGCAGATTAAGTTACATGTTTACTGAGAGAACAATGAGAGATACAGTGATGATAACTTGCTGACTTTGGAGAAAATAAAAACAACAATTTTAAATTTGATAAACATTTATTGAATGAATGAATGAATGAATGAATGACTAAAAGAGATTGGAGGTCTGTCTGTATTTGCTGACGGCTGCTGAGGAGTTGTTCTTTGTCCTGTTTTTTCTTGAGGCTCTTTTTTCTCTCCCCTTCATGCCATCTTTTGTTAGTTGAGAAATTCACATAGGGGCGCCAGGGTGGCTCAGTCGGTTAAGCATTGGATGCTTGATTTCGGCTCAGGTCATGATCTCAGGATCCTGGAATCAAGCCCCACGTCAGGATCCATGCTCAGTGATGAGTCTGCTTGAGATTCTCTCTCTCCCTCTGCCCCTCCCAACCCACATAAATAAATAAATAAATAAATAAATAAATAAATAAATAAATAATTTAAGCAAATGTCCTTGTCCTTATAGCCTCATCTCTTAAGGAACGACGGGGTCCCCGAAGTGACATCTTCCCAAGCCTACTCCTCACCCAACCCTGTAACCAGTTAGGGACATCCCAAATAAGTTCCTTGGAGAAACTTTATCCTGGGCTTTTTCCACGGGCTTTGGGGAAGTTGTTGCTTCATTTCTTTTTTTTTTTTAATTTCAGATTTTTTTTCATTTTTTTTTTTTTTTTGACAGAGAGAGGGACACAAGCAGGGGGAGTGGGGGAGGGAGAAGCAGGCTTCCCTCGGAGCAGGGAGCCCAACGTGGGGCTCGATCCCAGGACCCTGGGATCATGACCTGAGCCGAAGGCAGAAGCTTAATGACTGAGTCACCCAGGCGCCCTGCTTCCATTTATTTCTAAAAGACAATTAATCTGTTCTTTTTCAAACCTCTATCCCCAGACCCTACCTAGTCCTCATAGAGCCAGGATTCCAGGCGTCCAGCCTTGGTGCCCAGGCTCCCACAGGGGGTGTGTGGGAGGGTGCCAGGCACTCCCCAGCTCAAACTAGTTTAGCTTTCATTGCTTCATGGTCTTTTTATAGTTTTAAACCATTTCCAATGAGGTATAAATAAAAGAGCTTTAATTGTGTTTATACCCAGAGTCCCATGGAAAAGAAGATTTTTTGATGAAAAGCTTAGTGATAAACTGACCTAGGAAGGTCAACATCTTGTTTACCTGAAACCACACTTGAAAATTTTAATTAAAATTTCTTTCAATTAAAAATAAATAATTTATTTAAATATATTATAAATGAATTTAAAGTGAAATTAGAAATTTAAGTATTTTTATTTTTATTTTTTAATTTTATTTATTTATTTGACAGAGAGAGACAGCGAGAGCAGGAACACAAGCAGGGGGAGTGGGAGAGGGAGAAGCAGGCCTCCCGTGGAGCAGGGAGCCCGACACAGGGCTCGATCCCAGGACCCTGGGGTCTTGACCTGAGCCAAAGGCAGACGCTTAATGACTGAACCACCCAGGCGCCCCAGAAATTTAAGTATTTTTTAAAAGGTGTCAGAGGAAGGCATTTACAACTGTTGATGAGTTTTGACTGCCCTGGTCACTCCTCCTCGGATGTGACCACAGCTGTCCTTCACTATTTAGGGCCATTTCCTCCTATCTGGTCTTCAGATTTTCTCACAAAGGACCTTTTTCCCTAAAAGTGGTGGCTAGCAGTGGAGAAGGAAGCCGAAGCGTGCATTTGATATGCTCAGTCCAGCTGTACTTTGAGAGCACAAATGAGCAGACCATGTGTCCTGATGTTCCCAGCTGCTCATTCTCCCATGCCCTCTGCTCGTATTATCATTCCTTCAGCAAACAATCATTAGAGTCGCATCTCTCCCAGGTCTCTTTTGTTCCTGTGATCAATCAGTCACTCTGTACCTCTGATTTTCCTGTCCAATTACAAATTGTTTGGTTTTTTGTTTTGTTTACTTACAAGGTTTTCTGGTATATAACAAAGAAGTATATAGCAGATGACTAGAGTGAACTTTGCTAACAGGTTAGAAACTGCAAAGAAAGGGTCCCGAACTAACTGGGCTACTTTTTACTCTGAAAATATAACTATTTGCAAATGTTAAAAAGGAAAAGCAATTTCCATCAATCCTAAAATCTGACTGCCTTTGTCAAGAAGTTGTTATTTAAGCCTGAGTTAGAATTACATGAAGAAATGAACTATCCATGTCACACTTTCTGACTCAGAAATGGAAAGAAGTCGATAGATGATCCCATAGACACAGCACTTTTAAGGTCTTATAAAGGAGGCATATAGTGTTTCTTACGAAAATTGCTGATCAATCTCCTCCAGAAAGATTGAACAAACTGGCATGGATATAATCAGAGTACACACCACCGTGAAGATTGCACTGCTTTCTAACCTGGAAATTGGCCCATATTAAGACCCAGTGACAGGACAACATTTGGGCCCTTTGTTTTAAACAAGTCCATTGTGGAGTAAACATGAAGAACAACTGAATGAAAGAAGCAAAGGTTATTTATTCAGAGCTTGCTATCACAAGGGAGTCAGCCACCATCACATGGGTTTTGACAGAGACTCAAAGGCAGGCTGAGGAATAGGGGAAGCTTCAGGTGTGCCCTCGTACAACTGTGGGCATGGGGAAACTGTAGGCAGTTAACTAGAATCCTTGATAATCAGGTAGAGGTATATATTTGACTTTCTCTGGTTGGTTCTGAGTTGGAAGCAGGGCCAAAAATTAGGGAAGCTGTCAGTTATTAATCAAGTCCTGGACATTTTGAGCTAATTGTTACAGAAGATATTGCTTAGCTTCCTGGATTGTTACCAGGGATAGCAATCTGGCTTCTTACAAGTCTGATGGAAGCAGGTTTGCATCCTAGGCTGGTTACTATAAATCGTGGGCTTGATTGCTGCAACTTATGGGTCAGAGCTCTCTTGTTTATACATGGTCTGGCCATTGTCTGTGTGTATATTCAATCGCTCACCACCAGGCTGAGTTCACACATGTTCATTAACCTTCCTGAAGACACCTTCATCCAGGATTCATTTTTATTTTCAACACTTTGGGTGGCCAGGAGGAGATTGTACAACAGCCAGTCCCACTGAAGGTATCTCATTGGTGTTGGGTGTGGTTACAAAGCAGGGGGCTTTCTCATCTAGGAGCAGAGCTGCTGGGGCACCTGGGTGGCTCAGTTGGTTAGGAGCAGAGATGCTGCCCAGTGTACCATTTACTAGGCTCCATAAATAACTGTCTTAGATGTAAGTGGTCCTGTGCTTTCTCACAGAATGAAAATAGGCATCATATACTGAATCCTTACCACTCCTTTCAGGGCCTTGAAAGCTAAACAAAGGAAACTGAAATTAATACACATTATCCAATAGTGAACAAATACATGTTCTTTAAATAGAAAATAATATGATTAAAGCCGTGGTTCAAGAGCATTAATAATCTGTCAATGATATGTGAAATGTATTAGTAGGGAGAAGCATGAGGCCCAGAGCCCATCCAGGAAGCTGCTAGAGTAGTGATGGGATTCAGGTCTGGTGTGATGAGATTCTACATGGTGCAAAAAAGGGAAGGGAGATAGATGGCCATAGGTTTAGAGGGAAAAAAACGTATTTGAAGGAACAAACAATAGACTGGTGACAGATTTGATAAAGAAAAGGCATGATTTAAAATGTCTCCCAGCAACAAAAGCCAAAATAAACTGCTGAGACTACATCAAAATAAGCTTCTACACGGCAAAGGAAAGAATCAACAAAACTAAAAGGCAACTTACTGAATGGGAGAAGATATTTGCAAATGGCATATCTGATAAAAGGTTAGTATCCAATATATATAAAGAACTTATACAACACAACATCAAAAAAAAATATTTTGATTAAAAATAGACAGAAGACATGAACAGACATGTCTCCAAAGAAGATAGACAGATGTCCAACAGACACATTAGAAAAGGCTCAACATCATTAATCATCAGGGAAATGTAAATCAAAGCCATAATGAGTTATCACCTCACATCTATCAGGATGGTGAAAATCAAAAACACAAGAAAAACCAAGTGCTCGTGAGGGTGTGGAGAAAAAGGAAGCTCATGCACTGTTGGCAGGAATGCAAACTGGTAAAGCCACTGTTGAAAACAATATGGAAGTTTTTCAAACAATTGCAAATAGAAATATCATATGATTCAGTAATTCTATTACTGGGTATTGACCCAAAGAATATGAAAACACTAATTTGAAAAAATATATGCATCCCTATATTTATTGCAGCATTATTTACAATAGCCAAATTATGGAAGTAGCCCAAGTATCCACTGATAGATGAATGGATAAAGAAGATGTGGAGTGTGTGTGTGTGTGTGTGTGTGTGTGTGTGTGTATACCACATACACATATATACATACAATGTGGTGTGTATGTGGTGTGTATATATATATATATATAATAGCCGTAAAAAAGAACAAAATCTTGCCATTTGCAACAACATGGATGGATCTAGAGAGTATAATGGCTAAGCAAAATAAGTCAGTCAGAGAAAGACAAATACCATATGATTTCACTCATATGTGGAATTTAAGAAACAAACAAAAAAAGAGAGGGGTGCCTGGGTGGCTCAGTTGGTTAACTGTCTGACTTCAGCTCAGGTTATGATCTCAGGGTCGTGGGGTCCTGGGATTGGGCCCCACCTCGGTCTCCACACTCAGCAAGGAATCTGCTTGTCCTTCTCCCTTTCCCTCTGCCCCTCCCCCCATTCATGCTCTCTCTGTCTCTCTCTCAAATAAATAAAATTTTGAAAAAAAAAGAGACAAACCAAAAATGACTCTTAACTATAGAGAACAAACTGATGGTTACCAGAGGGGAGGTGGATGGAGGGATGGGTGAAATAGGTGAAGGAGATTAAGAGCACACTTACCATGATGAGCACTGAGCAATGTACAGAAGTATTGAATTACTCTATGGTACACCTGAAACAAATACAACACTGTATGTTAACTCCACTGGAATTGATAAGATAAGATAAGATGATAAGATAGAATGTCTCCTAGGTTTCCCAGCAGGGAGATGAGAGGAGGTAGACGTTGTACTATGCGGATCCCCCTCCGGGAATGAATGTTTTACTGCTCCAGCCCCAATAGTGTTGCTGGCAGACAGCCCTCAGTCATCAGGTCTCACCAGATAGTGTCTCAGTTGAGAGCCACAGACACAAGATAGCACCCCCTTCTGGGCAGCTGCATCCAGCAATCCAAAGCAGGTATTAAAGACTCTGCTCACCTGCCCCCAGGTAGCTATAGCTTCAGAACTCCTTGTCAGGTGCCTGAGGCTTCTGTTGGTGGCAGCACAGCTCACCTTCCTAGTCTGCCCCATTCTGCTCGCTTCCCTTCCTCCCCCTTCCGTAGGTGCTGACCACATTGAAACCCCAGGAAATGGGCAGCATGCTAGCGACCATCTCAGAGCCTACCTCCTGGGGAACCCGAACTATGACACAAGAACAGGAATATCACTGATAAACCTTTAGAGTTGAAAATTATGCTACTTTGGGGTTAGAGAACATTAGCAAATTTTTTCCGGAAAGGAACCTCTGGTAATGGTTGAGACATATCCAGAAGCATTGCTGTGGATCATGAATTGCATTTTCTTTTTTCCAAGAGATGAAAGTGAAAGTTTCTTTAATTTTTTTTTTTTTTACTTTTTTTAATGGCACAAAGAATATATAACAAACCAATGCAGATCCCATAATGCCTGGCTTATACTTAAACAAATAGCACTTTTATATAGAAATAAGCTCTTCTCTGTCAAGCTTGGAACTATCTAGCATGCATAATTATTTGATGTTTTAAGTATTTTTTATTTTTTTAAGATTTTTTTATTTATTTTTGAGAGAGAGAGAGAACACGTGTGCACAAGTGGGGGGAGGGGCAGAGGGAGAAGCAGACTCCCCACTGAGCAGGGAGCCCCATGCAGGACTCCATCCTGGGACCCTGGGATCATGACTGAGTCGAAGGCAGACACTTAACTGACTGGGCCACCCAGGTGCCCTTAAGTATTTTTTAAAAGCCAATTAAGAGGGGCGCCTGGGTGGCTCAGTTGGTTAAGCGACTGCCTTTGGCTCAGGTCATGATCCTGGAGTCCCGGGATCGAGTCCCGCATCGGGCTCCCTGCTCGGCAGGGAGTCTGCTTCTCCCTCTGACCCTCCTCCTTCTCAGGCTCTCTGTCTCTCGTTCTCTCTCTCTCAAATAAATAAATAAAATCTTTAAAAAAAAAAAAAGAAAAAGCCAATTAAGAAAAAACAAAAAAATAGAAAAAGGATAGATTATTTTCCTCATAAGCCATGGTGTTCAGCAAACTCAGAACTGCCCTCAAAAGTTTTAGAGAAAGATAATACCAATGTTTTAGAAAATTAGTGATAACAAGTTTGTGACATATTAAATGAAAATCAAGATTAAAAAGTTGTATAGTGTGATTCCAACTTAAAAGCAAATAAATATATCTTTTCATCCCTATATGAATGAAGATGGAGGTGCTGTGTATCTACATATGGGCAGTGATTGTCTCTGCGGAGTAGGATTGTGGCTAATTTTTCTTTTCCATCCTTATTGCAATTTTTAAATATTGAAAAATTAGCATGTATGATTCTATTAACAGAGATAAATTTTAACATAACGGAAGTTAATCTCTTGATTTAGCATTTTCATAAGACAAAATATCAATGGAGAAGAAGTTAAGGGATTTCACCATTGTCTAAAGCTTTAGTTTACTTCTGTTTAGTTTAGTTCTGTTTAGTCTCTCACAGAAAACCTTTTTTAAATTACAGCAGAAGTTTCCACTATAATTATTTGAAAACCGTGGCCTTTACAGTTCTCACCTTCCTAGAAATTTCATGCTTTTCTTCTATTTTCTTTTTGATCAAAAAAAATTCCCTGTTGTCCTGACAATTATAGTTTCAGAATGGACCAAAAAAAGGTATTTCTATTCCATTTTTGGAAGATTGGGCCTTTTGTAAAATTTAATTGAAGTGGCTGAACTACTGAGTCTTGTCTAAAATTGCAGTTAGTCATTATTTGAACAACAGACAGCAACTATGCCTTTCTCCTTGAGTTTCAAGTTTAGAAATGTTGTTCTGTCTTCATTTAGCAAACCATATTGTTTTACATCTCATCCTTGTCACTGGAAGACCTCTGGCAATTGACTTTTCTAAGATTCTTTTGTCCACTCTTTAAAATGGAAAAAATCTTGGATGGGTCAGCCAAGTGCTAAATTGAGCTACTTGCTGTTCTGGGGACAGAATCAAAAAGAGCAGTGGCACCAAAATGTTTGAAAATAAAAATAATGAAAATGTCTATGTTAACTTATTTTAATCATCTTAATTACATTCCTCTACTATAAAATCAATACATGTGTAATGGGGAACTTTTGGGATTTTATTTACTTTAGTCAAAATTGACAGTAAGGCAAAGATTATATTATCCTACTTTTTAAGTCCATAACATCGAACTTTTGTATTTTGAATTATTGAGTAAAATACAAACATGATGTAATTCTCTTGCTGACATTTGATAAAGTGTGATGTGCTAAACCATTCTTCAAAGTGGCTCTTGTTAACTTAGAAGTTTCAAAGTGACAGCTCCTTGCTGATGGCACCAGACTGCCCATTTTAAATGCCACTGTCGCTAAAAATCAACTATTTTTATGTTTAAATGCTCCTTTTACAGAGTTAACATTCAAAGACTTCACACAATTTTGTTGCCTGCATTTTATACCATAAGCATATTCCACATTGCTATCATAGTCCTTTTTTTAATTTAATTTTTGTACTTAACAAAGCAGTATACATACATAGTTCCAGTAAATAAATAGTGCTATAAACCCAATAAAGGGAAATAAATGTTCCCTGTTCTCATCCCTTCTCATTCCTAATTTTCCGCTCTTCAGAGACAACCACATTGAAATCCTTTAAATATTTTCCCTCACTGGGGACACATAACATAATTAACTGGATATAGTTTTATTTTTGAATTACAGACATTATTTATTGACTTCCTTTTACCCAGTCTTCGTCTTCTTGCCCCCTGCCACACACGTACATCTCTCCACCATGCTTCCAGTGAGGTTTATTTTTTTTTTATTTTTTATTTTTTAAAGATTTTTTATTTATTTATTTGAGAGAGAGAGAGAGAGCACATGAGAGGGGGGAGGGTGAGAGGGAGAAGCAGTCTCCCTGCTGAGCAGGGAGCCCGATGCGGGACTCGATCCTGGGACTCCAGGATCATGACCTGATCCGAAGGCAGTCGCTTAACCAACTGAGCCACCCAGGCGCCCGCTTCCAGTGAGGTTTAAATTACAGTTTTTATTCATATCAATGGTATGTTGTTACATGGGAATAACCGTGTAAGTATTAGTCACAGCTGAGCCATGTATTTTACTGTCATTTAGTTTACTAATATTATTACCCGCCTTATTCAGTGTTTTGTTTTCTTTGCAGTTAATAGTTATCTTGGTCTCTTAACTTTGCTTGTTTCTTTGCTTCGTTTTCTTTGTACTGACCACTTAATTCAACCCTAACTTTTCCAAAATAGCTATAAAAATTCTTCCTAATGTTGTCAGTCACATAATAAAATAACTTCCACTTTTTTCTTTGGGAGTATTCCTGCTAGACCTCCGGCTGCTCTTCTGCTCTAACCCACAATGTTTGTTCTAGAAATTACCAGCACTGTCATTCTGGGAACACCCTTCATTTTTCCCCTGTGTCAGATCTCTTGTTTCCTGGATCCCATATCTTTCTCTTACTTGATACACTCTCTCATTTCAGTGGAGCACATTCTCCAGTAGCTTTCTGACAATGGTTACAATGGAGTTAATTTTTGTGACTTGTTTCTGTCTAAATATGACTTTTTAAAAATTTTCACACTTGAGAGTTTGTGTTAGTATCGTAGTCTAGAGGCAGATGATTTTCTCTGAGAATTACTGAAGTCTTTGCTTTATTGTTTTAAGTTTTCTAGTGGTACTATTATTCAAGGCCATTCTGATACCCAGTTCCTCATACGTGATATAGTTGTTTTGTTTTGGTTTGGTTTTTTCCCATTACTCAAAAGTTTTAAAAAGTTCTCTGTAACCTTAAAATATTACAATGAGGGGCACCTGGCTGGTTCAGTCAGTGGAGCTTTTGACTCGTGATCTTGGGGTTGTGACTTCAAGCCCCATGTTGGATAGAAAGATGACTTAAAAAATAAAATATTAAAAGAAAGTTACAGTGATATGCCTTTGTATAATTTTTTTTTATTTTACTGGCCACATCGTGGGCCCTTTCAATCAGTACATTCCTGTTCTTCATAAATTCTTGAAATTTTTCATATAGTATTTATTGAATAAATTCCTTCTCTCTCCTTTTTGATTCCTTATCTCCCTTTTTGAGACTCATATTAGTTAGATATATAATCTTATTTGATATATTCTAGTTTTCTTATCTCTCCCCTGTCTTCCATCTCTGCCCTTTTTTGTTTTACTATCTGGAAAATATACTATGCTTTCTCTTCCAACTTCTCTATTGAAGTTTTTAAAAATTTATTATTAATACTGCTTGAATTTCCTTTTGAATTTCTAGGAGTTCTTTCTTATTCTCTAAATGTCCTTTTTTGTTTCTTTCCCTTCCTTCCCCCCGCCCTCCATGGATGCTTTCTTCTCAGTTTAAAAGGACATTAATGATAATCTTATAGGAATATTTTTCTGCTCCCTG
Source organism: Phoca vitulina (assembly GCF_004348235.1). Taxonomy (NCBI): domain Eukaryota; kingdom Metazoa; phylum Chordata; class Mammalia; order Carnivora; family Phocidae; genus Phoca; species Phoca vitulina. Next base: position 17,932,287 of record NW_022589712.1, on the reverse strand, counting down.
AATTAATCTGTTTCCTTAGAGTTTCATCTTTCATGTTTTGGGGTCTCTCACAGTCCCATGGTCCTTGATGGCCCATTCATATCTAAGAGTGAAGGCTAATACTCTGATGAGACATTCTGTATACAGATAAAACTTGTCTCTGGCCAGGAGAGCTGGCCATTGCTTTAGCAAACCCTAAACATTAATCAGATTCCCCCTTTTTGTTATTAGTTTTCCCAGAGAAGAATCACCTAATCTTTCCTGCCTGGAGGTAATAAGCCTGGATAACAGTGTCCTGAGGAGCAAATGGGGCATGGGGAGGAGAGGCTGGTAGGATGCACTCTTTCCCTAATCTAACTCCCATGTTTGCACCATCACATTTCCTTGCCATCCTCAGCCAGAGCCTCTGTGATTCATCCTCTCTGGAGACCAAACAGGCTTCTGCTGGGAGGTGAGGGGAAAGTGCCTGGCTTCACAGGCTGGGGGACAGGAGCCTTCACAGGCCCAACTACACTTTATAAAACTACAGTTTCCACTTTGGGTACCTCTGGTGAGTACCTGTTATCTCCAATTCCTGGGGCTCTCTGGGATTCGGTGGTGCAAAACACATGGTTTCTTGCTGATACTCCACTGACAGCCTTGAGTTTTGGGTTTCTTCTCTCTGCTAAGTCTGTTACCACCGGTCATCACCTATCCACGTTCACCTGTCTTCAGCTGTCCATAAATTTAATGAACATCTCTTGCCTGCCCTTTCATTCTTTCTTAGCCCTTGTGTATTTACAGCATCTTCATTATTACCTTTTGAGAGATATTTGGACAGGGAGCATGGATAAGCATGTGCTAACTTAGTGTGACTTAACTGAAAGTCTCTCCTTCTCTTGAATTTATACCACTGACTTTCCACACCAGAATATCCTAGAAATGTGTGGCATGTCACAGTTGTATTCTGATAGATGTGAGGGGGGTATTCCATGGGAAAAGGGGACTCCGTGGTCAAGGAATGATATATACCATTCATTTGGCTCTTGCTTCTAGTTTTCTTTGTGACGTCTCGATTATTATGTTCTTGATTCTGATTTAATTTCTAGTTATGTTTATTCTTTATCCTCAGCTATACTCCAGGACCTCTTGAAGTTATATACTATGTTTCCATATATAATATGCTTAGTGTAGTATATCATAACATCTATTTAGATATCTGGCATTCCTAATTAGAATGTAAGCCCCTTGGGCAAGGACTATGTCTTAATTATCTCTCTGTCCCCAGCAGCTAGCAGAATAGCTGGAATATCACAGCGATCACTAAATGTCTGCTGCTGAATGAGTGGGTGAGGGATGTGCTTCCTTATATGTTCCATAATCCCTCTTTTACCGCATACCTAGGGAGAGTCCCTGGAAGTAGAATTCTTCAGATGAAGTCTTTATGTGCTCCTAAATGAAAAAATCATATAATACCCGAAGTTCCTCACATGACATAGGATAGGGACAGGGGCAGTAATTTGGGGAAAGGACATACATTCTCCCTTTCTCTCCCCACCCCATGCACATGCCTGCCCCCACAAAGTACCTGCCTAGTCAGTCATCCTAGCCAGACCATTTGCAGCCCCTAGTCAGAGGCTGGGTGGGTCCCCTGCTCTGAAGGAGAGTAGGTGTGTTTCTAGTAGTCCTAAGGCAGACCTCAGAATTTATTTTCTCAGAGAAATAGTTTCACAAATATTGCCCAAGCATAGTAGAAAAGATATTGTTAGTAAAATATTTCCAGTTCAATGTGAGTTAAACTGAAAAAAAAAAATTTTTTTTTTTAAAAATGTGAGTTAAACTGGCTTTAGAGGATTACCCTTGAAAACTAATTATCATTTTTTAAAAACTTGCTGTGGGAAAATGCATTTTGAGTTCCAACACATATATAAACTTTTGGAACACTACTCACTCATGTGTTGGGGACTGATCTTACTGTATTTGTAGTCCATTTGGGGCTATGGGAACAAAAGGAAAATCAAATTATCAACTGGATTATACCACCACTGGGAACAACAAATCTAAAGTTACAAAATAGCCTATAATATCGAATACCATATCAGAATAAAAATGAACATATTTTACACAGTTGATGTTTTTTGTGGACTGGCTTGGTGTCTACAAGAAAGAATGTCTTATAAAAATTGTATTGCATAGGTCTAATGAAGTTATGTTTGCTTCTGTCCTAGGCCCTAAGATAGCCTAACTAAATTGTAAGTCCAGAAAAAAATGATACATGGGCGCTGTACCATCTACCACCCTTACAGTGGACCGAATAATTATTCAATGCATTTTTTTTAATCTTTTGGAGACTTATGAATGGACTGGGATTGGATGGAAAAAGGATCTCAGAGGTTAAGGTGCTCTCTGAATTTGGGACTGTTGCTTTTCTATTTATATCATAATAATATGATCATATGAATAGTCAACTCAATGTTTCAGAGCAAAATGAAGATAGAATTCAGGACATATCAAATGTTGTGATGAAACAAACCCAGCACCAGGGGGCTCAGTAGAGCCATTGCTTTCTAAACTGGCAAGGACATTATTGGTTTCCTAAGAGAACATTGCACAGCCCAAGCAGTGCGTGGTAGAGACAGAACAAAAATGAAGAGAGGGAGTGTTCCGTAAGAATAGTCTAAAGAGAGACTAATTTCTTTTAAAATTAAAATCATGCTGCAAAGACTATATGTGTACCTATTTATCCTTTGGGTGGCCTGAATACTTTCCCATAGTCCACAGGTCCAAATATACATACTAAATGGGTATTGTTTTGCTAAAGCCTTTAAAAATCCATTTAAGATTATTGTGAAATTATTAACGATGATGGATGGGTTCTATAAAATACACACAATTAGTTACCATTCAGGAAACAGATATTGACTGTTTTATTTGGGCCAAACACGGGGCTAGGTGCAAACTGTAGGTTAAATATTGGACTACAGGATTTAGTGACACCACTTCATGATCTGTTCCTGCTGGGCTGCAAACAGGGAGTAACCTTTCCAATTAAGTAGCTCTAAAATTGTCAGTATGTGTTTATTGAATATATTGTTTCCTAAATAGGCCTACTATATTATATGAGTTCTTTTATTTTTATATTTTATCTGCATTTTTAATTGAAGGAAATGTTATGGTCTTTCCTTTTTTAAACGAAAGCCAAGTACAAATATGCTTAGCAGTTTATTGCTATCAAGTTTTCAAGTCAGGTAAATTGGACTAATTTCACTTAATAAATGAAGAGGAAAGAGTAAAAGACCATTAGGTTACTGACCAAACACATCCCTAAAAAGTAAATGATAGATTTGGAAAATATAAAATGTCCTTGACTCTGAGAACCCCGTGGAAGCCCAGAAACTCATAGTGGTTTATACTTGGTACTAATCATCATAATGGGTTTTTTCTTGGCAGCTCTAAGAACATATCACCTACCATAGCCGTTGTGTGGTGTTAGTAAAGGGGGAAAAAATTCAAAGACTATCCAAAAAGCCAATTTCATCAGGAGCTAATATTTTCAAGTATTAAATACGAAAAGCTGAGGTAGAAATTTCCCCAGCTTCCAAGAGGAGACGGGAGCTGAGTTAGCTCCTCTGACCTTCATATGACCTCATATATGACCTCAACTACTCCAAATCTGTTTCTTTATTCTAAGATGAGGACAATAATCTGCTCTGCCCCAGAGGTCAGGGTCAATTAAAAGATGAGATTACCTGTGTGTAAGCATTTTGTAAAGTGCAAGGACATTGATTTTTTTTTTCTATAATTATTATTTCCCTAACTCATTTCCTGTTGTGTCCCTAAAAGTGGGTGGCACCTGCAGAAGTCTGACATTCCCGGGGAGTTGTTTCTGGCTTAGTTCCCAACTGGTGCTCCTGGGTCACCTGACATACATCCCGTGGGGAAGGGCAGTTGTGGCTTCGACGGGATGCCAGGCTCCGGGCACGATCAGTCTCTCAGGATTGCTTTTTCTCTCCCCGTCATGGGTCCTGCCTGTTCATAGAACTGAGTCACTTCTTGTGGTTCTTACAGGCAGAGGGAGACACGGCTTATCTGGGTGCACCCCCATTTACACACAGACACATTCAGACCTTCATCCTTCACCCATAGTTTGCAGAGTTGCCTTTGGTCAAGGCAGACCAGAGAGAACCGAGTGCAAAGAGGATGTGGGAGGTGCGTAGAGGCTCTGACCCTGGTGTATTTTCATCACAGCACTTCTGTGCTGCATCCTTCACCCTGATGAGCTCTGAAGAAGGTATTTGCTATGAAGTATGTCAGTTAAATGTAGTAATTATTTTTCTCTGAAGGGAAAAAGGCAGTAAGTAACACGTGCTCACTCACCAACATTACAGCTTTTGCCCCCTGATCACAACCATAGATTTGGGCTGATTTCCTATTCTCAGGCAATCAGTCACGGGAGGAGAGAGAGCCATTAGCAGGGTGCCCTAGTTGACCTTCAACTAAATTATTGTTCCATTCCCCTCCTGCCTTTCTTTCAATGTAAGAGAGTGGGGAGTAGAGTAGCTCTCCATTTAAAAAAAAAAAAAAAAAAGGACAAGGGAAGAAAACAGGTGCCAGGCCAGAGCCATCTAGCAAAGGGATATAATTGAGGGTGACAACAGTCTTCTTAGTCTGACAGCTGTTTTGGTTGCCCTACCCCTTTGTGTCGGCGAATAGGAAAATAACTTACTAAAGCTATTTATGTCAGAGATATATTCAATAAATACTTGCTGGGCCGTAAGTATTGAATATTGCTTTTACAAGTAAGTTTTTGGTTTTTAGTATTAAAAAATCCCAAAATGTGAAAGGCAAAGATGGAGTCCAATTAGCCTTGGCATAGCTTTACCTCGTGCAAATAAAACACTACAGGCAAATGACAAGATGTATTTCAAAAACATATTTTTGATTCTTGTTATGTCAGAGTTGTCCTACCCCAAAGAGAAGATGTAAATCAGAAATATTGAAAGCTCAATTGAATGGCATCCCAAATAAATATCTCTCAAGTTGTGAAAATGAGTACCAGTAAGTACAGCTTGAAACTTGGATAAAAAGTACATGACTTTCCAACAATTGGTATTGCAAATAAAGCTACTGACGACCAGAGCCATTTGGGGAGATTGGATGTTCTCTTGTTATAACCTTTGGAGCATTTTATATCACTTGGGGAAACCTTAGAGGTGTTTTTCAGCAGTGCTGTGTAAGATGAATTTCTCCTAACAGTCTATCTCATTGTTATTACAGACGAGTTCAGCATGAGTAGTCAAGAAGGTAATATAACTGCTAATGGCACTTGGTGCTAATGGGTAGTGGATTAGCTTAGGTTAACATAAAAAACAGTTAGGTGAAAGTGTGGGACTAGCCACAATTAATCTCAAGTAGAACCCAAATAAAGACAAAAACCACAAGTGTAAATAATGGCATTCTCTAGTTAGTTCAAAGGAAGACAAGTTGAGAATTATTTTTTTATTAATTTCTTTTAACTGCAATATGAAAATTCCCCCTCAAGTTAAGTTCTTGGTATCAGATGGCTGATAATAGATCTACCTCATGAGGCATTACCTGTAATGGTCATCTCTGAATTTTCTAAATTTGCTGTTAAAGCCTGAAATCATGCTACAGATAAATTCTCTAAGTTTTTATTAATGTATTAGTCAAAAGCAGCATACTTTGTTTTATATGATGCTTGATACATATAAATTAATGTATACATGTATATATATATATCTACAATTTATATATGCTCCAGTTATGAAACAGAATCATAAAAAGAAATACATGAACTCATTACTCAACCTAAGACATGGAACATGACTACTTCTGTTGAGGTGGCCTGAAAGTCCCTTACCCTTCTGATCCCTCCTCCTCGTAATTGTTATCCTGATGTTTTTGGTTTGTCGTTGTTCTTATTCTATCCACTTTGTCATTCATTTTTTTCTTTTTTTTTAATTTATTTGTTTTAGAGAGAGAGAGAGAGAAAGCACGAGTTGAGGGAGGGGTAGAGTGCAGAGGGAGAGAATCTCAAAGAGACTCCCCGCTGAGCGAGGAGCTCCATGCAGGGCTTGATCTCAGGACCTGGAGATCATGACCTGAGCTGAAATCAAGAGTCAGATGCTCAACCGACTGAGCCATCCAGACACCCTATTATTTTTCCATTTCATTTTTTTATGGTTTTCCACGTATGTATGCTTCCCTGAACAATATGTTGTTTGGTTTTATACTTTATAAAATATTTTATACTATATATTCTTTTATTACTATTTTTAATTAAGTTGTTACTTTAATCCAAGTTACACAAAAACACATAAAGAGGCAAATTGTACCACAAATCTTGACATTAAAAAATCAGTTCCTCACCCTAACACCCATTCCCAATTTCAGCTTTTTACATGGATTTTTTAAATCCATTACTTACCTATTTACCTTTAAATAATATGCTTATATTGCTACTAATTGGTTTTTTCAGTTCTAGAAAATACCTATTTTCTTCCCACTTTGGAATGTGAGAACTTGTCTCTTTCATACACATCCCATCTCCCCACATACATATATACTCACACTCTCCATCTCCTGGATTCCCCCCACCCCAGAAGATTCCTGTCATCAGTTAGATGATATGTGGTTAGAGCACTAGTGAGAGCTTATATGATTATGACTGTGTGAACACCATTCACAGCCTCACTACGTGGTACAAATTTTTCTGCACAATGTTGGCTGTTCCCTAAAATTAATGATTAACTTACTTTTTTATTCATTTAGTTTTCTATGTGCCTATGATGAATTCAACTCACCAATTTCACCCAGTTGTGTAAATCTCCTTTCAAAATGTTCAAACCTATTTATTAGTTTATTATTTTCACCTTCTTGGAGAAATTTTCCAACCTGTTCCAATTGGGAAGGTTCACAGCTATCATTAGGAATTTCATTCCAGAGACTCTCCTTCTAGGGACTGCCTTTGCTTCTCTGTTGCAATGGCTCTCCTCTTCCCTGAGTGCCAGGTCTCTGTTTTTCTTAGTTTACATCCTTGTTTTGCTGGAGCATATACGCCAGTAGCTTTGTAGGAAAGGATGCATGGGTGACAAATTTTGATACAGGAAATCTAGAAGTGTCTTTGTTGACTGGTTATAAAAATCTAGGTTGAAAATGATCTTCCTTTGGAATTTTGAAGACATCAACTTCCAGTCTTGCTACTGAAAAGTCTAGAGCCTTTCTGTGTCTTGATCTTTTGTATGAAAGCTGTAGTTTTCTCTGCAAGATTGTAGGACCTTCTCTTTGCTGTAAATATTCTGGAAGTTCATGATGATGCACCATTCCAAGATAAGGGCTGTTTTCATCCATTCTGCTGTGTGCTCAGTGAGTCTTTCAATCTGGAAAATCCTGTTGTTCAGTTCTGAAAAACTTTCTTTCAACCATTTTATTAATAGTTTTCTTCTGTCCTATTGTTATGAAATGATTATTATTTAAATGTTGGATCTCCTGGTCCAATCGTTATATTTCCCTATGTTTTTTCTCCTATTTTCATTCCCTTTGTCAATTGCTCTTTTTTTCTGGGAGATTTCTTCAACTCTACCTTCTTATTCCCCAAATGAGTTTTCATTTCTGCCATTGAGCTTTTACATTTCCCAAGAGCTCCCTTTTTTCTTGGACTATTTCGTTTTTATAGCATTCTGCTATTTAACAGATATGGTTCTTTGCATACCTGAAGATTTCCAACTTTTCTTTTTCTGACATGTTCTCTACATGCTCAGAGTTGTTTCACCTTCCCTTTTGTTGTCTTGATCTTTGTCTCAAAGTCTGGAGATCCATTTCTGCCTATTCATGTTTGAGAGTGACGTGCTAAATAGCATACGGGAATTTTAGTTGTATGCATTAAAAAATATCTTTCCCAAGTTTATGGTTTGTCTTTTCACTTTTTTATATAACTCCACAAACAAACTTTCTTAAACTAAATGTGGCATATTTCAATTTTTTCCCTTAGGTTTTCTACTTTTTATTTCTTGTCTAATAAATTCCTCTTGGTGATAAATATATTTTCCTATACTGTCTTTTTAAAGTCTCATACTAATAGTTGTGCTTTTTACATTTAAGTCTTTAATTCACCTGGGATTAAATATTGCATATGTTCAGAGACAGTCATCCAATTTCACCCTTTTTCCATATGGATAATGAATTGCCCCAGCCCCATTATTGAAAACTCTATTCTTTCCTCACTGAAAACAATGGCAGAAATGTCATAACTCAAGTTTTTGGCTGTATCTATTTCTGCCTCTCTATTCTGTTCCGTTGTTCGAATTGTCAATTTCTTTGTTAATACTAAATAGCTGTATAATAAGACTTAATAGGACAGGTTTCCCAATCTTATTTCTTATCTAGAATAGCAATCTCAAAATAAAAAGGAGGAAAAACAGCTCCTAATGTGAAATTAATGGTGGGCTTGACTTCATTCATTCATTCATTCATCAAAAATGTATTAAGTACTCACCATGTTTCAGACAAGCTCCAGAAATTGAAAAATAAAGGAGACCCAATTTCTGCCCTAAAGCAATGAATAATCTAGGAGGGGAGACTAATTAAGAGTTATACATTAATTCTGTTAGGAGCAAGAATAAGGGATGCAGAAGATGCTGTATGCACAAAGAGGGTAAGTAATTATGCCCAGGGATAGTTGGGAAAATCTTGACAGGTTTGACCAATAAAGGGTAGAATCAACTTGGTCTGAAAAGGTAAATTGGTATTTAATAGGAGAGAGAAGGGAAGAATTACAGGCAGAAGAAATTCCATGGCGCTATGAAAGCCCATCATCTGTTTCATAATAAAGGGTCAAGCAAGGGAGGGGATAAAGTTAGGAAGGAGGTTATGGCCAGATGGGGAAAGACATTGTCTGCCCAGAAGGAGGTTATGGCCAGATGGGGAAAGACATTGTCTGCCCAGCTGAGATGTTTAAACTTTACCTGTAGACAGAGGATTTGAAGTAGAAGGTGATATCACTCTTGTTGTGCATTGGGTGGTATAAAAACCAGAGCTGAGTAGGGGCTGGGGAAGGCACTATGTGTGGGGAGGCCAGTTCCAGGTGCGCTGTCCATGGGAGAGATGCTGAGGTCTGAACTTAGGCAGGAGTGAAGGGAATGGAGAGAAGGTGACAGATCAAGGAACACTTGGAAAGAGAAAGAACGGAGCCTAGCGAAAGTGGTTGGCAATGTAAAGGGAAGGGTGGAATAAAAGTCAGGTTTCTAGCTTGGGTGGCTAAGTGGGTGGAGACATCACTCACTGACCTTTAGAAACAGAAATCACTGAGCCAGGAGAATATGACAGGGTGTCTGGTAGAGGAAAGGGACAATCCATGACTTTAAATTTGATCACATCAAGTTTAAGGGCCCCCAGGACATCCGTGTGGAGAGATAAGGAGGCAGTTAGAAGTACAGGTATAGAGCTTAAGGTATCCACCCTCAAAACCCTAAACCTGTCCAGTGTCCTTCTCATTACTTGAATAACCTGGATCCTCAAATGTACTAAATTCTTTTTCCACATAAAGACAGATTTTCCAAATGAATATATTTAAAATTTCAGAATATTCATCCCCTATGCATTTTCAGCCTTAAGACATACACGGGACAGTACCTTACTCTGCTTTTCATGGGGAGCTGAAGTGGGGAGAGGGTGCTAGCTCCATGACTCTCTGGGGACTTAGTAACAAGAAAGAGGTGCTGCCATGGGAAAGAGTCTTTCTGATGGGAATATCCAAATCCAATTCCTCAACTCTTCGAGAATCTCTGCCACAGTGACAGGGAAAGAAGTGTCATTTAAAAATATGCATCTCACACCTCACCTCTTGAAAAGGTTCTGCCAGCATGCTTTAGAGTACTTTTGGGAACCCAGAATTAATCATGGAGAGAATGATATTGCAAAGAGAAAGAGCACCGGGGTGCAGGAAGTGGAAGGTGTTGGGTATTTAAATCATAGGCTATTAATAAAGCTGTTTGTCTTGCCCTGTGATTAGAGTGTGATGATTATGTTTCCAGAGTAAAATGGAATAATTTTTAAAATTATTTTTGCAAAAAAGTAAAAAGAGGCTGATTTCCAGCTACATATAAAACACTTAAACATATCATGTTTCCTTATTTCATGAAATACCTATGGTACTTTTCTAATGATTGCTGTTACATTTTAAAAGTGCACTGACATCCTGTAGGAATTAATTAAACAGTCATTGCCTTTGCCTTAGATACAAACTTCAGACATGATGTGTAAACATCATCCCCTGCTTCAGGCTTGAAACTATAATCAGTGCTGTGCGGTGGATAAAATAAATTGTAAGCTATAATATGTGGGGTGGTTACTACACAAATCCAGGTCAGATCTGGATCTTAGTGGCAAGCACTAAGGCAGTGCTGGTTGCCTTATGCTCTGGGAATTTAAGAGTGCCCATATTGCTTGTCATGAGCAACCCATCAGCTGAGCATTCTAAATCCTTTTCCTATGCTGTTATTTGCACTGGGATGTATTGATTCAAATGAGATTTGACTTACATTGCCAAGAGAGGTGAAACCAGAAAACATGAAGGTGTATTTGTAGACTGACCACATTTCTATCCATTACACTGTGCTTCAGGCTTATTCCAAACCAAATCACCAAAGGGACAAAATGTTATGCAAAGAGAGACCAGGAAACCTACTCTTTGAAACTCTTGTTTGGTGCTCTCCCCTAACATCAGCCTTTTTCTCCCAGTTCAGCTGCTAAGAAGTACAAGAGTGCTCTGATATCAGATAACAGTGAGTCATATTTAAACTTTGACGCTTGTTTTGGGGGTTTGAGAAGCAGTTGATTGGGAGCAGGGGGTGTCTTGTGGATGTCTTCCCCAGTAATTCCAGGCAGATTTAGTGCTCGGTGCTCAGTGCTCCTACAGCACATTGCTCACCGCCCCAAAATAGCACTTCCTACCTTGCATCACAAAGTATATCTTTACACATGTCGCCAGTCCATCTCGTGAGCTCCATCGTGGCAGACCTGGGGCTCCTGCCTCGGCGCTTCCTTGTTGTTGGACCTGGTCCCTGCTCCACAATGGGAATCTCTGAGACTGGACCAGATCCGAAGCCTCCCACACACTGACTCACCTGCTATCCAACTAGCCTGTTACGGATTGAATGATGTCCCCCAAACTGCAGATGTTGAAGTCCTACTCCCCAGTATTGTAGAATGCGATCTTATTTGGAAATAGGGTTGTTGCAGACATAATTCGTTAAGTTAGAATGAAGTCATACTAGAGCATTAGGGGATGGCCCCCTAATCTAATATGACTGGTGTCCTTATAGAAAGGAGACATTTGGGCACAGACACACAGGCAGTGAGAATGTCATGTGAACATGGGGGCTGAGATCAGGGTGATGCCCCTAAAGCCAAAAGTGCCAAAGATTGCCAGAAAACCCCCAGAAGCTAGGGAGAACCCCTAGACTCTTCTTCACAGTCTTTACACTCCTGCTGACCTTGATCTCAGACTTCTGGCCTCCAGAACTATGAGACAATAAATCTCTTGTTTTTTAAGCCACCCAGTCTGTGGTACTTTGTTATGGCAGCCCTAGCAAATTCATACAAAGCCCACAGCCTAGAAAAGAAGGAGGGGAATGACAAGGTTTATTATTATCAGTTCATAAGAACAGAAATGACAGCTTTCTAATGGCAAAATTAATCATTTTTAGATTATTCACTTTATAGTCTTCTGATTCTTAAGCTTGTAATTGCCATATGTGGTAATAGAAAGTGGAGTAAGAAAAGGTGTGATGGAAATGTGTTCTTAAGTGAGGGATGTATATTACACTGATGGATGGTTGATGAATATATTTGAGAGAATGAGGCCCTATTACAGTAAAACAGGCTCAGAGCTATACATAATCTAAACATATTGGTACCAAGGGCCCAATACATAAAGCTTCTGCTTTGATATTACACTGATGCATGTGTTAAAAAGATACTAAAGACAAATGTGTCCAAATAATCATAGACTAGATTTCTATGAGTAAAGAGGAGACACATGAACTCACACATTTTGCTTCTGCATCACTGCGACCAGAATTAGATATGGAAAATCAATAATACTGAAAGGTAAACACAAGATTTGGTGTTGGATAGAGTTGGGTCCTATTCGTGATTCTACTGCCTCCTAGTCGTATGACCTTCCGCGAGTCATTTAACTCTCAAAGACTCCATTTCCCTGGAAAACAGGAATAATAATACTTCCCTCAGAGAAGCAACCTGCGGATCAAGGGAGACAGTATTGGTACAGTGACCAGCAAAATGCCTGCAACATGCTTACTGATGATGTTTAGTAAGTAGTCACTGCAAATTTTGTATTTGTTCTTGTTATGACCGCATGCACCTGTTCTGCAATGAGACACCAATATTCTGGCCATTCCAGGCCAGGAGGTCCATTTATTGGAGTCTAAATGGTAATGACCCCTGTGAAGCCTAGCAGGATCATTGAAGTGGCTACTAACCTTTCCCTTTTTCTTTTCCTCCTTCTTAGCCACAGAGTATATCCAGATTGTGAGCTAGAGCCCTCAGGGACACTGGCAGAGCATACACTTGGCTTTGAATGAGCCCTGGTTCAAATGAATCCAAGTGTACCCTTAGTCGAAAAAACTTCCCATTATAAAGGGCCAATTATAAATAAAAGACTCGGGGCACCTGGACAGCTCAGTCAATTAAGTGTCTGCCTTCCGCTCAGGTCATGATCTCAGGGTCCTGGGATTGAACCCTGTGTCTGTCCGGGCTCCCCACTCAGCAGGGAGCCTGCTTCTCCCTCTGCCCCTCCCCCCAACTCGTGTGTGCATGCTCTCTCTCTCTCAAATAATAAAAGACTCTAAGATCAGGAAAAGATGATTAAGAGATAAAGTTCTAGAAATTGAGACTGTACGGTAGGCTCTTCTTAATTTCAAGGCAGTCTTTCTTTAACTTGCTGAAATAGAGGCCATGATTTTAACCTTGATTCCAGTCAGTGTGGCCTTTGTGTGTAGTTCTGAAGAAGGTGGGCCATGAGAACTGGAAATAGAAAACAGGGAAAAGACCTCAAGGAGTAAAGAAGATTTCCTGACCATCTCCACTGCATCCCTGGGCAGACTTTGTCTGCAAGGGAAATAGTTGGGCTCCACTTTGATTTCTAGTCAGCAAGCTGGAAATGACCCCAGGTAGTTTGGGGTGGAACATAGTGATTTTGTTCAGAAGGAACTAGCCAACCAACTCATCGGATGTCAAGGCACCGCTCACTGAAGGGCTGCGTGCTTTTGAAGCTTCCATTAGAAATGCTCTCCTCGTCATCCCAAAGCTCAATTTTGCCAGCCCCTTGGTATTTGAACTCTGTAAGTTCAGCCCTGCCATGTGTTTTCCTGAAAAGAGGTTAACATTTTCTGATTTGAATTTAGTGAATTACTCCAGGTAATATTCCTCCATCCCCTCCTGCTGACCCTCTCTACCTCCATGTTCCCCGTTCTAATTGCCCATTAATCAGCCTTGAGTTTGCCAATAGGAAAACTCATCCACAGGGCTATGAACTTGATGGGATTAGGACAAATTAGCCCGGTGACATGCGGTGACATGCAGTGACAGGCTTGGGTTGTGTGACAAGCCTGGAATGCACAATTTGGTGGGCGGGAGGACATCTTTTAGCAGAGGGCTACAGCCAAGCTGCTGATGGGAAGTGTCCATTTGTCTTGTACAGAGGAAGGTGACATCTTAGCAGCCTCTTAACTAATACAGAAAACACAATTTGGATCGCTTTTACATTCAGTACCCCAAAACCAAAGAAAAAGAGACAATTTAAGAGGTAGATGAGACCTTATGTATATATAATCTAAGTCCCTAGTTTTGTAGATGAATAAACTGAAATCCACACTGGGAAAGGTGCTATGTATAAAGTCACATAGGACTAAAACCCAAGCCTCCCCCTTCCTAACTTTGGAAATTGATCCAGGCGTAGGAAGTAGATCATTTGAAATACAGTGTGTCTAGATTCCAGTGTTATCCCTCAGCTCACCCAGAGAGAAAGACCATCCTTGCCACAGACTTAACGGAAAACCAGGGCTCTGCCTCAGTTTCTCCCTTCCCTCTTCTGGAACAGGGCACTTGCTCAGTCCTGAAGAGCTTTTATTTATTTATTTATTTATTTTTAAAGATTTTATTTATTTGACAGAGAGAGACACAGCGAGAGAGGGAACACAAGCAGAGGGAGGGGAAGAGGGAGAAGCAGGCTTCCCGCTGAGCAGAGAGCCCGATGCGGGGCTCGATCCCAGGACCCTGGGATCATGACCTGGTCCGAAGGCAGACGCTTAACGACTGAGCCACCCAGGCCCCCCCCCCCCCGAAGAGCTTTTAAAGTCTCTCTTCCCCTAAACAAGGACTTGAGACTCTGTCGTCATGGACTGGGATCTGAGCTGCCAATCATCCCCAGCACCTAGCACACCCTGAAGGAAGACACTGGAGACTCCTAGAAAACCTGCTGGTCTCTGGTCGATGTTTCTCTCTTTTAACAAGTGGTTAATTTGACTGAAATGGACAATGAGAAAGGAAATTCAAATGACAGAGTCACGTGACACAAAGGAAGAGCTCCACTGATAAACAACTAACTATCTTAGTTTGGGCTCCTAGAGCAGAATACCATAGCCTGGCTGGCTAACATTTTTTTTAAAAAAAGACATTTGTTTCTCTCCGTTCTGGAACCTGGAAGTCTGGGATCAGGGTGCCAGCACGGTCAGCTCTTAGTGGAGGGCCCTCTTCCTGAGTCACAGATGACCATCTTCTGGTCATATCTTCATGTGGTAGAGAGAAAAGTCATCTCTCCCATCTCTTCTTATAAGACACTCTTCCCATCATGGGGCTCCACCCTCATAACCTCATCGAAACCTAATCACTCCCAAAGTCCCCACCTCCAAATACCATCACGTTGGCGGCTAGAATTTCAACAAATGAATTTGAAGGGGACGCAAAGATGCAGTCTGGAACAGCAACTTATAGGCAACCCCGTGAAACCTTGGAGACCTTCAAAAATAGTTTATGGCTAGTACTTCTTTGTCTTGGTTATGAAAATGAAGTTCTATCTGGAGTCCAAGGATGGAACAAAGGAATCCGTCATGTTCCTGCCAAACGTGAGACTGGATTTCTTTCCTGTGAAAGAGTGAGAATGTTAGAGGGAGCAGTGGTTTCTCCAGGCCACCAGCAGCTGTGGAGGAAGGCATGGTGGCTGGTGAACAGCATTGCCAACTCTGGTCTCTCCCTGTCATTCCTCTTTATCTGGAATGTCCAGCTGTCAATTTCCAACTTCTCAGAGGTAGGAGCAATAACTCTTAAATAAATGTGCTTGAAGCACACAATCATTAACATACATGTGTAGCTTATGACCCTGCCGTGCTCTGTACTAGCATGGCAGTCAGTTGGTAGCCCTGTTACTAGACCTCTCTGCTCAGCACCTTCTGTGATGCAGAATCACTTATTTACATGCCTGTCTCCTAGGAGACAGGAAAGCCATTGAGGATGGAAATGATATGAAAATAGTTCGTGGATCTCAACCTGTACTTAGTAAAACCTGCCATCCTTTGTGTGATCTCACTTCTTCTAGAAAAGACATTCAATGTTAATATTTTCAGGATTTGAATGAAACTTTAAAATCTATTCTTATACATTTTGATTTTAAATGTTTATTAGAATGCCACCCTGCTGTAACATTGCCCAAAATTTCACAGGATTTTTTCTGCAGTGGGGGCTTGTGAGACATTTATAACTGGAAGAGGTAGTCACCAGGATGGTGGAGGAACTAGGAACCCTCTCATCCTGGAGGGCCAACATTCTACCTACCAAGGAGGCCACGTTGCAGCATAAAAACTATCCCAGCCAGCAGCTCGTGTGGCACAGGCTTGCTTGCAACTAGCTCCTCCTAGGCATGGCCCTGAACTTATGGGGGCCCTGAGAATGAGCACCTTTCTTGCATTTTGCTCCCTAGGCAGGTACCAGTACTAGGCAAGTTACCCTAGCCTCAGGCCTGACCTGTGTGACTTACAGTTAACGTTGAGTCTTCTGTCCCTACCTGGTAATGCATCTCAGCTTCAATTCATTGTCTACAGCCATGGTTCTCCCAGGGTAGTCCTGGACCAGTGGCCCCGGCATCACATGGGAACTTGTTAGGGATGCAGGTTTTCAGGGTTCAGTTTAGACCTGCTGAATCAGAAACTTTGGGGAGACCAGACATATTACTGTGTTTCCTTCCAGTTGATTCCGGTATAAGCTTAAGTTTGAAAACCACAAGTCTGGAGACGGGGGAGGTGGGTATTGAATCTTTGTTTGGTTGGTTTATCCAGTTTTCTGAAAATGAATCTCCTGGAGCTGCTGGCTCACACCCCCTCAAATATTCCACAAATCGTAGTCTGCAAATAGCTGGGAACAGCATCCCCTCCCCAGGCCTGGTTCACGTTTCTGGAATATGATAACCCCATCACCAGCATCCTATATCTGGGAGGGAGGTCCAGATATATAAAGAATGATGAGAAAAACCAAAGGAGTTTAGACTAAAAAAAAAAAAAGAGAGAGAGAGAGAGAAGATGAAGGATGTACATGATACATGACTTCATATATTTTAAGGATCATGATATGGAGGACTGAGAATTATTCCTTATATATAGGTTAGAAGTGGGACCAATAAATGGGAGTTACACAGACCCAGATTTGTGCCAAATGATAAGGAGGAGCATCCTGATACTCACAAGTTTACATATAGAATGGGTGGTCTAGAGGGGTAATGGGTCCTCATCACTGCTCATGTTCAGGCAGAGGTCATAGGACTCTTATCAACAATATGATAGAACAGGGGCATCTGGGTGGCTCAGTCAGTTAAGCGTCTAAATCTTGATTTCAGCTCAGGTCATGATCTCAGGGTCATGAGATGGAGCCCCATGTTGGGCTCCACGCTGGGTGTAGAGTCTGCTTAAGATTCTCTCTCTCTCCCTCTCCTGCTCCCCACCCCTATTCTCTCTCTAAAAATGGTTAAAAAAAGAATATGATAGAACAACTTCATGATAAGGCAAGGGCTGCCCTTGATTACCTTAAGGTTTCTTCTGTCATTCTGCAATCTTAGTACCTTACAGATAATAAATACCAACACATATAGGAAGGAGGGAAAGGAGGGAAAGGAGGGAAGGAAGAAGGAATAGTGAGAATAATCCCCAAATCATTTATATCATGATTATTACATTTGGTTTTTACTTGTATTGACTATGTAACATCAAGTTTACCTTCCTACAATGTGTTGTGTTGCTATAATGTTATTTTTTATGGTTAATAGGCATCTGTGAGCCCATGTAAACTAAGAGGGGGAGAAGCAAAGGGGTGATTCATTGATTTATGCAACATGTGAGAATGTGTCCCATCACCAAGTGCTGGCGAAGTAGGTGGTGGAGGGGGAGGAAAGAATTAAGTCATGGTTTCTGCACCGAGCTCCTCAAGCTGTCTTGGGACTGATCGTGAAGATAGATCCCTAAAAAGGAAGGCCCCAAATGGATGAGACCTAAGGTGCGATGGTTAATATCAAGGCAGAAAATTAAATTCGCTAACTAGAGGCCCATTTTCTTCTTCTCACTTTTCAAAAATTACTTTAGCCGTTGCTTCCGTCCTTTATGGGTTTCTTTCTTTTCCTTACATCTCCTACCTCCAGTAATCTTATGGCCCTATCTTTAGCTAACTCTAGTCACACTGTAGAAAACATTGTTTTGAACCATTAAATTAACATTTTTAAAAGAAGGAAAAGTATATTTCAAAAAAAGCAATAGAAAGTTGGATAGTACTTTCTTAGTGTTGATTTAAAGGAAGAGTTAACATTTTTATCATTAGCAAGCTGAGGAAGTTAACTGGTGGTCTCTAAAAGCTGTCATTTGTCTTCAGATTATCTCCCCAGTCCCTGACATGTGAGCCACTCCAGACTCTCAGGAAAAGTGTCTTAGATTTTTAGGAAGTTTGGAAATCACATTCAGATTCACATGCCTCAAACAGACCATGATTTCTGATGATCTGGAGGCCCATCCCTGTCCCTCCCTCCCGCCTGTCCACCCTTCTAGATGTCACTTGTCACCATAGAGTGTTGTGGTCCAGGAGATTAGGCTGGGTGTCTGATCTCACCCTGTGACAGCCCTGGAAATTGCACTGTTTGAATCACTCCCTGATATCCATTGTTGACTTCACATTTGTCCTTTTTGCACAAAAAATCTAGTCAGAATTGGGTGGGGAGAAAACCTCACTCTGGGTTGCGCCTGCTCTTGAGATAACATTGGACTAAGGACAGGGTCTTCCTGAGGACTCAACCTGTGCTTCCTCTATTGCTTTCCTTTGTGTGCTTCTCACTCCATGGGCACACACGGGTGGCCTGGGCCTGGTGCTGCACCCAGTGGGAAAGCAGCATGGAGCCCAGCTCCCAGGAGGCAGCTCCACAGCGCCATCTTTGTATATGAAGAACTGCCTGTATTGCGTCTGTTCCAATATTACATTTAAAGGTCTTTTTGCCTTCTCTAACAATGCTGTCTGTGCTGAACTCTGTATTCATTAAGAGGGGAAGAATGGAAACACCCGTGACAGTCATTGTGCTATCTGTTCAGATCATTTCTCCAAATATTCAGATTCACATAAGCCATCCTTGTGTCCGTGATCTAAATGCTACAATATCACCAGTATGTTCAGAGCTGAAAATATGTTCTTCACAAAGCTGGCGTTGCCATTCTCTACTTATGCCCCCATTGTCTTTCCAGCTGCATAAAGTGTTCTTCTCCCTTTTTCCTCCTTCCCCTTTCTGCCAGCAACCCCTCCCCGTGTCCCTCCGTTCACTTTGCACTCAGAGGCCAGGTGCTGCTCTGTCTGCCTGCCTTGATAACCTCTCTTGTAGCCATTCCCCCGTCTCTGTTATCCTAGCCAGGCCTGTGGTTTGGGGGGCTGAAAAGAACCACCTGGTCCAACCTTTTGCTTTTTGTCTGTGGAAAATAACCTAAAGAAATGCAGTTAATGGTCCTGGCTTTAGGATCATAGTTTGGACGTAACCCTACTGCTGCCTCTCTCCAGAACTATCCACAAGGGCACAGCCAGGTACCGGGTACAACCAGGTATATGCAGGATGGATAATAACCATCCTGCACACACCTTCCAGGCTGTTCTTTCTGAAGACCTGCTACAAGGCTACTCCTCAGCTCATAAACCTTCAGGGGTCCTCCGCTGCCTCCCACATAAAATCCAAACCCCAGCATCACCCAAAACTCTTGCACATAGCATTCAGTCACCTAGGATTCAGAAGTAAACTGATTTGTTCACATACAGTTGACCCTTGAACAGCATGGATCTGAATGGTGCCGGTCCACTTACTGCAGATTTTTTCCAATAGATATATTCGAAAATTTTTTGGAGATTTGCAGCAATTTGAAAAAAAACTCACAGATGAAGTAGCCTAAAAATATCAAAAAAAAAAAAATAAGAAAAGATAGGTATTATTGTAGGAATATAGTATATAATACATGTAACATACAAAATATGTTAATTGCTTATTTATGTTATCTGTAAGGTGTCCAGTCAACCGTAGGCTATTAGTAGTTAAGTTTCGGGGAGCCAAAAGTTATGCATGAATTTTCAACTGCACAGGGGTCAGCACCCCCAACACCCCACATTGTAAAGTAAGGGTAAACTGTATTTTCAAATGATTAGCCAGAATACTTAGAATGCTATAATTTCTCCAAGCCACATGTTAATTTCTTGTTTATCTTCTTTTGTCATATACAATTATATTAGTTCTGTTATGATACACAATTTACTGTTATGATAAGCCATGTAACTGTCACCCACTTGAAAGCATTTTAAATTAGTTACATACTACTTTTTATTTGACATGAAAATATAAAACAAAATAAAAATCAAATAAAGTTTTCTTCTAGAGCAAGTCTTACTGCCCTTTCTCCCCCCCCCACCCCCCCCCCCCACACACACACACAAAAGATTAAAATGATCATAGACTCATCAAACATTTACTGCCATCTTGTGGACAGGGACACACTATCCGAACACCTAAATGGAGTGGAGTGGTCCTTTGCTTTCTTAGCTAAGCAGCCTGTGTGTGAATGCTGCATGATTCAACCCAAGGAAACATCCCTTCATTAATTAAACCATTTACCCAGGAAATGGTTAGTCAAAGCCAGAGAAACCTTTGTTAATTGTTCTTTATCATTACAGAACCCTAAAATGGTTCTCAGAAACGTGCATACAAATTATCTTCATTTTCTCATTCCTAATATCCAAGAAGGGGGTAAGGGTGATGTCAAAAAAAGGCAACTGGGTGATTTTTATAGGCTTTGCTTCTTGAAGCAAAAAAGCCCAAGTTGTTTTAATTAATAGATTAGCAATTAGAGGTTTGCACCCCAAAGAACACAAGTTACTGTTGATGATTCAATAGTCTCCCTGCTAAGTTGCTCCCAGACAAGTTAATGTTGAAGCTGAAAAAATGTGTGTTTCTCCGTGTGTATTATAAAATCAGTATTTCACAGAAGGGACAACCAGAAGCCCATATAACAGCCACCCACATATTGGATTTCAAATTAATTCATAAGCAATGGGCATGAAATAGGAAGAATGAAATAAAACATTAAACAAGAATCATTTCACTTTCTGTGGGAGGAGGGGGCCCCATCCCTACAAAATCTTTCATTCCTTTGATTTGTCTGGCCAATCAATGATCTCCTATTTCAAATGGCATAGGTGCTCAGAATACTGGCCTTCTGTAGTGAATACAGTCCTTATTCAAATACTGAGCCAGACCATATCTACCACTACTATGTCTCCACGTGCTTTATTGTCTCCTATTTGGCCTGTAATGAAACTCCTATGTGGCATTGAACTTGTCTTTTTTTTTTTTTTTTTAAGATTTTATTTATTTATTTGAGAGAGAGAGAATGGGAGAGAACACATGAGAGGGGATAGGGTCAGAGGGCAAAGCAGACTCCCTGCTGAGCAGGGAGCCCGACGCGGGACTCGATCCAGGGACTCCAGGATCATGACCTGAGCCGAAGGCAGTCGCTTAACCAACTGAGCCACCCAGGCGCCCGGCATGGAACTTGTCTTAAAGAAATGATTTCTTAGATGCATAAAATGAGACCTGACAGAGAACCAGGGCACCTCCAGCAAGAGCTGAGTCCGTGGGCGGCACTTTCCCCAATGTGTGCCTGCCTCTCTCCTCGCCTTTCCCCGCTCAGCCTCCCCAGGGCTCAGGATCACTTGTGGTTTGCATTTCTTTCTTTCATCCTTGCCTGCCTGTGTTAATTACTCTACAAAAGTTGTTTACATATTAGCTGTTAGAGAAGGCCGTGCCCATCAGTCAGAAGAGAATTGAATATTAATGTATTTCTTCACTGAACCAAAACTTATTGACCACTTACTATATGCCAGATTCTATGGTAGGCATAGCGATATGAAGATGCAAAAGCACTCTCCTCCATCAGCCTAGTCTGAGAGGAGTAAAATAGTAAATCGTGACAGAACCACCTGATAAGCGCAATGACAGAGGTATATATGTGGGGTTAGTAGGAGCTTGTAGTTGCTAGATATAAGGTGCATGGGGAAGTAAATAGGGGTGATTATCATGGAAAAAGAGGGCAACCATATAGCAGAGGAGCTTTGTTCCATATTGGGGAGCAATAGAGAAGATAAATGTGAGGAGGGGAAGACTGGAATCAGACTAATTATGAAAACTTCCATTAATCTCAGCAACAATGATCAAACCCCAAGCCAAGCAGTGGAAATGGACAAGAGGAGATAGATACTCAGCTCTTAAAGAGGTAGAGATAGCAGGACTTTGTGACAGGTGGGATATGGAATCTGAAGGCACACTGTTGACCATGATGCCCTCGTTTCCAGCTCGGGTGACTACGTGAAGCATAGTGCCATTTTAACGAGTGAGGAGATGGAACTTCTGAGAACAGGTGTAGAAATTAGTCAGGGCACTGGAACCACGTGCCCAGAGACCAGCGGTAGGAAAGTTTCAGGAAGGAAATAGAGAAGATCTGAAAAAGATTGATGGAACCTTGTCATTAGACCATGGATTGACTTAGCAAGACAAATCTGAGGGAAACGAAGTGATCATAAACCAGAAGAGAAAGGGTTGGAGGAGTTAATAGAAACAAGATAAACTAGCACATCTCTAGTTTGGCTGCCTGTGAGAATCACAGGAAGATCTTTAAGAGCTACCAGCAGCCAGGCTACATCCCGGATCAATGAAAGCTCCCTGGGATTCCACTGTGCAGCTAAGGTGAGGCCACTGATCCAGACTCCTTTTTCTAGAAGCTGGGATGGAAAAGAAATGAGAAAGATTAAGGTGTACCACCATGGAGGGTTATTTTTAAGATGGGAGTTCTCTGAAACAAAAGTAAAGGGGCAAAATTCTAGTTGAGAAGGAAAGAGCAAAACAGGGCAGGTACTAATTGATGGCGAAAGTCTAAAGGGAAGCAAGAAGAACGGGAAAGTATTCAGAATTTGCTTTGAATGGAAGGAAAACTATCTGGAAGTGAGGCTGATGAGAGAAGATGGGTGTACATACAATTAAGTTTGTGGGTGGAAGAGGGAAAAGACTTCATTATCAACATGACAGTAATTAAATGCATCTTCAAACAGGTCTGTTTGAAATGTGTCCTGCTGTGAATAAACAAACTTGTTAACGTACATTTCAGGAGACTCATTGCAGGAAGCCTGGATGTATAGATTCCTTTCTGGTTTTGCTCTGTCTTTAGTTCCTGATTCCTCACCCCACCCCCACTGTTACTCTCTTCTCAATGCAGGGTGGATCTTGCCAAGATAGGTATTGTTCTCTTTCTATATCCATTACCATTCTGCCTTCTTCACCACCTTCACTAATACAAATTATCATGAGCATGTTGTCATGTTAGATTTCAGGAGAAATCATTTAGGCCATATGCTGAGCTTGGGACATTTGGGATCTGAAAGAGGACAGCAATATAATGGCGGAGAAGTGAAACATCATACACGCGACCATGCTTGCAGATGATAGGCTCAGTCCATTTACTCTCTTTTTATGTTTTGTGGTGTATGTGTATGCACTCACCCAATATGTTAGCGGAGCTGTATTTGTCTTTACCATTGTCCCATAACAGTTTTGTCCAGACTGACCAATGGTAGCTCCTTTTAAGACCTTAAATTTTGATGGGGTGCCTATTGCCTAGAAACCAGTTGTTCTGTTGCCTTTCTTCACACTGCCTCCACATTGTTCTTGTAGCATCCTCTGCTGTGAAAATATTTCTGCCTAACTCTGCCATAAGGGGAGTGGGTTGGATGGGATGCTGTCCTCAGTCACCTTCACCTCTCTAACCAGTATAGCTAAGCCATGCAACACGGTTCAATAGACATGACAGGTCTAGGACTTTGGGATGAATAGCCAGGCTGGCTACCTTGTAAACTGACTTCCCCACCCAGAACTATCCCCTGATTGTTTCTGTTCTGCTCACTGTGAGCTTGAGAAGTTCAAAGAAGAGCAAAGAGGAGCATTTTGCATTTGATATGTTGAAATATAGACTCTTAACAAGGTCTATTTTAGGCTTCCGTCTCATGAAATAAACATGATGCACAATAAACTTTTATGATACCACATACGATCTGTTAACAAGATTATTATCTCGTTTTCCTGATAGAATCATCAGAAACACCCTGGGTCTTTGGGGAAATGCTTTAGGGAAATAGAACCCAATAGAATCTGCCTAAAGATGTTTTCCTAACTATGTTGCAGACGCTTCTTTAAAAGTTGTATCTTGCAGCAGATAAGGACAGAAACTTTGGAGTCAGATCCACTAACCACTGACTATGTCACTGCGGCCCCAAGCCTGTCTTCATCTGTGCATGGGCAATGCCATCTGCTACCACGTCACAAGTTTGTTGCTCTGTGGACTGAAATATTGCCCAAGTAGAGTAATTAACACAATGCCTGCCTCACGGTAAGGGCTTGGTAAACAGGAACTGTGATTGTTTTTATTACTATTAGGAAAATACTTTCACTGAGGGAAGACAAAAGGGAGAAGTGGGGTAGTGGTCTTGCAAAGTGAAGAGGTCTCATGTTCTGTGTATCCCTGAAATGCCACTATATGGAAGGAAAGGGTTTGTTTCTTTGTTTGTTTGCTTGTATTTACTCTATAGAGACTGATTCCTGGAACCAATCAAGTTTTCCTCTTCATATTTTATGTGAGAAAGCCAACCACAAGCAAATATCTAGGAATGTAGGACATGCTTTCTTAACGCTAGGCTCACTTCTGGCACCATCTGATTTTCATAGATTTTATTTTCTCTTTGCCTTATTTTTTTTTAATTTAAATCTATATTAGGTAGCTGTATTATTATGTATCTCTATGGAAGCTGCTCTAAATCATTTTTTGGATAAAGGATCTCCTTGATCAAAAATAAATAATGGATAACCATATTTTTTTTCTCTTGAGATTCTAGTTTTGGATAATCCATTATTTATCCCAGAATTCAGCAAATCAGAATCTTGTTCCAAGCCAGCCAAATCATCCAGGAGGGTGCTCCAGAATTACTGCAGAGGTCACCTTTAGGCGTGAATGGACCATGCATTTAAAATGGCCCATTCATTCTCCCCTTGGCACAGATGCTGTGGTGGTTGGTTAATTATTTTGATGCTGATATGTGTGTATATCTTTTTTAATGTGGATGCCAGACCGAAAATTTGGATTGAAACCAGTAATCAACAGATGGCAATCACTCGGGGTCATGGCTGTCCTGGGCCAGGTTTTCACCACTGACTCTTAATAGAAGTCCCAATCTGGCCTAGCAGCAAGTCTCCCAGTGTCTGTATGTCTGTATGCTCACTCAGAACCATCCCACCGAGAAAGTCTGGGACTGCTCTCCTTTGATAAGAAAAGTTTCTTTTTTTTTTTTTTTTTTTTTTAGATTTTATTTATTTCTTTGTCAGAGAGGGCGAAAGAGCACAAGCAGGGAGAGCTGCAGGCAGAAGGAGAAGCAGGCTCCCCGCTGAACAGGGAGCCCGATGCGGTACTCGATCCCAGGACCCCAGGATCATGACCTGAGCTGAAGGCAGACACTTCACTGACTGAGCCACCCAGGCGTCCTGATGAGAAAAGTTTCTTTATACACCTGTGCAAGAATCCTAAAGTGGAGATTATAGAAATGTTTTCACCACCCGTGTCCTTGAGATGTCCCATATTTTTTATTTCTTAGTGTTAAAGTGATGTTTCTAAAGCTGTCCTTAAAAGTATCTGTCTCGTGGAGTATCATTTGGGAATAGCATGAAGAAAGCATCAGAGATAATTGCAAACAGATTTGACCTGTGTCAGTAATATTTGAGTGATTCAACTTAATGTCACACTTCTCTCTTGAAAACATATTCTTTGCAAGTCACTGCATGTGCCACAGGATGAGTGTTCTGGAAGAGTTCACGGTCCCTGCGAGTTCAACCTTTTATAATTGTGACATATAATAATGTAGAACATAATGATGAGGATTTTTTCCCATACTTCCTTTTACTGTTTTGAACCATTTTCGTGCAATAATAGGTATGAACCAATGGCAGCTCTCTCCCCATTGGTAGCTCAGTCATGCCCCACATCCACTCTTAGGTGCTAAATGCCTTGGGTGGGACCATTTCAATGAGATAGCTACTGGATTGATAGAATATCCAATTCAACTGGAGTCAGCAAAAGGAATTTATTGGCCATTGTAACTGAAAACTCAAGGTCAGGAAGCTATTTCCAGTGTTTTAATCCTGTGCCTCAAACAATGTCATCAGGAGCCCATCTCTCTCTGATGATCTCTGCTCTGCCCAGGTGGGCTGGCTTCAGGATCGGGCAGGTTCTGTCCGCTTGGCAGCCCCAGAAGCTGAGTCTGACTTTCTCACAGTTATAAAAGAAAAGAGATCATCTCTTTCCCAATTGTTTCAATAAAAATCCCGAGATTCCTTTGGATTTGCTTGGCTTGAGTCACATTAACATCCCTGTATTAGTTAGCTAGGGTTGCCGTCACAAAGGACCATAGACTGGGTGGCTTAAACAACAGAAATGTTTCTTCCCACTGTTCTGGAGGCTGGGTGTCCAAAATCAAGGTGCCAGCAGGGTTCACCCCTTCTGCGGACTGTGAGGGAAAAATCTATTATGTGCCTCTGTCCCAGTTTTGGGGAGCCTTGGCTGGTAGATTTTGTTCTGCCTGTGTCTTCTCATTGTCTTCCCTCTATTCATATTCCAGTGTCCAAATTTCCCCCTTTTGTAGATAGGAACCCCAGTCATATCGAATTGGGGTTCACCCTGATGACCTCATTTTACATTGATTTTTCTCTGAAAAGAATCTATCTCCAAATAAGAACACATTCTGAAGTACTAAGGGCTAGGATTTCAACCAGTCTTTTTTTTGGGGGGTGAACAATTCAACTCAGAACAATCCCTAGAGCAAACACTATGTTAAAGGGATAAAAGGCACTGATTCGTCAGTTCTGGGTCACATGAGCGTCCCCTAGAGCAGGAGTAACCTCACCTCCATAAACCTAAGAGGTAAGAGTAAGAAAGGGCTGGCTCTCCAGGGGAGAATCCGTCTACTCCGCCAAAAGGAGAGGGAATCGATAGTGGGCACACAAAAACAATATTTATTACACCAAGTATCATTAAATCAAAATAAAAGCCAAAATCTTATGCACGTGCCTACATATGACCTACACATGGCCTATATACAAACAGCCAAATCAATTACCAAATAAGTGCAGGTACTGTGATATTATTAACATGGAATTGGAGCTGTCACATTTCTCTCCAGGAGGAGGAATCTCACATCTTAGCATCATTCTAATAAAGGGAAATCCCATCTGGCTCTTTAGATGCCAACATGGGAGAGAGGAAATCTAACAGAAAGAAGATAGTATTGGACGCCTGGGTGGCTCAGTCAGTTGGGTGCCTGCCTTCAGCTCAGGTCATGATCCTGGAGTCCTGGGATCGAGTGCCACCTCAGGTTCCCTGGAGCCTGCTTCTCCCTCTGCATCTGCATCTCTCTCTCTCTCTGTCTCTCATGAATAGTTAAATAAAATATTTAAAAAAGAAGATAATATTGATGACCCACTCCCATCAGTTTCCAAAGAACAAAGACTTCGCAGTTGTGGGGCCAGAGACATGGTACCACTTTTTGGCCAGTGTCTGGCCAGGGATGAAGGCGGGAAGGACTGCCCATAAGGCAGGGATGCCAAATTCATACCAGGTGTCTTCCCATCCCCTCCTCTCTCATCCCAGAAAACATTAGGAATCAGTCAAGGCATTTATTCTCACTGAGCCTTGAAGGGCTTGGTAGAATCAGGGTTGTCCTGTGTGTGTAGCTGTGTGACTGACACACCCAGGAGTTATTATGTAGTACGCATCTTCGCACCCACAAATGGAAGCCCTGTGCATGTCCTTCTCCCATCAGCCTCCAGCCTTTACCACAATCAGAATGGGCTCAGGAAGTTCAAGTCACTTGCCCTCCCACTGAGTCTTCTGAGTTATCTGCCCTTAAAAGAGTTTCCTGACCTTATCTATCTTATGCCCATCTTTGCTCCTGGAAGCTTATTTTATATACATACAAATATGCACAAGCTACATATTCACTCTTTTTTTTTTTTTTTTTAAGATTTTATTTATTTATTTGACAGAGAGAGACACAGCGAGAGAGGGAACACAAGCAGGGTGAGTGGGAGAGGGAGAGAGGCAGGCCTCCCGCGGAGCAGGGAGCCCGATGTGGGGCTCGATCCCAGGATCCTGGGATCATGACCTGAGCCGAAGGCAGACGCTTAACGACTGAGCCACCCAGGCGCCCCCATATTCACTCTTATATAGAGTGATATTTTAATATTATATAACAAATTCCTTGGCTCGGTATACCTCTCGTCTAAATGAGAAACTGTCTTCTCTATGTCGGGGAATGTCACCTCATATTTCTAAGTTTCCAGAGGCTCAGGGATGCATTTTCCTGACAATAGCTCAGGATACAGGCCGGTGTTTTGCCAGCTTGCTCGCTGTTCATTTCTTTAATAGCATCGTGGTGAGAGTCTTTTCAGAACCCAGGGACTCCAGCCTCAACCCTTTCTATTAACTAAAAAACCCTGAATAACCCTCCATATGGTGCTGCCATGGCATTTGATAAATACCTTGCTGATTATTTATGTGGCTTTACGCTTATTTTGACAGGCTGATCACATTAGTCTTTATTGCAACCAAACTTTTGTCACTGGGTTAAGTGATCTCCTGAATTTCTGCCACGGAAACTTGGGGAAAATGAGAATCAGGAACATACAATCTAAAACAAAAGCAGACAGCAGCCATTCTGAAAAGGAAGAAAAGGGACAAAACTCTATTAGAGCTCCTGGTGAATGTATTTGTACCTTCTATCAGCACGGCTCTTGACTGTAAACTGCTTCAACTACCAGGATCAATAAAGGGCAAGGCCTGGAGATAGTAATTATGCTAATTGGTAGGGACTAGAAAACAGGCAGGCTGCAGGATAAGCAGACAGCATCTCCAGAGAAACAGACACATTCGTTAGGGAGGGCAAGATGTGGTGCCCTCCATGAGGTTTTTCCTGTAATCAGTTCACTAAGAAATGCCAAAGGCACTGGTGAACATCATTTAGGTTCTTACCTCAGTACGTTAAATCTTCTGAACAATAGCGAAGAAATAAAAGACTCAGCACCTGTCTTCAGGAAACTTATAGCTTAACTTACCCTACAGCATTGCACAAGCACATGTGTGCCCACGCACACGCACACACGCACGTGCACACACATAAGCTGAAAGTCATTTTCACTGTAAAAGGCAAGAACTGAGAGCATAAATACCAGGGTGCTATCAAGAGACGAAGGGACCAAAGTCAGATGGGATGAATCACAGAAAGCCTCTTGTAGGCACCATGTGTAGAGAGAGGCTTCGACTAAAGAGAGGATGAAGGCATCTCAAGGCCTTTCTCTTGATAAAGGAACTTAAGAATTCTGACACAGAAGCTGCATTATAGTTGTAAAAAACATCTTATTAGATGTGGATGTAGATGTAAAAGCGCTCAAATGTCGTCTCCATGAATATAACACAGATGCCATCTTGGAACCAGTTACTAAACCAGTTAATCAAAATGTATGGGTAGGTATCAAAAGAATAGATGAGCTGGTTAAAATTTTCAATTAATGATCCTGCCAGGCTGCTATGAGATTCTGAACTTCTTAATAAATCTTGACCAGTAAAATTGTACACACAATTTTCTTTGATCACTTGAATTATATTGAAGGCTCAGGTATTAATAAAGTCTAAATAAAACTTAGCTAAATGCATGAAAATTTAGAAAGACTATTGGAACCTCCTGGCCCTGTAAATATGAAATTCATTTCTCTTAATTCCATCTTCCAATCATTAGTGCCAGTTATGAAAGAATCCTGTCCCCAGAAATTAGACTACAGAATAGTAGGTAAAATTTTTCTATTATTTTTATTCCGTGAAAGAGATGTAGGGAACCACAAATACTACCTATACCCCACAAATCATATTTTAGTGTTTAAGGAAAATTCTGACAGTTCTAAGTTAAATGGGTCAGATCCCAAGGATAAGATTCGCCATAGAGCCCCACACTTCCATACATATCTTTTAAAAAGAACACACAAACAGCACAGCGATGTCGAACACGGCGTATTTTGGAACTGTGAATTCTGTGCGTTTGGTGTCCCATGAAGATGGGTGGTATATAGAAAGAGATCTGAACTGAAAGCTGTGTTAATGAACAAGTCATCTCCCCTCCAATGCTGACTGCAGCTTCCACTGTGCAGAAGAGGTGGGGTGGGCAGGTCTAGCGTGACCCGGATTATCTCCCAGAGTTTCAGAGTTCTAAACACTTCCCAGCAGATACTGGAAACGGGAAATAAAAACATCTGTTCGCAGGGTTGCATAACTGCTACCAGCAGGGGGCAGCACTGCTTAGATAATCACTATTTTTGCCCTTCCTCCTTTAAGAAAACCCACAGGAAAAAAGGAATTTCATCCCTCAGTTCTTAGCAGCTCAATCACATTCTAGTGGGCTAAAGCCAAGGAATGCCCTTGGCCCAAAAGATTTGCATTTTCAAGGCACCAACACCTCCCCAATAGGTGTGCCTACAACTCACATTTCCTGCGGACACTTCAGTGATACTACTTATGATTGATTTTCCTTTTTATCTTTGCCTTATCTTTATTTCCTATTTGTTCTTTGTTGGGGGAAGAACCATTTTATAAGGAAACTGAAAATTTAAGACACATAGGAAGCTTTTGTCAATCTTTCTCTCCCCAAAATAAAGTCTCCTATTTGAAGTAGCGTTTCAAATAGGGACTTGGGAGGCACTCTTCAAGAAAGCAACATGTCACGCAATGAAGAGCAGAGATGAAAATATATGGTGGAAGGAAATGACTCTTCTTTCGGAAAAGCCATTAATTGACCAGTGCTGCCCCCTGCCGCTGAAAGGAAATGAGGCCGGAACAATGGAGTTCCTTGTTCTCTGAATCGTGTTTTATTTTAATGATGTAAATATTTATTGAAAAATTCAACTTGCTTAGAGCATAATACAAAACCGCATCTTCCGATTAATTCTTAAAGCTCGGATTTGATAGTAAGATTAATTTTAGCTTTATTTTCAAGAAAATTTAAAAATCACTAGAAAACATTTGCTCCATTTCGTAAGAATATATTACTTGGCAGTTAATTTTAATTCAGATTATATGATGGCTTTCATTCTGGTAAATCACGTACCCTTAAAATGTTTAATCTAAAATTAGAGACCATTTTCCATAAAACGAGAATGTTTGGGAGCTTGGACATCTAAACATATTACCTAAAAAGCAACAGGGGCTTGTCACTGGAGAACTATAGTCACTTATGTGAAAGCACCTCTATTCACTTCCTTCTTTTTTTTCACCTTTCCCTTCCTTGGGCACCATTCCTATATGTGATAATTTCAGGCAAGGTTGCATGATGTGAAAAACTGCTTTGAACTAGCTATACCAGGATTTATAACCCAACTCTGCCACTTATAATTGGCTTGACCTTGAATATATTACATAACCATATTGAGCCTATTTTTGTCATCTCTAATACAGGGACAAATTGGATACCTATCTTATGAGGTCGTTAAGAAAATTAGTTGAGAAAACATGTAAAACTGAGAAGTAAACACTCAGTAATGGCAGGTAGGGGACTTTCCTCAAGGAAGCCCATGATAGAGTCTCTAAGATGTCTGTCATTAATTCTTTCCCCCCTTATATGTACATGCTATTCCTCACATCAAGAGTCAGAGCCTAATTCTCCTCCTCTGAATCTGGACTGGTCTTACTGACTGATTTGACTGGTAGAAAGCAGTGAATGTGACATTCTGGGACTTCCAAAACAAGGTCATAAGGAGTCTTGAGCTTCTAAGATGGCAAGTCTCTTGGATGCTTGTTCCTGTGATGCTCTCTCTCAGAACCCAGCCACCAGGCCAAGAAGCCCAAGCTACAGAGAGAGGCCAAATGTAGACATTCCAGCTGACAACCCAGCTGAGCTCCCAGTCAACAGCCAGCAGCAACTGCAGGCCACACAATGGGCCGTCTTGGACATCTAGCGCATGGGGGCCTTTAGACCTCTCCAAATTCAGTCCTTATCTGACTGCAGCCATATGACCAATCCTGGACAAGAACTACCCAACTGAGCCCAGGAAATCCACTGAATTATGAAGGATAATCAAAAATTGTATTTCAAGCCACAAAATTTGGGGATGGTTTGTTATGCATGCAATGATAGATAACTGGAAGAAAGCTACTAAATAGGAATATTCTTCCTATTCCTAAAATAGGAAGAATATTCCTATTTTAAAGAGCCGCTAGTCAAAACCCAGAGAAACAGCTGGGAGGGAGGGAATCTTATTATAAACATTTATCTGTAATTTACAATTGTGTTCCTCAAGTCACTGTGTCACAATTTCCAGAAAAGCTCAATTCAGTTTTTGAAGGGACATATGGGAATTCAATAAATATTGGTTGGATGAATGAGGGAATGAGGGAATGAATGTTTTCTATCAGTCCTCTAGTAGAAAGTAGCTAATGACCAGCGGTCAATCAAGAAGTTTCATTAGAAAAAAAAAAAAAAGAAGTTTCATTAGGAATCTATTATTTTGAAGCCATAAGCTACATTCTAAGGAAGTTCAAGTCTTATAAATATCAAATAAAAGAACATTAGAAATAGTGATAATGTGCAAACTTGTTCTGCAGCAATGGGACAGACAGAACATGGATTCAAGATGAAAAAATGCACTTGGGTCAGTAGAGTAAGGAAAAG
This sequence comes from Phoca vitulina, assembly GCF_004348235.1. Lineage (NCBI taxonomy): Eukaryota > Metazoa > Chordata > Mammalia > Carnivora > Phocidae > Phoca > Phoca vitulina. Next base: position 17,899,938 of record NW_022589712.1, on the reverse strand, counting down.
TCTTTTGGGATTTGGGACCCACACTGGACCCAGAAGTTTGGGTGGACGACAGAATGGGTATTTTGAGTGGGAAGATGTCTCAGAGCCAGGGCCAAGAGGGGGGAAGTACAATGGGTAAGGAATAGAGATTCTGTGTTGGAATTAATACTTTGAATGTGAATAAGTGCCCAATATACAGAATGAACACCAGTCAATAAGAGGCACAAAGCTGAACGTGATCAGTTGCCCCATCAGGACCATAAGAGACTATGAGGTCCCTTTGTTGGAAACTCAGTGTCAACCGGAGAGAAGGAGGTCAGGGAGTGAGTTGGGACGTGGGCTGAGAAGTCTGTCCCTTGAGCTTGGAAGTGTGTGGGATGACCTACATCTTGATCCCTTGACCTAAAATCTGCACCTGAGAGAATTGGAATGGGGAGGGGGGGCACTCACTCATGCCAAGGAGTGTCTCATAGTATAAGAATGGGGAACCACCATTCGTGGGTATTGCCATGGGCATTTTCAAAGTATCTTCATTATCATTGTTATCTCATTAAACCCTGTGAAGCTGGTAGAATAGAAAGCTCCAGTGTGGGTGTGGCCTGTCCAAGGTCACCTGACTAGTTGGTGGCCAGCCCAGACTCAGTTCTTCTGCCTACAGGTCAGGTTCACACCAAACCCTCTGCCCTCTCCAGATTTTACTGTGCCTGGAGCCCACCAGTGTCTCCAAATGACCTTGTTTACAGCACAAAATAATGCTATGAGACTGTTCTTTAAAGCTATCTGAGAAATGGCATATCACTCTTTGTTAGAAATAATGATACTGATTGCTAGACCAAAATAGAGGATGTCTATCACTGAAATAATTCAAAAAGCTATTTTTGTGGGTCACATTCTATGTGATAAAAACTGTCATTTTAGTTGACTTTAAAGGACACATCCTTCTGTAAATCCATACAGTGTGCTGTAGTCTCGGCTGAACGTGACACCTTCCACAAAGAGTAAATAAATGACTCTGATTCAGAGTGGAGGGAGCACAGATAAATAAAGTTGACAGTTCACAGAAGAGGTCTTCATTACTAAATTATTTTGGGAGGTTTTGTAAGTCAGGAAAACTAATCTGCAACTAATGCTTCTTCAGTGCCACTTATCCTGTATTCATCTCCCCACACCGACTATGAAAGCACAAGCCCACAGAGTTTTACCTCCCCATCATCAATTACAAATATGTCCTTTTTTTCCTTTGTGTGTGAAATTGCATTTCTTATAAATTGCCCCTTGCCGGCGCCTTGTGAAATACACATCCCAGTTCCCGAGGCATCTGTCTGCCTTAGACAATGAGGGACACCCCCCCGTGGGTGCTCTTAGAGCCAGGCTGGCCCCAAGTGTGGTCCCACATGGGTGGGAGGGCAGGGAACCTGGGAGGCCACGTGCCTGGTCATGAAACTATCCTTCCACCTTCCATGCTATTGACCTGTAAAGGCTGCTTGGCTTGCAAGAAGCTGATGGCCACCGACACAAATCAAACCTGTCTCTCTTCTGCCTGGCCTCTAGAAAAACACCTTTATGAGCCTCTGTAGCAGTAAGGGTCAGGGGTCTGCTGCAGCCTGGGGGCAGGCGGGCTGGCATGCACGGCGGGGGGAGGCAGGAGCCATTTCTGCATGCCCCCTGGAGACTAGTTCCCAGCGAGAAGACCTTCATGCTTGGGGCCAGCAGCTCAGAACCTAGTCACTGCACATGACTCAAAGATCTGAAAGGATTGTGTCTTTCCTGTCCACCTTTGCCAGATGGCATGGATAGTTGATGTTTATGGAGAAATTTTTATTTTGAAATCTAAGAGACCATCTGAGCAAGTCTACAGTAATGCTTACAACAAAATGGACTTAAACATAACCACTTAAACTAATTTTAAACATTGGTAGCTGCATAGTTAGATGATCTGGAAGAAAGACATAGCCTATGAAGGCCATCTGTATTTTCTCTTTTTATTCTCATGCATGGCTCCACGTAAGTACTCCTGGTAGGAAAACCTATGCAATTTGCTTCCCCTTATAAATTGTGTGTGCCAAATAGAAATAGCTTAATGGAGTACAAATCAGATCGTTCCTGTCCTATTTAACTACTTGCGTTTGGTTTTGTTGTGTTTTAATAATTCCAGAAAGGGCACAGCTAACACTTGACATAACATTTTTATGTAACACTTGTGCTTCCTCAACCAGAATGAGTCTTTTGAATTTACTAGGAACTAAAAACATTATCAACTATTTGATCAGGTTATGCTTAAAAGAACACAAATTCACCAACATTCAGATTACTCAAAGCCCTAGTTTTCTGGGAGATCAATATAGAGGTATTTTTAGGCTCAGTGCATAGAAATGGCTTACTTTTACACCCTTTTCTACTGTACAAGAAAAAAATGTAGTTGGATTTCTTAGTGTTCTCTAAATTGGGGGGGGTACTATTAAAGAGACAGAGGATAAGCCTTGGTAGATGTTGGCTATTGTGTTTGAAAGGAGGGGGTGGTGTCCCTTCATGAGAGTTGAAGTTAGGGCCAGACCTGGGATTCTGCCTCTGATGTGCAGGGTGAGGAATTCCTGTCACCTCCATTGTCAGGTGACTGCAGGTGCCGCCGTGACTCCAAATCATGCTATGATTTCCAAATCAACCCCCAGCCTTACCCTAGACACAGAGGGAGCAACCGAATTTGGCATTAGCCCCATGCTCACAGAGCTCCAACCTCAACTAGATGGTCTCACAGTTGCATCACACGCCCAGTATCAGAAGCCATTCCCTTCCTTCTCTTGCCTCCAACTAGGACTGGACTTAGCACATCCTTTTAAATAACACCTTGCACCTTATATGGGAAAGAGACGTGGATCTCATTTTCAGCTAGCTCAGTTTTAATACCTGCACACTAATGCTTCCAGGGACAATAGCCGAGTTCCCTACACTGGGCGCAGCAAAGTTGGAGATTGCAAATCCTCTCACTGGCTTGCGTGACTTTGATTTTAACTATACCAAAAAGACATTTTTTTCCCCTTGAATATTACCAGGTGTTGGGTTGAACTCAACATATCCAAGAAAATTGTAGCATTAGAGTTTTCCAGCAATGAATACTAATATCTGATAAAAACAATATTTCCCACCCTCCCCCCAAGAATGACCTTTGGTGGTGGCAAGATGATCAATTTAAGGGGTTCTCTTTGTTATGGTTTAACTCCCCCCCGCCCAATCCATCCTAATTGCCTCTGCAATATGTCCTTCGGGTATCTATGGTACTTTAGCACAAAGTAAATAGTAGAAGGCCAAATAGGAATCAGAGTGAAGTTCAGAGAAAAGGAAGCATAAGACAGAATGCTAAAGCCTGATTTTAGTGTAGACTTTGCCAGAGAGATAAATGATGTCTTTGTGGCCCAAATATGTTGAAACTTTAAGTAGTAGGCTAAGAAAATACACTGGGAATTGGAATGACATAATGAACTATTCTGCCTTAAATGTGTTATGAGAAGGTTCTGGAAAAGATGGGATAGCTACACGGCAAAGAAGAGGGAATTGGAGACTTCAAATCTTGACCACCACTATCTTTGATCATCAGAAACAGGGTTAGGGTGCAATGCAAAAAAAGCACTAGGATTGTATCAGCACAGAATGGAACCAAATTGTACACTTGAAGATTCTATAAAATTGCTAAGAGTGGGTTACAAATTTGACATTGATCTGTTTAGCAACTATGGCCAAGAAATTTAGACCCTGTCACTGCTGCACATTTTGTCCTGCATTTTGTTTGACTTCTCGTACGGGTGGTTTTGATTCCAGCAAAATATTGTGAGATCATCAGAAACAAAAAGGCTTTCGAAACAAAAGGTGACTTATTTGAGTGATCATCTTAACCTCTCTTTCTTTAAGGGAGGGGTTAAGGAGAGAGAACAATACAGCTGAGAGATACTACCTGAAGGAACGCAGAGCAGGGACAGACCCTGGCGCATCCATGCCTGGCAGGAGTGGCCCAGGAGACTGGCTGCCGTGTCTGTCCGAGGGCCTCATCCACATATAGATGGGGGTTGTCAAGTTCCAGAGACTTATTCTGCTCTTGATATTATGCCTTGTAATTTAGGTAAACTGCCATAGATGGGCCGTGATGCTCAGGACCCAGTGTCCCAGTACGCTGATTTTTTAGGCATGAACAACTGAGAGAGATTATCTTCTCAATATTCCTTTTTCAGTGTCTTGAAATGAATCTACCACTAGTTTTTTTCTATCTTAAACAGTGAGGTGTAATTCAGAGCAAAATATAAAGAAATATGAATTACTAAGAAAAGAAATATCAGCCAGATAGTATTAGATATCCATTCTCTTCTGGCCTTCAACCATTGTCAATCACTTTTTATTTAACCTTAGCAAAGCTTCTATGCTTATATAAGATAAATCCATTAGACTTTCTGACCTACGTGTAGTCGAGTCTTGTTTGTATCTTCTCAGTGGCTCTAGCACACAACAACTTTTACCAACATTTTATCCAAGGGTCTCTTAGGTATGCTCTGTTTAGACACTTTTTTACCTCCTTATGAAAAAAAAAAATGTGGTTATTTACAACTTAGGAAAGAGCATCATGATGTAATGGAAAGGGCATGGATTTTGAAGCAAATCAAACTGGGTTTGAATCCTGGTTGAATATTTAAATGATCATGACCATGTTATTGAAACTTTCTGAGATTCTTTTTTCTTTTTTAAGATTTTTTTTATTTATTTGACAGAAAAAGAGAGCACAAATGGGGGGAAGGGGTGCAGAGGGAGAGGGAGAAGCAGACTCCCTACTGAGCAGGGAGCCCAAACTGGGGCTCGATCCCAGGACCCTGAGATCACGACCTGAGTCAAAGGCAGATACTTGACCAACTGAGCCACCCAGGTGCCCAATTTCTAAGATTCTTAATCTGTAAAAATGATATGAGACCATGCTTGGTTGTTGGACAATTAAATGAAGTAAGTAGTATATAAAACTCCCAGCACCTAGAGAGGTTGTCGTCTTCACTACCACATCCACCATCTCCACTCATTTCATTAGTACAACCACTGCCAACTGAGTGACCATGGGAAATCCAGGTAACACTCTGGACCTCAGCTTCCTCTTCAGCAAAACAAAGGTAACAATATCTACCTCACAGGGCTCTGAGGATAATGAAATAGAATCATGTGTAGAGAGCTAGGAGCATGGTGTGTACTTCAAAACTTGTCCCTCTTTTCCCTTCTTTTTTAGCAATAGCAGGGAACTCTCCAAGCCCTCATCATTCCCAAGCTAAAAGTTCCCTCTGATCCTGAGATCAGATTAGAGCCTGCGGGGTCACCATAGATGCCCTCTAAGTTGGACCTAATGTCCAGATTTGTGTCCAGAAAAGATGCACACTCTACTACCAGTCTTGCCGGGTCTGAATCAGTCTTGAGGCCACAGAGGAAGCAAGAAATGTGTGCAGCTCATGGATATTCCCCTGAGTGAGTCTCTCTCTTCCTTCAGGGACCCTTCCTGGCCAATGCCCAATACAATAAATACCCCTACACCTTTCCTCAGGCCTTGCCTGGGCGTCTTCTCTGTTTGCTCAGTGCTAAGAGGGTCTTTCCTCCTACTGCTACTTATCTCCTGGCCTTGCTCACTATTTCCTATTGAAAATGGACTATCTTCCCATGCATACTGGGATCTTATAGTGACCCCCAAGGGCAGCCTGATGCAGGACAAAATGCCCCTGACCACAACAGCTTGACAGTTCTCATGTCCTTATACTGCCGGGGAAACAGTAGGTTAAAATGAAGACACAGTCTCAGCACGTACGTTTTCTTCACCAGCGATGCGAACCGTTCATTATCCTTCTTCTCTTGCTCTTGTGTTCTATGTACCTTCCTTCCGAAAAGCACAGGAGGTTTCTCCTCTCTGTGCTTGTATGGCTTCCTAAGGTGGGAAGTAAATGCTTCCTACCAGCTTTTGGTGCTCACTTAAGGTTCAGTGTGTTTACCGTGTTCACCCATCGATGGATCATTTAGGGAAAACCGAGGAATATCCCATTTTATCTTTTTTTTTTTTTAAGATTTTTTATTTATTTATTTGAGAGAGAGAGAATGAGAGAAAGCAAGCACATGAGAGGGGGGAGGGTCAGAGGGAGAAGCAGACTCCCTGCCGAGCAGGGAGCCGGATGCGGGACTCGATCCAGGGACTCCAGGATCATGACCTGAGCCGAAGGCAGTCGCTTAACCAACTGAGCCACCCAGGCACCCTATCCCATTTTATCTTGTCAGATAGGCTCCAATGTGCATGGCAGGGCCTATGACTATTTTTCCATTTTTATTTTTTAGCTGCATCTGTCAGTGGCCCCAGAAACTATTTGGAAATGGACATAGGCATTATGTACAATAAATTTCAGGAACGGGTACACTTGACATTGGGAGAAAAAGGCCAGATTGAGTTATGGGGTGAGTACGTCATGCTCATCGTCTTAGGGGGCCTATGATAATTGATCCTAAATGGATCTTTTTCTCTGCCATAGAATTTTATTTGGTCAGGATGTGCTCTCTATCTTTTATGGTCCAAAAGCTAAAATTGCAATGAACATGATAACTACTTCTAATTTGGAAATCTCACCATCTGTTGTTCCAACCAATGTCACTTAACCGTGCAGAGTCAGAAAACAACAGCAGTAGATTGCGCATCCTGGAGCCCTGCCATGAGGGTCAAGGTGATGCCCAAGGAGCAAAGGCTTCCAAGTGACCTTGAGTCCAGGAGTAAAGTTACACACAACACTATCTCATTGTCTACTTCTAAGTCCAGGGACGTGACTCTACCTGCTTATATAGAAAAAAATTTTTGACGAGTTGATGTTTGCCCTCAGAATGAGTAGTTGATATGAATCCGTGTCCTCAAACTCAGATGAGAACTAAATGTAACTTGATTTATATTTCCTTTATAGCAACTCTGAGCCCCCCATGCATTTTATTTTTGTCATTGTTAGACTCTCCTCTCCTTCCTGGGGCTGCACCAGATTCAGGAAGGGTTATATGGTGTCCAGAAAGGCAAGGGGCCTTGGCTGTGGGGTCTGTCATGGTCTCACCAACACCCACTGCCCAAGCCCCCAGTGGGTTTTGACAGCCAACAGTTCTCAGCTGCTTCCACGCCCTCTGGAGGCATGGGGATCTTTGTGGAAGCTCTAAGCCCCAGTCCTGCAGTTTCTCCTCCCTGGACACACCACAACTCTTCCTCCCGGGGAGTCCTCTGCCACCCCAGGGCAGAACCAGGGAGCCACCCTTCCCTGGGACCTCAGGACCTGTCCCTGCCTCCAGACCAGGAAAAGCTCTTCCTCATATGAATGGACCACCACACCTCACGGTGACCCATTTCTCAAAGACATTCTGCTCCTCTCTTCAAATTCTATCTTCCTTTTAGGAATCAGGCTTTTAGAAAACAAAAGCCAGGAAATCTCGCTGGCTAGTTCTGGCTTCTGCCATCCTAAGGCAATGAGGCACAGAGGCATAGAGGGAAAGAGGAAAGATACAGAAAGGGAAAAGGAAGAAAACCCTCAATTAAAACCACCAGGCATTTGTTAGTAACATGGATGGTAGCCGTCAACACAGCACTGCATTCCTTATGAGGGTCTAACCTTTTCTTCAAGAACTATCAGGAACATTGTACGAAGAGAAGGAAACTGGGTCCTTGACTTCCTGCGTTTGTGCAAGGGAGTGTGGGGGAGTGAAGGTGTATTTTCAAGGCATCACCGGTTCATCCTCTACAGATTACCCTTAATATCATTTTAATTTGTTGGAAAAGGTAAACCAATTCTGTCTCCTCCTTTTCTTCTTGTAAATCATTTGTGAATGAGTAAAAATCACGAAAACCCGAAAAGGCTCTCTTAACTGCTCTCTGTGAAAAAGATGACCAGAGTTTGCCTGTGGCATCAGTTTTGTGATCCAGTGACATTAGATGAGTCAGTCAGAGGCCAAAAGGGGCTGATCTTGTGTCCCTCAATTTAAGAAAACACAGTCTGTAAAACCTCACGCTTGCAAAACATTGATGTGGCAGATGGTTTTAAAGCAAAAGCTGTTTTCCCCTTCACAAGTAGAGGTGCCAAGGATTCCTTTAAGTATCAAGATGTCCTTGAATTTTTTAAAAATATGATCTAATTTAGAATCATGGGTTCACATAGTTTCTCAAAAGCCTATCTATTTGGTAAAGATACGTACATCCATCCTCAGTCAAGTGAACGGTAAGCCAGAGAAAACATGAGATTTCACCAATGGGGAAAAAAAAACTCCCTGCCAGATTCGAAGAGTTGTTTCAGATGTTTGGGCAGTTGCACAATACTCGAATGACTCACCCTGTCCACAAACACAGTTAGAGGTGGACGGGGCCATGACACAAGACCCGCAAAACAGGTTTTGATGGCGCAGTGGTGCTTGGGGGCGGTTACACTAAGTGTAGCCCTCCTCGGCTTCCAGGGAGGAAAAGTAAACAAGCACTCCAAATGGTCCCCCAACAGAACCCTCTTTCTCCTTCTGAATAGTTACTATTCTGTGGCCAATTTTTTTTTTTTTATTTCCCCAGGTCTCTTGGTTCATAAATATTTGGTTTTGTACATTTAAGCAGTTACTCTGACAAGATTGATCCTAATCTTGGGCACCAAGGAAATGGAGAAAATGTACCAGATGTAAATAATTGCTTTCCTGGGTAAAATGATATAAATCTAAGCATTTTAGAAAGCTCTTCCCATATTAAAAAGAGGGGGGAAAAACATCTCCAGGCAAGAGAAGAACTGGAAAAGTGGTATATTTTGTGCTGGAACAACATGGTGTTGGTTTTTGATGTTCCACACCAGGCTCTGGAGGTAAAGCTCAGCTGTTGAGCACAGTTATGTTTTACTGTAAAGGGCCACCACTCACTAAATCCTATGTAATTAGAAACTCTCAGAGAAGGTAATGTCATTAGAATACCCAGGGGAAGGTTTATCAAAGGATACATAGTTTGTGCATTTGAGTTTTGCTTTTCATCATAAGCTTTGACAGCTTCATCAGATCTAAATATCTGATGTCTTGAATGTGTAAAGGTCATAAGACCACAGAAAGAAATGACCAGAATTCTTCCAGGTCTCTACTCTCGGATTTTATTTAGACTCTACTTTTCCTTTATCCTTTAGCTTGCATGCATGGTAGGTATGGGGTGTTAGACTTCTCTCCTTACAGATATGTTTCTTTTGCATGGTCATTCAAGTAATCAGTACTAATGAAGATGGGAATGTTTGATGTCTGAGTTATGCCTATAATTTTAAGTAAGGGTATTTTAAGGAAGTTATTTCTTCTCCTGTCTCTTGTAAGAAAAAAATGAGAAAATTTGAAGCCTATATATCTTTGTGCAGCTGTTTAAGATCAAAGTTTACCTGTTCTAACAGAGCACACAGAGGATGGATCATTTAGTCGCTTTCTTTGGTTAATTTCACCCACAAGAATGCCAAAAGTTGTCTCCCTGAACTTGCCACCTCATACTTGCATTTCAGATGTCCACTCTTGTGTTACTGTGCACACCTTCAAGTGAGCTGGGAGATTTATAATTATCCAAATCTTCCATGAAAGAAAAATGCCAGAAGTTACCTACACCACCCACTGTAGGATTGTTCTTGGCATGGGGACTGAGGTGTGGTGAATTTGTGCACGGCAGTGTGAGTTGTCATGTGTTAGTTAAGTGGCAGTAATGCTAGGGGGTACTTTTCTTCTTGGAGTTATGTTATTAACTCCTTGAATGAAACATATCTTGGTTTTGAATCATAACCATGGGAAATGCCCACACCCATCTCACCTTAACATATGTAAATTCCATTTCTCCCAAGACTCTCAGCTATGAGAGAATGCAACCGTCAGTATTATGAAAGTAGCTCGGCTGAAATGTTTGCTTCCCTGTGCTCTGTCACTTGAGCAGTTCAAGTGACACCTTTGACAAGGCAGAGCAAGAAATTTATCCCTTCAATATGGAGCCTTTTGCAAGGGAGGCTGAGTTTTGGAGCAAACTAATGGTGAGTTGAATGAAGTATTTAAATATCAAGGGCATCATACTGGGCATTTTCCTTGTAGCTTTTCATAAAATTAAGAGGAATGTATAATCAAAGGATTGTAGTCTTGTTCATTGTTTTAAAGTGAAACATGCCTTCTACATACCAAACGGTATTAGTGATAAATGACTGTGGGCAAATTGTTTGGGTATAAATGTTTCTAATTTTATTGATGAGCCATACTGAACAGCTTGTGAGCATACGAGACGTTACCTTATTGAAGCAACACGACTCACTGACAGAAAGACACTGTGAAGTCAAGCTAGGTTTGTAACACAAATGAAGAATTTCTTGGAACTCTGTGTTGGATTGTTACTTTTGATTTTCTTTAAATGTAGCTCTTTTAAGATTTTATATAGACACAGGCATGTGAATACATATATAATAATTATGATATGTATTATGATCAGAAGAACATGATTAAGGAGCATACTAGTGTCTAAAACTAATTTTTATGATTTTTGACCTGGACATATTCAGACCTGCTGTTTCCCTTTATGTTACAAAGAACTACTGAGTTTACTCCACATGAATTGGTCAAGTCCTGAGAGCCTCACAGAATGGTCCAGATTCCCCAGCCTCAGTTGACCCTGACTAATCATCTCATTTTAAAGTTGAATAAACTGAAGTTCCCCGTACTTGAACAACCCAGAGTTGGGATACAAGATCACAGACTCCAACCGCAGCCCAGTGCTTTTTCAGTTAGAATATCTCCTGTCCCATGGTATAACTTTTCATTTTGTTTTCTCCTTTCTAATATAAAGTTGAACTTCATTGGAAATAGAAGATTCTGTCACAACCATAGGCAATTTGTAGATTGGATGGTATAAGATATTCTCTTCTGGTGGAAGCAATGTGACCCATCTGTCTTTTCTATGGAAGTATGACCTATGTTACCTTCTTTTATGGCATGAAGTTGACTTCAAGAGCAAATTAAACCATTGGATTCTAAAGTAATCACTTCTATTTATTAAAGAATGCTCATCATCCCTGATGGTCTTAGCTTTTAATGTTATATCTAAGATGGCAAGTCATATTATATACTTTTGGAGAAAGGGGGGTAGAAAATACTGTACTGTCCCCAGGCCTAACTAAAAAAGCACAATTTTCAGATGAATATTCAAGCTTTTCAGACATCGACCTTTGTTTATCCAAGTCATTCATTCATTTATTTAGCAAGCATATCAACCAGTTGTATTCTGGAAACTGAACCATTTCTATGCTCTTGTGATATTTAGATTTTTAAAAATTCCTTTGTTTTTATTAGGAGCTCACTTTTGACAAACTATGGAAAAATAAAAGGAATTTTTTTCCTGCCTGCCCTCTGGGCAAAAAGGAAGGTCTGTGCTCCTGGGGGCTGAGAGCTGATGTTGCACAGGTCTGATTGGCTCCAGAGTCCTAAGACAGCCCCCAGAGCCCCGGCAGAAGCTGGAGCGCAGGAAGTACACCGTGAGATGAGATGAAGGCATTGGTCCTCACCCCTTAGACACCACCAACCCCCTCCGCAAGCAGATTCCCAGTCACAGGAGAGAATATCAGAATTGTAAGGTAAACAGCTATCATGCAAACTCAAGTTAGCTTGTCGTTCTGTTAAACCTTGATTACCCAAACTGCCATTTTGAAAATTCTCTCCTCGTTTGGAATTTCTTCAGTCCCTGGCTCTGTCTCTGCCACTACACGTTGTCACCCATTCCCTTGGCAGGTCAGTGGCCACTTACCCCAGGGCAGTGGCCTCAGAGACCACCATAGGTTGCTGGCAGCAACTCAGCAATCTCTCATGGGCTCCTTCCAGCCTGCGCCGTGGAGAAATTACCCGCCAGCTCAGACACCCAGGGGCAGGCCTGGCCCAGGGCAGGAGGAACTGAAATTTGTTACAGTCCATAGGTGCTCCAGAGATGGAGTGAATCAAAAGAAACGGAGTTTTGAAAAGGCTGGTTTATTTCCAGGGTCTTTCTATCGTACTTAACACACCCAACCTCTCTCCTGGTCAGCAGGTTGTTATCTTAACTGCACAGATGGTGAGACAGAGAGATTTAATGATGGGCTTGGTACTGTTAGTGAGCAGGGAGGAAGTGAGAAATATAAGCCTCTGCTGGCAGAAGCTGGCAACTTCATACATAATGCGGGATGTTCTGTCTCTGCCTTCTCTGCCCGGAGGACCAGAATAACTCCCCCATCCAGAGTTCGCCGGTTGCTCTTTGTTCTTAGTGCATCTGAGTGTCTTCCCTCTTGCAGAATGCTTGTGTGGCTTAGATGTTCACTTCCGTGCTGGACATAACTGGATAATGCTTCTCTCAAGTTCAAATTCACGAAGCTCAAATTCAGGAGTTGCCTCCAAGTGCAGCTTCAAATCCCCAAGGCTGTGTGCTGTTCAAGGACAGCTGATGGATCAAGTCCCTGCCCAGCACACAACCTAGGACAACAGTTAACAGTTACACAGGCTCATTTCAACAAGGACGGACTACATACGAGGATGCACTTGGCATTGGATGCAATGTACAGTGGGCAACAGCCAGCAGTGGGCATGATTTTGGGGAAGTGGACAGTGGTAACTGGTTAGGTAGTCCTGAGTGATTATCACCACCCGAGAGACCCAAACCATCTTTTTTTTTTTTCCAAGCCTAAAACCCTCATTTGCCCGCATCCGCTTTCTCCACATGAGCTCATCTGAACAAAGCATCAAGCAAGTGCTCACTGAGTTCAGCCTCTGCACTAACTCCGTTGTTTCTGCAGAGACAACAGAGGGAGAAGACATGCTCTTGACTCGTGAAGGTCAAAATATAATTAAGAGACAAGATATACATACATGAAACAATTAGAGGACAAAAGAATATGTGATTGAGTGGCAGGGTGCATGGTTCGGACATTAAATGGAATAATGTTTCTGAAGTGAAAATTGTCAAAGAAGGCTTCATTAGGGAAATGATCATGAAGGACGATTGGATTTGAAAAGGAGAGGGGCAACCACATGAAGGGGATGGTGTTCAGTAAATGACAGGAGACAGAAGCAGCCCTGGGGGTGGAACAGGACTGTTTTGAACAGGAAATGCATGTGAGGGACTGAGGAGGGAGAAAGTTGAGCAGATGCTGGAGAGACTGGAAGCCAAGCCAAGGAGTTTGGACCTGGTAGGAAATGGGAGCCATGCAAGGTCTTGGAATAGTGGAACAGCACGATAAAAGCAGTGTGTAAGGAAAACTATTCTATCCAGGTACATCAGATTCTGAAGATTCTGGAGGCCAGTTAGGAAGCTATTGTTACCGGACCTAAACAGGAGATGACAGTGGTCCCATATTAGAGTGGTACAAGCAGAATAGGGACAAAGAAGCATATTTGTAAGGGAAAATATGAAACACTCATTGATGAATGGGATCCTGTACTGTGCAAACTATGGCTATCTTGTGTAGGTGACAGTCTGTCTTTGCTCAGAATAAAAGAGAAGTCCAACACTTCTCCTTAGATCTACTCCTAAAGCCAGCAAACCTTTCTCATGCCTCCTTCCCTGTTCCCTGAGTTAACCAAACGCTCTCTAGAAAATTCTCCAAAACACCAGTACCCATCCTGACAGTTCAGGCCAAAGCTTCTCTTCCAGGCAACACTCCCGCCATGGAGAACACTCTCCTCCCTCAGAGCTACCCCTCTCTCACAGCCGATTCATGACATTGAGGTACGTTTCCTCGGTTCTCCTTCTTAGTTGTTGTCGAATGTGAAATACCTTTCTTCTGTCTCCCTCACTGTCTTAGTTTTATTTCTAGTTAGTTTAGTCCTCACATCTGTCCCCTCTCTGGCTTTATTCACATCAATTTGCCCAGTGATATCTGGTTCCTTGGCGGTACACTTCAGTGTGAGATGATCAACTTTGCCCTGCATAGACATAGTTGTATTTAACCTAAAGTCTCTCCTACCTACAGGGAAAAGAGGTACACAGTTCACCTGATAGTATGAAAGAGGAAAAAGTTAGAAAAGTGAAGAAAATCAAGGGGTTGCATGTTTTGACTGACAAATCCCAGATAGATTTCAAGGGAAATTTCGAATCATAGAAGATGAAGAACTTTAAGAGATCACACACGTGTTCTATTTGACCTGCAGAGCATTTTTTAAGTTGTTTTCTTTTCATCTTTGAGCCAATATTTAAAATTCAGAAGATTTGACACAACAATCCAGAAACCTGTTTCCTTGAAAAAAAGAATCAGAGGATGTGGCAATAATCAGCTGGAGCTGCGCATCACCATCCCTTGTAGATGAGGCATGCATTCTCTTCCTCAGCTACATTTTTGCGTACTTATTAGGACCTGTGGACGTTTGAGTTTTGAGTTCGTGACCCAACTGATTTCTTATTTTATAGAAAAGAGAAACTGAGTCACAGAGAGGTTGAAGAACTTTTCCAATATTATCCAAGAAGTTAGTAGAAGTATAGGGATTACAACTGAGCTTTACTAGGACTCCTTGACCCTCTTTTTTCTGCCTTTTGGGACCGTAGTTGTTTCCTGAATACAAGACCAGAAAGGTTGACAAGCTGGAGGGAGACAAAGGCTTGCACGTGGGAATATGCTCATCAGCCAAAAGGGACACTGAACAGGAGTTCCTGAGAGCAGGAATCGGGGGAAATCGAGAATAATAGTATTTCTCTACCACGACCTTGGATGTAATTTTATTTTACTCTATTGTACTTGCTACTTATAATTCCAAGAAGTAACATGTTTCATAATTAGCTTTTCCCCTTTATTACGATCTCTTTACTTTAAAAAAAAAAAAAAAAAAAAGAGTGCAGTTGAAAACATGGCAGTTGTGATATAACTTTGTAAACGTTCGTATTGAAAATGTCCCAAATTTCTAAATGAAACTTACTGATAAAAACTATTTGTGTGTATCTTCTTGTCTGCTTTCCTGAGTTCATTTCATGTCCTTAGACCTCTGGCCTGCCCCTGTGGAGTCTCCGTCTTGAATATGTTAAAATGACATTGGCACTTGGCGAGAAGCTAGCAGGCTCCCGCAGACTCAGCGGGGCTGTGATCTCCGCAGGCTCACGGGGCCGGCGGGAGGGGGCTGCGATCATCCTGCTTATCATTATTGATGTGGCTTCAGCGACCTCTGATACGTTTCTGTCCAGTGCGATTCTGGATGCCATTCAGAAAACACCTGCTGTAATCTTTGCGAGAAATCTGGGTGTGTGCCAAGGCCGGGGGACTGGTGTCGCTCCTGAACAACGTGAAGGTCAACCTCTTGGCTCTCCTTTGGTAGTTATTTTCATGAAAGTCAGAATTCTTTATTGAGTGAATTTTAATACAGACCCAGCACAGACTGGCATTTCTACTTCTTGCAGAGTAACATTTGAAATCGCCTTTTATCTGAAATGGCAGATGAGTGGAGATTTTGCAGGGTATTTGGAATTGGAAGATGCATGGCAAACAGAGATTCTTTGTGTTCTCTGAAATACAGGAAAGCTTAAAATTTACGTTGGGTCTCTACTTTCACGACTTCACCCTCATCCTCCTCAAAGGATCTGTGCCTCTGTAATTGCTTCCTTTTCTTTTGGGGAGGGGCCTTTCTTCCTTCCTCCCCCAAACCCTTGAAGCCTTTGGCTGATGTAACAGGATCACTTCCCTACACGGGTGAGGATGTTTCCACACGACCATTTATGCTATTGTTTTCAATACAGGTCCTACATTTCTATCTACTATGTGCATATGTGAGCCGTAAATGAGAGACAAAAACTCTGTAGAGGTGTTTGACACCGAGTCCACAGAAGTTTCCATACATAAGAGTTCATCCGATCTGAGGCCACCTTGATAAAGTGTGATCTAATTGATATGATAAATTGACTAATGACAATAATACCCAACATATGTTACATGTTTCCTAGGTGTTGGAAACTACGCTACGTATTTCGTGGGTATTATCTAATTTAACCTTCATAGTTGTCTCTATATCCCGCTAAATGAATGCAGTAATAGTCTGTGTGAGTAAAGGTTGGGTTTTAGGCACAGAGTATAAGAGGGGTCCCAGCAAATTGAAGAACACGGCAAAGTGGGAGTGGGGCCAGCTACAGAGGGCAGAGATTCTGGAACCTGAGCCTAGAGCAGAGTCTCCCTGAAGGCCAGTGAAAGGACAGATTGCTGGACCCACCACTGTGTGCCTCCTCGAGAGTTTCTGATCTGGGGGTCTAAGGCGGGACCCCCAAACTTGCATTTGTAACAAGTTGCCCGGTGATGCCAGGGCTGCTGGTCCAGGGAGCCCAGCTGGGCTAGAGCTCAAAACCATACCTAGCACGGGGAGAGCAGGTCACGTCCCCCAGAATGTTTACCCTGGAGAAGATACTGCTCTGGGTTGCACAAAAGCTTCTTGCTGCCCATTCAAGGGCTGGAAGATGTAAGTGATAGCAAGGGTTCCACCAGCGACGCTGGCTGTGACCTTGGCCAGTGGGTGTGGGTTGAGACAAACAGAGGTGGAGAGTAAGGGAGAACAGATGGGGGTGCCACCTGCAGAGGCAGCAAATCAAGGACCCTGGGAGGGGCCCAAGCAGAGGAGGGTGAAGGGCTTCTCAGTAAGGATTGCAAACTGGGGGCCCGAGGCTGAATGCAGCCTGCAGACATGTCCGCAGCGAGCGTCCAGGGCCAGCAAGGGTTTCCTTTGAATGTGACAAGAGGCAGATAGCCTCTGGTCCCCCCAGTCCCTACCCCCTCTCCGTCCCCCTGAGTCATCCACTTGCACTCACCAGCCTGGCCGCAGGTGGCCCGGATCCTAAGGCCACTGGCTAAAAGGTGACTCAGCAGCAGTGAAGTGCTGGATTAGGTATTTTTTGAAATAATCTGTCATCCAAACTCTAAAGAAGGAGAGGAAGGTCACTAGGTACGTCGATCCCCCGTTCGTTCGCCCGTAGGCACTGCACACGGAGAGGGAGGCCTCCCGACAAGCTGCCGCGTGGAAGCCGGTTCTCACATCACCAGGCAGGGTGGTGTTCCCTGGTGGGGCTCTCTCTGTCACTGCCCCATGCTCCCTGCCCAGTTTCTGCCTCCGGCGGCTTCCTCTGCTTCCACCTTATAGAGCTGACCACAGTGGCCCAAGAACCTAAATGGGAAAATACCGAAGCACTCTGGCCGAGCCCACCCGTCCCCGCCCTCCTTGCAGACGCCCCCCTCGGTCTAGCCGCCCTGAGTCCGGTGGGCTGTTCCCCTGCTGCGAGGCCAGGGGCCTCCTGGAGCCTGGGTACCAGACAGTGAGAAGGCGTGGAAAGACCCAGCCACGGAAGGAAGAGAAAGGAGAGGGAAGAGTTTGGGGTTGATTACAAAACAACCAGCACCAAAAAGGGTGGATTCTCAGGAGGGAAAGCTTATATGAGAAGTTCCAGGGCGGGCACCTGTGTGGCTTAGTCGGTTAAGCGTCTGCCTTCTCTCTTCAGCTCAGGTCATGATCCCAGGGTCCTAGGGTCGAGCCCTGCTCCGCGGGGAGTCTGCTTCTCTCTCTGCCTGCCGCTCCCCCTGCTTGTGTGCTCTGTCTCTGACAAATAAATAAAATCTTTAAAAAAAAGAAGTTTCCAGGGCAAGGAAAAGAAAAAGGGCCATAGCGAAGAGAAGTAACGAGACCAAATTAAGAAATGGAAGACCTAGGTAAATTGTTAGAATAAATTTTCAGTGACAGACACATTGTCCTTGAGACATTTGAAAAGAAAACCAGAGAGAGCTAGAAGGACACCCAGCTCTAAGGACCTGATTACGGCTTTTCTGTCTTTCCCGCCTCTGCCTCTGGACTGGGTTGCTAAGTTGTTCGCTTTACATTCCCTGGGCAAGCACACTGCTTTCCCGGTGATGAGAGTTTGAGGTTGGGGCTGCCATCCCGGTGGCAGAGCTAACAGCCTATGCCCCCTTCCTTGGGCCATCTTTCCATTCTCGTCTCTCTCTCTCTCTTCCCTCCCTCCCTGACTTCCTACAAGTAAGGGGGAGACCTCTGGCGCAAGTTCCAGTAATAACGTTGGCAGGTGAATTTTGCACGTACAAAGTGAGTCATTTTCTCATAACTGAGATCAGAGGTTATATCCCTCCCAAGAGAAAAAACACTTATATTGACGTGTTTATGTTTTGGAATAATAATATTTGTCCATGTGAAAATATGTGCGATTCCTTTCTGCCACACCATATGGCTGATTACTATTCATAATCCAAACAGTAGCAGCTGCTGCAGAATTTCGAGAATGACTTTTCTTGAAGTAAAAACAGGCAAACTATCGGATGCCGTATATGGTTTCCACAGTGTCACTAGTGATTCACCAGAAACCTACATACGGGTCCCTTTCAATTAATCCAGTATGGTCTTTATGAATAGGTCAGCAGTTCATTTTTCTAGCTACTTTTATTCTCTCTCTCTCATCCAACCCTACCCCCTCTCAACCTGCACCACCCCCCCCCCCCCCCCCCCCCCGCCGCCGCCAAGGCCAGTCTATCTTGGGAACGTGGACGCACAATAGCCAAAACCATTGGCCACAGAAGTTCTCAGTTCGGTTGTTGTTGACTGATGACAGCGGCCAGAAAACAAATTGCAGGGCATTTTTGCCCTGGTTCGCCCTGTGGCTTCCGACACTGCTGAACCACATTATCTATTTGTGGTTCATCAGACACAGGGAGGCACTGAGGCAGTTAATGATCCCCCCTCAGGCCTACTTGGCCCAACTCTGAGGTAATGGAAAATGTAGAGTAGCACTTTCTCCAGACCCATTTGAATGTGGTTAACAGAAACCCTTGAGGTTTAAGAAGGAAGTGATTTGCAGAATAGGCGCCGGTCACCACTGTAGAAACCACCACAATCCACGGTACAAAATAGCCTTAATTTCATAGAGAAGTATCTGCAAGACGTCCTTCTATCATTGCATCTCATCATTCTGAGTCCTAGTGCCCCGAAGAGCTGGGAGCTTTAGAAAATCAAAACACCGGACGCCTGGGTGGCTCAGTCGGTTAAGCATCTGCCTTCGGCTCAGGTCATGATCCCAGGGTCCTGGGATCCATTCCCGCATCGGGCTCCCTGCTCAGCAGGGAGTCTGTTTCTCCCTCTCCTCTGCTGCTCCCCCTGCTTGTGTGCTCTCTCTCTCTGACAAATAAATAAATAAATAAAATCTTAAAAAAAAATTCAAAACACTTTTTTCTTTTTCCATTAATGTATCCAAAACATTCCTCATGCTGATTCTACGCATCACAATGGTAAACATCCAGACTATTTAGCCAAAAAAAAAAAAAAACAATTCCCGACCTAATGTACAAAAACTTGTGCCTATGATAGAAGTGTATTTGGATAATTTTCCACTTCTGTTGGTTTAATCTTATTTAATACCCTATGTTTGCATGATGTATCATGGTTTTCAGGGTGTTTTCATATAAATTATTAGTAATTGAGACTTCTTGCCCCCCCGAGAAGACTGTCAGGTGATCCAAATCAATGGACGATCATGAGACTGGGATATTATCTCTGGCGCGGGTGCATTGTCCTGTTCTCCCCACAATGGGAATCGCTAATTTCCAACGTGTTTCCGTTGTCTTCCTGCAGCCATTTGTCTTTTTCAGGTGTCTACTGGTCAATCCTCTAAGTACCTGCTGCTTTTATCACAAGTTATAACAGGGTGATTTATCAATGTCGTTCTCCTCACTGGCCACGAGAGAGCAACTACACGATATTATAGAATTGGTCTGCAAACTTGGCCTTTAACCACAGTTTCTGATTTGAAATGGCATTTATACCTCTGTCATCCCAGAGCTTGTCAAGAGGTCTCTGAGTCAGCCTTAACTTGGCCAGCCTTTGTTTTCAGGGGGCATTAGGTGATTGTTTCATAAACTTCTCTTTTCCAAAAGGAGTATCGACATTTCCAAGTCACTTCTCATGTTTAGGAGCTGTGTGTGAATGTGTGTGTCTGCTGCTCATGCCTGTGTTTCTTATCATTAATCAGCCTGACTCAGGCTAAATACGTGATTGCCCTATAGCCCTATAATGTGACTTCAGGACTCAATAGTCCCAGTAGGTTGTTCTAATAGCCGATGCCTGAAATCCTCTACTGGTCCATCCTCACCTGTCCCCAGTTCCCAGAAAATCTTTGCTCTGAAAGCTCAGCCCTGCCTATTCTAAGAATCCATCCTGACCCGCAGGTAGCCATTTCTTGAACAGGGATTAGACCTGCTGTCCTAAGCCTGGCGTCTGGTGCGCCCGGGCTAAGCCCTGGGCACGCCGTCTGCTGACCCGCACCTGAGCTCAGCCCATGCTAAGCTGCTGGGCATGCGTGGGATGCTGCCGCTGCTTTCTGATTTATGCTTGTGCCCCCCTGCTGAGATCCAGCTACCCTCCTCCTGCCCACTGGTGGTGCTGCTGAGCAAGCACTACCCTTCTGTATTCCATTGACTCGGGTGCCTTCCAAGTGTGCCTAGAAACAGAGTCACGTGATGATTTCCAAGGGCTGTAGACACCTTCACCTTCATGCGCCCCTTCCTCCATTGAAAAATATTGAAAACTGTATTTTTTAACTGGGTTGGAATAAAGACATATATATTGATATTACATACTAAAACATTTCTTTGACTTGAAAGTATATTCTTTGCTTCTGGCTTTAATTTCTTGAAAAGAAATTAATACATTTACATGGATTCCTAAAAGTATTGTAAGCCCTAGGCACTGTGCTTAATGCACCTGATGGATGAGGTGGCCCTAGCTAGAAATGGATGTTTGGGGCAAACCCTTTTGCCTTAGATCAGTGTTTCAAAGTTCAGTCCTTTGAGAATCACATTTAGAAATGTGACCACATTGCTCTTCCCAATACTGGTTTTCACCTAGTATTTTTCTTTAAGTGTACCTTCTTTGAAATTTTAGCAACTGTATTTTTTAAAGATTTTATTTACTTACTTGTCAGAGAGAGAGAGAGCATGAGCAGGGGGGAGAGGCAGACAGAAGGAGAAGCAGGCTCCCTGATGAGGAAGGAGTCCGACTTGGGACTCCATCCCAGAACCCTGGGATCATGACCTGAGCCGAAAGCAGACGCTTAACCGACCGAGCCACTGAGGCATCCCGCAACTGTATTTTTATGAGAAGGTTTACATCCCTAGCATAAAGCCAGTATAACTTGCCGTTAGGATCTTCATGTTTGCATTCCCCCAAAATTCATGTGTTGAAACCCTAATCCTCAGTGTGATAGTATTTGGTAGTGGGAACTTTTAAAGATAATTAGGTCATGAAGGTAGACCCCTCAAGATAGGATTCATGCCTTCATAAGAAGAGACACAAGGGAGCCTGTTTCTCTCCCTGCTTTTTGTGTGTCCCCCAGGTGAGGACACAATGAAAATACAGCCGTCTGAAAAGCAGGAAGTAGGTGTTCACCAAGGACTGAATCCACGGGCGCCTTGATCTTGGCCTTTCCAGGCTCTAGAACTGTGAAAAACAAGTGCTGTTGTTCCTGCCACCTAGTCATGCTAATTTGGTATTAGCAGCCCAAACAGATTAACACACTTGTCATAAATAGAAAATATTCATTAATACAAATTAACATAAATACATTATGCAATGTTTTAAAATTTAAGTTTGCTCAAGTTCAACCTAACTCTAGCGTGCTGAGTTCCTCAGCATCCCTTGTCCTCTACTAGTCCTCGTGGAGTCAGTGGCTGGACCAATGCCTAGCACAAAGGTGTCCACCCTGGTCAGGATTTTCAATGTATTCCCCGTTCAGCCACTGTCCACGTTCCTGCTCCAAAACAAATGAGCCAACCCAACCTCCCCAACTCAGTGTAAACATTGACAGATCATCCCCGCCCATCGGACTGGATTTTCCTGGAAAGCATCACTGGCTGTCACAATCCTGACTTACCATTTCTCTCTAGAACCACACTGTCCAACAGAACTTTCTCTGATGATGGAAATGTACTGTCTGCAATTGCCAGTACAGTGCCCACTAGACACATGTAACTACTGAGCATTGAAATATTTGAAATAATTCTGAGAAATGAAATTGTTACTTTTATTTAATTTTAATTAATTTACATGTGAACTCTTTAGCTATACATGTCTGTTGGCTACCATATTGCACAGGGCAGCAGGAGAGCATATTATTTTGACTATGGCCATTCTTTTTGGGTTCTAGATCTCCATCCCAGAAGTGATTAGTTCTAAAATTCTTTCCCTTTCCATGAGGCCTATCATGCCACACAGCCAAGCTTATTAGTGAAATGGGTGATACTTAAGGTATTTGATATTAACATCCTACTGTGAAAGAAGGCTCGGGGAGAAGGTATGACAGAAGGAAGCAGGAATAGAATATGAGAACACTGTGTGCCACTGAGAGTCATTGTGGGGGGGGTCTGGGAGGGGATGGTGAGGGAGAACAGAATGGAGAGATTGCGGTATCAAAGATGAACTTCCCCCCACTTTTCAGTCATGTAAAGCTAACAATAACGAAGATACAAACTGTATTAATATCATTTTATTTCCTGATCGTTCTTCTCTTTTTTCCTTTTAAAACAATTGTCAGTTGGAGTCAAAGGTTTAGCTTCAGACTAAGCAGTCTGCTCAATAATTTCTCATTAATCTGCTAAACCTAGAAACTGCAGCTTTAGCTGGCTTCAAGCCCCAGGCTCTAGTCTTTAAATCTTTGGACCAACTATACTGAATCAGATTCGGGACAAAAGCTGGCACTCCCTCATAGATTCCAGTGAGGCCCCAGGGGTCCATGACTACATTTAAGTCGACCTTTGAGGAGCCCAGTAATGGTACTCATTGGTGTAGCACACACATGGATGACTGTCTGTCCATGCCCCCCCCACCGCCCCCCTGCCTCCTGACCCTTGAAACCCTCCATTCCATGTGGTGTACAACTTCTTCTGGGAGGCCATGAGCTCACGGATGGTGACCCCATCTGGAACTCATGGAAAGGGATGGCAAATTGATTACCTAAGCCAATCATGGAATTTTGCTTCTCTCACTACTTACCGATTGCGGAAGAGGAACATGACCTAAGGCTGGCTGCTGAGGGACTCCTGGAAAAACTTGCCTACCAACAAAAAGAGATGCATAGAAGGTGATCTTCCTTCCTCCGCTAGCGTTGTTGGGTCTGCAGCTAAGACCAGAATCTATAGCAGCATCGTTCACCCATGAAGTACAAAAATGACCTGCTGGCTGGTGGAGGGGCAGGGTGGCCCGGATCCTTGATAGCGCAGAAGAACAGGCAGGTTAACCCTGAAATGACCTGCACTTCCTCTTTGTGACATAATCAACCTCCTAATAGGTTAAGACATTTGGAATTGGGTCTTCTGTGATTAGCGGCCAAAATCATCATTGCTGAGGCAATGAGGACCCAGGGTGGAGTTCTTATTGCCTCTAATTTGACTTAAAACTGCTTTCCACCAGAATATGAGCAGGCTGAAGCCTTAGGTTTTTCCTGCTTTGCGGATTAGAGAACTGATCTTTCCTGACAGTTTATTCTTTTACTTCTGGGATGCCTCTCTCTATCAAATCCCTACCAAACTGGGCCCATTTCTTCCTCTTTGACACGGGAATAAAGAACTAGGAAACCGTTCTCTTTCACTAGAATCGATGACTAGCCATAGCTTATAATAAAAAATAAATTTTAAATAGCAAATAGTAAATAATAGCAATAAGACATGGCCATTTGCTACAATGCTTTTAATTACAAATGTAAAATAGACTTTTATTTGTGTCTTTAGGAGTGAGCCCTTTTTCTGCTGAGCATGGAGTATCGAACACTTGCTTAATGGGCATGATTCTATTTCCATCGTGGAGAAGGGACAAATAATAGCAGCTTTTCCCCCAAAGCAGAAAACCTCTGGGGAGTCTGTCTCCACTAATGCATATATTGATATACATGCATATTTCCCATTAATACTAATAGAATGTAATGCGACTGTATAAATCACCTGAATTTTGATTCAGTGTGACTGTGATGTTGGATGATTCAGGATGAACTCACAAAACACATTTGTCTGGGAGCTATTTCTTAATACGCCTTTATCGGGTAGCCGGATTCCTCCCCTGTGACTGAAATATTAATCAAAGGCTGTTTCTGCTGGCTCCCATCTTGTGCATCCTCTCTCCTCCTCATCCGAAGAGATGAAGTAGACTCATCTGTGTGACTGTGTCCCTCTACCCAGGTATCATTTAAGATTCTATTGGAAGAAATAAAAAGGGAATGGATGGAAAAGAGAAATCAAGACGGATTTTCCTTTTTGTGGGGAGTAGTGAGTGGGGCCGGGCTGCATTAAGTGTATACATGTTCTTGAATCCTGGCCAAGGATGAGGAAATGACACATCTTTATTCCCCACTTTGTCCTCACCCATCGTCAGTCCTATGGAGCATCTTACCCCCAGGCCTCCAGAGCAACATTTTTTACCTCCCCCGTCAGTGTGCTCTCTGGGAGAAACGCATCATATATAGCTTCCGCTCAGAGCCGTGAGAGCCCATTCCAGCCAGCTGGCCTGGCTCTTCGGCTCTCTCTCGGATCTTTCTCCTCTCCTACCTGGGTTCTCAGCGCAGCGATGGCTCACAGAGACTTTCGTCTTACCCTAGCACAGGCAAAAAAAGGACAAGTGTACCCTTAGAATCAGACAGGAAGAAAAACGTGGATTCTAAGTAAAAACGTACGTAGTCCGTGTTTACTGCTAGACCACATAATCTCGGGATTATGAAAAATAAGCGCCAAAAAGGATTTCTGGCAATTCAACAAAATCAGGTTCCATCCAGCAGCGGCGGCTTTGCACAGCTGGTCGAGCCCTGGGTGTTTCCCGCGTGATTCACAAGGCGGGACAATACCGCCAGTGTCCCTTTTACACGTAATGATACTGAGGCTATTTGAAGATGCTGCAAACCAGCCTCCGTGATTTCTGTGTTAATAAGTTTGAAATCATTCCGTTTCTTTTCTATTCCAAGAGAGTGGAGGCATAATTAAACATAGAGCTGCTTGAATAGGTTTTAAATTTTACGGTGTCTTAATTCCCAAAACCTACGTAAAGCCCTCAATGAATCTTGGGGTCTACTAAAACACTGCAGAATTAGTGTGGTCATTATAATCTGCCTGAACCCAAGGGAATACTAGGATTAAGCTAAGCTTTAATTAATAGGAGTTGAGGATTAGAGGAAAAGGTATTGAGTTGTAGTAGATCTTCAAATCTTACTCAAAATTGAGACATCTTTTTAAAAATGCAACCTTTTTCACACTCGCTGTCAGGAGGTATTAGTCCGTCTATAGAATTAAAAGTTCCATTTTTAAAAGAAAACACGATTACAGAATGAAAGAGCTGGTGCGGTGTAACTCAGTTATCTCCGTCGGAAGCAAATATGGTTATTTGGACCATAAAGCTCTGCTCAGGCATCTTTACCCTAGTGGCCTCTTATCAAATGGTAAATATCAGACTTAGGAGGAACCAAAGGGGTGCCACCAACAACAAAAACAATTGTATTCATTCATCCACTTATTCAGTAGTTGTTTGCATGCCTGCAACAGGCCAGCCCCTGTGCTAGGAATAAATACAAAAAGAAGGCACGTTCTTGCCCTTCCAGGGTTTTCTGGACTGGGAAGAGAAAAACAATGGAAAGGCACTGAACGAAGGATCTGGAAATTTATTGGGACATTTATTTAGGTTGTCTTGCATACTCCTAATTATAGCCCTTGTTGCATAGGTAATATTATCCCCATTTTACAACTTGAAGCACAGAGAATTTAAGTAACTGAACCAAGGTCACACAGCATATGAACGAATTAGAAATCAAACTCCCATATGTCTGATCACGCTCTCTGCACTGCACCAGTGTTAAACTGGGTGACCCCCATGGCCATCCAGTATCATGCAGGTGGCCTTCGACACCTGACACCTGCCACTGACTGACACTAGAAGTATTGCCCTCAGCTGTGATGGTGATGTTGGAGCCCACATTCCTTCTCTGGGGACACTCTGGAATGGGGAAGAGAATCCAGGAGTGCTGTCCCCAGGAGGATTTGCTATGTCATTCATTCTCAAGCAGCCTGGAAGCAGCTCTCAGGCATACCTGAATGAAATTGAGGAATGCCCCCTCTCATCTCCAGGGGAAGAGTGTTCTTCTGACCAGTGAACAAACCAACGTCACTAGGAGTACTTCAATAGCTCCTTGAGAGTTTATTAGCCAGGCAGCAGACAGCCCTTGGAATCCTGGAGCTGTGGCAAGAGAGACTGCCTCGGGAACTGGGGGAGTTTAAGACAAATCCGAGAGAAGAGACGAATCTTCTTCACCCAGAGCATTCGGAGGAAAAGGGAGCCCCCGTGTTAAGCAGGACGCAGTTCAAATGAGTGTGAAGGTAAGAGATATACTGGGTAGTTTGTTCAGCCATGGGCGCAACACAGTTGTCAAAGGAGTATAAATAAGAGGACAAGCCAAGGTTGGTGACTCAACAATGACATAAGAATGAAGACCTTGGCAACTGGAGAAAGTAAGATTTAACCAACAGCTGTTGCGAGAAGACAGGTCTACAATTGCTTATTCTTGATCCCGAAATCCGAGTGCTCTGAACACTGAAATTTTTTGGTGGCAAACCTACCTCAAATTGATGTAAGACTGTAATCTTGATTCATCCCTCTTACTGTGAATACGCATAGTTTTGCTGTAGAAACATCCATATATTTGACCCTGGGTGATGTTGGTGGCATTAAGGAATATAGAGGATAGAAATGTATTACATTTCTAAGAAAACCGAAGCCTGAATGTCAAAGCACACCTGTCCCCAAGGGTTACAGATAGGCGGCTGTGTCGTGCACTTACGTCTGTATGATCTCATTTAATCCTCACAAAACTGGTATTATCTCCCCTCCCCCATTTTACAGATGAAAAAAATAGAATAGAGAGGCATTTATTTGACCAACCCCAACCAGTAGAAAGTAACCAGTTAAGGATCGACCCTTCCCAACCATCTCAGCCCAGTCCCTGGGCCCAAGCCCGTGCCATGCATCATGCTGACAGGGACTGTGGCTTAGCCAGTGTGGCTCTAGGGAACTCGGACACTGCCAACTCCTCCTGGTAAATCTGGTTTTCATAACAAAGAAGCAACGGCTGGGCTAGAACCTCCTGTCAGCACAAAGCTCTAGAAAGTGTTGTGTTAGAGCGAAACAGGAAACAGGATTCCTCTTAAAATTCTGATGTCTCTCAGCCTCATAGAGGCCTCAAGGACAGTGGTCTTAAACCTTGAAGGGGACTCAGAGTCCTTTGAGAATCCAATTAAAGCTATGAACCTTCTCCACCGGCTACTGTACAAAGGACTCCAAAGAGTAGAATATTCGTCCTGTTTCAAGGGAGACTATTCATGAACTCCAGGTTAAGAATCTCTGCCCTTAGCTTGTAGGGGATTAGTAAATTGTCCATAACAAAATTATAGTGAAGTTCAACCTTTTTTTTTTTTTAAGATTTCATTTATTTATTTGACAGAGAGAGAGACACAGCGACAGAGGGAGCACAAGCAGGGGGAGTGGGAGAGGGAGAAGCAGGCTTCCCACGGAGCAGGGAGCCCGATGTGGGGCTTGATCCCAGACCCTGGGATCATGACCTGAGCCGAAGGCAGACACTTAACGACTGAGCCACCCAGGCGCCCCGCGAAGTTCAACTTTAAGGAGTGGAGATCATTTCAATTAATACAATTCAATGAATCAGTCAAGATGCAATTGCCATCAAAACCTAGAATTCCCTGGCCAAAGGGCGCGCACGCGTGCGCGTGTGTGTTGAGGTATTGGGAGGAAAGACTGGGCAGGAGGGGAGATTCTTCTGGCTTCTCAAGAAAATTACCCATACAGGTATTATTAAATCTTTACAGTTCTGTTGACCTCTCTGCTCTTACAAGCAATGAAATGGTCAGTCCTGAAAGCTGGGATTGCATGAGAAGTCACTCTGAGCCCCAGGATCTTGTAATGATCTTCTGTGTGTTTGTGCTTGGAGACTTTGGTTCTCCTAGGCAGATTCCTTTTTATCATCTTCAATACTAAAGCTTGCAAACCACTGTCAAGGCCCAACTATCAAGATTCTCCAGCTGGTATTGTTAACTGTATTGTTTATTTTCCTCCTTGCTCTTTCGATTTACTGGGGATCTAAGCCATTATTTTCTTTTTTAAAGATTTTTTTAAAATTTTATTTATTTGACATAGAGACAGAGAGAGAAGGAACACAAGCAGGGGGAGTAGGAGAGGGAGAAGCAGGCTTCCAGCTGAGCAGGGAGCCCGATGCGGGGCTCGATCCCAGGACGCTGGGATCACGACCTGAGCTGAAGGCAGACGCTTAACCATCTGAGCCACCCAGGCGCCCCTCTAAGCCATTATTTTCTAAAACTAAATGCTTCCCAGTCTTTTTATATCTCTGGTTTGATAGTTATGATAACCCACTCCCATGAGAATAAAACTGGAAATGATGAATAGAAGAAGTGTGTTCATCATTAGCCAGTACAGAAAACAACTCTTTCTTGGAAATTCAGAAACTTAATAATGGCAGATTTTGTTTTTTACATGATTACCTTTATGACAGTTCTGTCACTCCACACCAAGGGCAATATTTACGGGTGGGTTTTTCCCTGACGAGAGTATCCGTGGCTCATGACACTGGGCTGAGCTGTATTTCTGATTTGTGCATGTGGTAGTTGAAGGAAACTGATGGTGCGTGCGTTTTGATGTGAAGTCAAAAACTAGGCACGTTCAGATGAGTAAAATGCTCGTATGCCCCTCATTTCCCACACGTTAATAAATAAGATTAAATGACAAATGCAGTGTAGCAAAATTGGTTAAGTTCTTGGACTCTGGAGTTAATCCAACCTGCGTTTGGATCTTGAATCCATCACTTACCAGCCGAGTGACTGTTGACAAGTTACTTCAGCTCTCGATGCCTCATTCTCTGTAAAATGGTATTAAAAATAGTATCTCCCCATAGACTTGTTTTTAGGATTGAGATGATGCATGTAAAGACCTCAGCACAAGGTAATATTTTCTCTCAGGATGACCGGTGATGTCCCAGCTCCGTTCTCCCATAAGGACCCTCTCTGGTATTATTTGGGCTTAAATACGACTGAGTATCCAGATGTGCCAAGCTGTATATTTATTTGGTATTTCTCTCAGCTCTGAGATAGCAGAGAATGAGCGCATGGACGAGAAGGGAGACGAATCTCATATTACCCTAGCACTTTGCATGAGAGGGAGATGCAAGCCTCCATGACAAATGGCTTTTTTTTTTTTTTTTTTTTTTTTTTTTTTTTTTGCAAACTCCATGGCAGCCTAACAGGAACTCAGTGTGCTTCCGCTGATCTGAGCTGAACAGGCAAGACAAAGAGAAAGACTGTACCCTTTCCACCTGCTTCCTCCCTGGCATCTTGTCCACCTCAGCTGCGGTCCTGTGGTTGTCACAGGTGAATGGCTCAGATTTGTTCCAAACCAAAAGATCCTAGGGAGGCCAGTGGGTCCGTCCAAATCACCCCTGGTCCCCAGGATCCCAGAGATGCCAGGTTCATCTGAGATCAGCATGGGGATCACCTGTCACCTGTCTCTGCAGAATTAGACTGAAGACCCTGAGGGGTTCTGCCAGTATTGAGAAGGGTTCTTGGTGGCAAAGGCTGCTGGCCCAGCTTTATTTTTCTATCAGCCTTGAATAGCTTTGAGCCTAAAACCACCTGTCTCATTCCATCTGAAATCCAGTAAATATCTGGAAGAAAACAACCCCATTCGGAAATCAGTAGGAGTGAACAGATCCTAGTCTCTTGGAACTTAATAAAATTTCAAAATGCACATCCTAACAAGGCAGAGGTTCTAAAAGAGGAAACGTTTATAAGACTTGGAATATTTAAATAATGGTGAATAGGCGCTCCATAACTCGGTTTGGCAAAAGCTAATGCTTATGATCTTGTGCTCCCTGGGGAGGTGAGAGGCTGTCTTTAGGACAGGTACAGAGACTTTGCCAGGCTGCCTTCCCTCGTGGCTCATCATGAGGAAACTTGTAATAGGTTAAAACATTTGAAAATGAGATTCTCCATAATAAACAGCCCTGTATGAGATGTCATAGAAAGCAACATTTTAATGACTATCCTATTACTAAAGATAAAGGCTGGTGTCATTTCATTATATCCCCAGGTGTAAGGTTCGAGTGTAAAATCAGTTAGAATCACCTTGCAGAAAGAGCATGCCTGGACTTTTCTGCAGTACTAAAATTTTGTTATGGTATGTAGTGCACAGAACTAGCAGAAAATACCTAATTAAAAAAAAAAAAAAAAACCTTTTCCTGGCAGAACTATCACCAGCAATACCTTCTAATAAGTACCTGTGAACGGTAGTTTTCCAGAATATGGACGACATGAAGGAATTTTGCAGTATTATTTTCCCACGTCTACTTTTACCGCTTTTTAGCTTGTTTCTTTTTCCTACTATTTTTGTTTTCTGAAGAAATGTGCCCAGATTTCTTGTTTACTTGGCCCTCTGGACTTCCTCGTGCTTGTGCAAATTAGGTGTTTAATATTTATTCATTTTAGAATCTTTTTATTATTACAAGACTTGGGGCCAGAGGAAAAGAAAACACGAAGTATATTGAATTACTTACAGTGGCCGCTAATATTGTTATTATAATACCATGAACAGAAACAGAAAACAACGGGCTGGAGTCAGGACACGTGGGCTTCCACCCATGCACCTCCTGGAAGCCTGCTGGCATCTTGGGGACATTTATGTGAGGTGACCACTTGGCTCCACGCAGCTCTGAAGGATCAGGGGAGCACTGCCTGGCAGTGTGCAAGGAAAAAGTGTGGGGTGCCAGACCTGGAGAGCCCCTTTTGGCAGTGTATGTCCTCCCTGACCTCGTTTGATCTCTCTGATTTCCCTCATCTCTATCATGAAGATCGTAATGGCATCCCCCGGACCATGGCAAGAGAGTTAGGTTAAGGAGTTAAAGTCTTGTGCTATAGAGTGCTTACCCCCGGTGCCTAAAACAGAGTATGCACTGCTTAATGTGTACCCCCCAGCCCCACTTAGCACCCTGGGCCACCAAACAGAGAGACTCGGGAACCAAACTGCCCTGCCGCTCACCGGCTGTAACACCTTGGACAAGTGATTTCATTTCTCTGTGCCTCAGCTTCCGCATCTATAACTCAGTGATAATATGAATAGCAACCAACCCTATAGGAATATCGTGAGATTTTTTTTTAATCAAGATAGAAATAATATCACTATTGTAGCGTGAACTGAGTGCTTACTCTGAGTCAGTCATGGAACTATCATGCTTTAGGTACATTGTCACTTTATATCCAGCCTCTGTGGAGCTGTTCCATTCGTATCCCCATTTCACAGACAAGAGGCTGAGCGCTTCGCTCACGTTCACACACTCAGCAGGCAATGGAGGCAGGGTTCAAAGACAGGTCACCCTAAGATAAAGTGTGTGCCTCCCAGCCCTACATCTGTGCAGGACCTGTGTCCCCCGGGGAGTGGCCTGTGCGGGTCCGAAACACTAAGATGCTTCCAGGACAGGTCCAGGCACGAACATCCCCGTGGAGAGCCGTCAGGGATCTTGAGCCCTGGGTGCTCAGGGAGCCCCCTTCCCAGGCTGACTAGCACACCAGCACCCTCATTTGCAAACCAGATTCTCGGTTGAGTGTGGCCTCCCCGTCAAGAGGGCACTGCATACTCTGCTTAAAAGTCAAGCACTTTTTAAAACATCTGCTTGAAATTGTGTGCCACTGATTGAAATGAAAAACAAACTCAGCTGCCAAGCAACGGTGGAGAGAGGACAGGAGGAGAGAACTAGTGACAAACAACTAGTTAGCACATCCCAACAGATGGTTATAATAAGAGCCCAATGAAAAAATAACCCAACAAGTAAAATTACTGAGGTCTTGGCCAAAAGTTATTTTATATTCCAATATGTAAAATATAAAACTGTTCTTTTTCTATCAAACAGTACAGATCTATAGGCCTAGTTGTTTTTAATGGAAAAAGCTTTTAATTTGTTGGGTCTATCATGACACTGTTGTCCCAATGCATCTGACTGCAGCCAAAAGCTCCCTGGCCTTTGTCCTCAGCCCTCCATGGGACAGCTTCCTCTCTGCTCCCAGCACCCATGTCAGGACAGAAAACACTCATGCTAGCAGGACTTTGGAAGAAGTCCTGGTCCGGATGTTCTAGGTCACACCGCTGGTAAGAGGCAGAGTCGGGATGCAAACCCAGGCAGTTTGGAGGCCACATCCCCCTGTCAGCTCTTCTGCTTCTCGGCGATGATCATTCAATCGTATCTGACCATGACTTGGGTGCCTGCCTCGGGACGGACTTGTTTATCCTTTCCTAAAAGAATCCTACATGTTTATAATCTCTAAAACCTCCCCCGCCCCTCCCAAAGTGAACTAACTTAGAGCTCACAATTGACACTGCACTCCTGGGCGCAGCCAGACGGTGGTTGGGGGTGCTGAGCTGGGGAGATGCATTCACCTGAAGACACTTTGAGGGGGGGGGGGGCCAGGTTCATAGGAGCCGTGAGAAGTCAGGCTTGGCATCGGTTATAGGAACAGAGTTCAAAGCATACTCACACCTCCCTTGCCTTCTCAGAGGGCGAGGAACCTTCCTTAAAGTCTTAGTCAGCTCGAGCTGCTATAACAAAAATACCATAAACTGGGTGGCTTCCACAGCAAGCATTTATTTCTCACTGTTCTGGAGGCTGGAAAGTCCAAGATCAAGGCTCCGGCAGATCCTGGCTGATAGCTCCTTGTCCTTATACCCTCACGTAGCAGAGAGAGAGAGGATTAGCTCTTTCCTCTTCTTAGAAGGACACCAATGCCATCGTGGGGGCCCCACACTCCTGATCTCATTACCTGCCAAAAGGCCCCACCTCCAAATGCCGTCGCATTAGGGCTTCAGCATATGAATCTGGAGGGGACACCAGCACCCAGTCCACCCAGTCCCAGCACTGGGAATACAAAGCAGCCGTATTGACTCTTGCAAAATCATCTTTGGCCAGTTTCTCCATCTGCTTCAGCCCCGACATCTCATTGGTTGTCTCTTCTTCTTAGAAATTACACCAACCCCTTTTTCTCTGCTTTCAGTTCTTATTACTTCCAGCCCCGAACCTCGCAGTCCAGGAATCCTGCTGATCTCACTGCCTCTCCCACTTTCTCATCCACCCCGCGCACAAATGTCTAATCATTTCTTCCTCTGCTTAAGAGTTTGAATTCCCCATTGCCTATATGATCAACGTTCTTTTTCCCCAAATTCTTGGCTCTCTAGGATCTGATCTTCACTCGGCTGTATGAATCCTCTACTCCAAACAAACTAGTCTTTCTCCATTCCCTTAATAGGCCTCATGGTTCCCACCTGTTACGCCATCAACCAGCACGGCCCATAGATCCAAGTAAGAAGGCCCTTTGCTCCAGCTTCACACTCTAGGGGACTCTGCTCTGGC
The DNA here is from genome assembly GCF_004348235.1 of Phoca vitulina. Lineage (NCBI taxonomy): Eukaryota > Metazoa > Chordata > Mammalia > Carnivora > Phocidae > Phoca > Phoca vitulina. The sequence goes on along the minus strand of NW_022589712.1, from coordinate 17,866,493 downwards.
CTTACCCTTCCTCTGGGGGCAAAAAATTGTCAGGATCAAGGGGATGTACTCACCCTGAGCCCAAGTCCTGCTGTCTAGTCCATGCTCTCCATACCTGAGACCCCAAATTCCCTGCTCTGGTGGCACAATGGCGGCTTCCATGGCCTGCCTGCATGGGAGCCAGGGTTGGGGGTCAGCAGACTGAACTTAGACTTGCAGGCCAGAGTGTTTACACACGTGAATATGAGGAACCTGGGATGGGCACGGAGGGGGCATGCCTCACACCAGGGGCCAGGGGCTGGCTCTCCCCTCCCACTGCCAAATTCCTGAACCTGCTGATTGCACAGTATATTTGTCAAGGTAAAAGGATAGAGCGTGTTTTATTTAACAGTTTGTTAGCTTGATTTATAACTTTAGCATAGATAGAACACATTTTATTTAACAGTCTATTAGTTTGACTTATGACTTTAAATATTAAGACATGAGGTATGTAGATTCCATTTGAATTTCTGTCCGAGGATCCAGAAATGTTAGGGACACACATTCCCTCTACTTCCATTTCTACCAGTCAAAAGTTGACCATCTTTAAAGTTATAGGTCAATTCTCACATTTACCGTAAAGTCTTTGCTAACTGCCCCAGCTGTGATGTATTTTTCCCGTTGCTTCCTTCATTCACAAAACAGTTTTAGGGTAAACTGTTAGGTGCCGGGCACACTATGTTGGGAACTAAAAATACAGATATGAAGAAACAGTCCCTTTTCCCAAAGAGTTTACTTGCTACAAAAACAGTCACAGATGTAAATACCTACCACACACAATCCATCAGCACCTTCTGTGGGCAATACATCCGAATTATATCCCAAATAGGACCCTTTCTGTGACCTCCCCTGCTAAAACCTCAGTTGAAGACATCATGACTTTGAATCTAGACTATGCCACTGCTCTTGGCCTGTGTGTGATCCTACCAGCTGCCATAAGGACCTCCTCTCCTGCACAAAACCCTCCATTGGCTTTCCACTGCAATTAAAATAAAATCCAAACCCCTACCTGGCCCCCATTGACCTTTCCAGCCCATCTCCTGCATCTCTCCCTCTCACCTTCTACTTGAGTGACTTCTCCAGCCTTCCCTGGCTTCTTCCCATCTCTCAAACATCTTGTTCCAATCTCGGAGGCCTTTCAACTTGCTGTGTCCTGTACTGGGAACCTTGTTCCCCTAGATCTTCAACAGCCTCTTTTTGTCATCATTTATCTGTTCACTAATGGAAGGCTCTCCAAGTCCCTTACTATCCATTATTCTATGTTAGTTTCCTAATTTGTTTATGGTTACTGTCTGTTTCGCCATCTAGAATTGGATTCCATGGTTTGCCCAGAACTGTCTCCCTGGTGCGCAGACACTGTCTGACATATAGTTGGTACTCTACACATTTTTGTTGAACGAATAAATGATTGCAATAAAGTGTGATACATGCAGGGTGCCGTAGAAGTCATAGTAGGAATCTAATTTCACCTGGGGTTGGTTTTGACTATAGTTTGGGCTTGGGGAGGTGGAAAATGTGAAGGCCTGGACAAGGATGACAATCCATTCGGTAATGCTAATGAATTTAAACTTTAATCCGAAATCTGCAGGAGCCGTTGAAGGCTTTGAGCAGAAGCATTGATCAGATTTGCATCTTAGAAATTATTTGGGGCAGGCGGGAGAAGGGGCTAAAGAAGGCAAAGTTGGAGGCAGGGATTTAACCTGAGGTAAAGCTTACTATATAGAAGAAGGAAGAGGGGTGCCTGGGTGGCTCAGTTGGTTAAGCATCTGCCTTCGGCTCAGGTCATGATCTTGGGGTCTTGGGATCGAGTCCCACATTGGGTTCCCTGCTCCACGAGGAGCCTGCTTCTGCCTCTCTCTCTCTCTCTGTCTCTCATGGATAAATAAAATCTTTAAAAAATAAAATAAATTTTAAAAAAATTTTTAAGAAAAGAAGAAGGAAGAGGATTCCTATCAGGAAAATAAATAGAGCTTCAGGCAGAAAATCTACAGATGATGCTCCCCCCAGGTGTAGTCAGGGTGAAAACTAGGGTCAAGAGGACAACCACATGAAGGAAAGAAGGAGATGGAAGTTGGCTCTGGTGGCTGCTGGGTTTCCATTAGATACAACTTTGTCAACCCAGATTCCTGGAGACAGTCACGTTGTCATGTCCAGCAGCATCTTCAGTATATAATGAACTAACTTCCCTCCTAAGCATCTGGAATGGTCCTAGATATAGGCCACTAGTGGAAGAATCGAGAACACAGTCGCTCAAATCACTTCCTATGTTCTGTAGGTCAGATGAGGATTCCTGTTGAGAGTTGAGGAGGTGGTGGTATCACTGAGGAATACAGAGACAGAAGCATATTTAGGGGAAAGATAATGATTTCAGTTATAATCATACTGAGTTTGAGGTGAGGAGTGAGTGATGAGCTGTAAAAAAGAAAGAAAAAGAAATCAACATATAAGAGTTAGCTGTTGCCAAGGGAATAAAGGTGGTTGCCTAGAAAAAGGGTAATCAAAGGAAAGAGGCAGGGCAGAGCCCTGGGAAGCCTCGTTATTTAAAGCTTACTTTAAAGCTGCAGGTTAAAAAGGTGGCTGAATCAAAGGATCCCAGGAGGAAGACCTAGAAGACAGCAGCTTGCAAAGAAACAGTACACAATGGGCATGGTATTAGCCAAGGGAGTTTCAAGAACAAAGAGATGGTCAGTAATGGCAACCATAACAAAGGTGAAATAGGAAATGTATGGAAACATACATGTGGATTTGGCAATATGGAGGTCACTTCATCTAATGGTGGGAAATCACCCCAATGAGTCTTCTCATTTTGAAGTCAAGTGTGCTTATTTTTATTATTATTATTATTACTTAGTAATTATTATCATTACTACTAACAGTAGTAGTGGTCACAGTAGTTTCAATGGTTGGGTGGGGAAAGCAAGCGTGAATTACCCTAATCATGTTCAAAGTAATTTTTCAAAGTCTCTGAAGGTATAGTTACAAGATAGATTATGATGAATCCTTCACCCATCCGAGCTACAGCAATCCATTCTATGAGCTAGCTTCTTAAAAGTGGCCAATAGATCCTACACGCAATAAATGATTTCTGTGTAGTTCACCATTAAAACAAAATCCATCTTTCTTTTCCCCAGTGATGTGAATTTAATTTATTCTCATTTATTAAAGCTACTTTCTGGGACTTGAAAATGCTTTCTAAATGTTCATTCCATTTTTACATTCACAATCCATTTCATTCAACACGCCTTACTGCAGATTGAATTGCTGGCTAAATTTGAAAGGGATCAATAAATAGCAGCAAAACTACAGGAGGTCATTTAATTTTTTTTTTATTAACAGACCCAATAAATCTGAGCCTATTTTCTTCAAATACATCAGCTGGAAATAAAAAATTGCTCTGGGGCAATTTATGAGGTTAAATCTAAAAATAAAATTTTACTTTCATTTGTGGCTGTATTAACATGACAAAGCTCCAACAGAGCTTGTTTAGTATGGAATTTATGTCCCCCATTTGCACAAATATCTTGTATATAACCGTATAGGAGAAAGTGACTAGATTTGAAACAGAAGACAGTGAAACTAAAAACGCACTCAACAGAGAAGAAGTTCTCTGTGTTTAAAGGTTTTAAGCTAGATGTTCAAATTCTGATTTTTAGGCAAAAATTTTTCAGGACTATTTCATTTTGAAAATCCCCTGGTTCCCCTAGAATTCACCAAGTCTACTTAAGGCAGGGGGAGGGAAATGTTAACCTCCAAGACTGGTTTTCCTTGAGTTCATCTAGACATGGGGTGATTTTGCTTGGCTACAACAGGGAGCATCATTTTCCCTTTGGTGAGCTGCGGGGGCTGTGAACAGTGATTAATTGGCTAATTAGAATTTCAAAGGGCAGTGATAACAGTGGTGAACAGCCAAAAGTGACAGGAGAAGTTCAAGTCCATTAAAGCACTTTGCAGTGATGGAGCCCTCCCTTCCTGGTCTTTCCAAGTCTGCCTTTCCCTCCACCTCTCCCTGTTGGCCAGTCCCCTCTGCCCTCAGGCTCCAAAGTTGCCTCTTACTGTCATCCTGCCCACTGGCCGCCTGGGTTTTTGTTTATCCACTTTTTCAGCCTCTTTTTTGTAGGTTTCTTCACCACCTACAAAACCAAAGTGAAAAACAGGAGGCTTTTCCTTTATAAAGTTGTATTTTCCCTCTTCTTTTAAATTTTTTTAATTTAAATTCAATTAGCCAACATATAGTACATCATTAGTTTTTGGTGAAGTGTTCAGTGATTCATTAGTTTCATATAACACCTCTCTTTTTAAATCCAAAAGCAAGTTGAGCTTTTTCCCTTTTCCCCAACCTTTGATTGTTCTTATTTGTCTGAGGCACCTAGGTTTTGTCTTACCTCCTCTGCGTCAGAGGGCCACCATATCAAATGGGTTCTCAAGCTACCGGGACCCTTAAGTAGCCTAGGAATAGTGAATTTGGCAGCTAAATCAACAATTAGCATTTTTTCCCCAGAAACTACTTAACAAATTGTCTTCATTCCCAAATTGAAAACCAAGAATCAGGCAAGTGAATCAAACTCTTCTTTAATTAGAGAGCGTGCCAGCACAGAGCCCACCTGGTATGACTTGTCTCACTTCAGGTACTTGGACTAGAAAGGAAAATGGGGCCACATCCTCTGAAAGAGACACCAAAAGCACTATACACAGTGCCCTGCAACTCACTTTGGCCTGCAGTGAGGCTAGATCTTGAACCCAGTGGCACTGGAAGAACCTCTTTTTTTTTTTTTTTTAGTATAGTTGACACACAAGTTACATTAAGCATTAATTTCAGGCGCACAACATAGTGATTTTGTAAGTTTCCACATTATGCTATGCTCACCCCAAGTGCAGCTACCATCTGTCACCATACAACACTATTACAATACCATTGACTATATCCCTATGCTGTGCCTTTCATCCCTGTGACTTATTTATTCCATAACCGGAAGCCTGTACCAGACACACCCCTTCACCCATTTTGCCCAGCCCGCCACCACCTTCCTCTTTGGCAACCATCAGTCTGTTCTCTGTGTTTATGGATCTGATTCTGCTTTTTGTTTGTTTATTCATTGGTTTTGTTTTTTAGATTCCACATATAAGGGAAATCATGTGGTATTTGCCTTTCTCTGTCTGGCTTATTTCACTTAGCATAATATCCTCTAGGTCCATTCACGTTGTTGCAATGGTAAGAGCTCATTCTTTTTTTTTTTTTTTTTTGATTGAGAGAGGGGGTGGGAGGGGCAGAGGCAGAGGGAGAGAGAAAATCTCAAGCATACTCCACACTGAGCAGAGAGCCCGATGCCAGGCTCGATCTCATGACCCTGAGATCATGACCTGAGCTGAAATCAAGAGTCAGACGCTTAATTGACTGCGCCACCCAGGTGCCGCAAGATCTCATTCTTTTTTATGGCTGAGTAATATTCCATTATATATAAATATATATCACTTCTTCTTTATCCATTCATCTATTGATGAACACCTAGGTTGCTTCCATATCTTGACTATTGTAAATAATGCTGTAGTAAACATAGAAACAAACATATATCTTTCAAATTAGTGCTTTTTTTTCTTTTTGTTTGTGTAAATACTCAGTAGTGGAATTATTGGATTGTATGGTATTTCTATTTTTAATTTTTTGAGGAACCACCATACTATTTTCCACAGCTGCACCAATTTACATTTCCACTAGACAGTGCATGAAGGTCCCGTTTTCTTCACATCCTCGCCAACATTGTTGTTCCTCGTGTTTTTTATTTTAGCCATTCTGACAGGTGTGAGGTGATATCTCATTGTAGATTTGATTTACATTTCTCTGAGGATGAGTAATGTTGAACATCTTTTCATGTGTCTGTTAGGCATCTGTAGGTCTCTATTGGAAAAATGTCTATCCAGCTCCTCTGCCCACTTTTTAATTGGATTATTTGGGCTTTTTTGGTGTGGAGTTGTATAAGTTCTTTATATATTTTGGGGCATTAACCCTTTATCACATATGTCGTTTGCAAATATCTTCTCCTATTCAGTAGATTGCCTTTTAATTTTATTGATGGTTTCCTTTGCAAAAGCTTACTTCTTAAAAGAGTCACAACTGGTTTATCAAGTTAATACCCACAGCATTATAATTATGACTATATACATGATAATACGTTTTCCCCCACATAGGAAATATTGAATAAATATGTGAAATCCTTTTGCTTCCATTACCCTATAAGTTTGATTATTGCAGGCAAAGGGTTTTATATTTCAGATTTTCACTCCCTACTTCCCCCTCAATGACATTCACTGTCTCTCTCTCCAAATCTGCTTACTAAATGACTCATGGGAATGGAAACTTCTCTTATGATTAGATCACAAGGCTGGGGGCTTCTATATCCAACTTTGGCTCAGTTACACTTACCTGACCCGTTGTTCCTCCTTTCTTTATCTCTATAATGAGGATAATAATACTCTGCAGGGGAACTGGTTCTCAGATGAAAGCTAACTGAGTGTTGTTAAATGTTTTCATCATCATCCTCAAACAGTGCTAGTTTTCTGGGCATAGCCAAGGTGAGAAGGGAAAGAGCCTAAGAATTCCCTAAGAAGACCCAAGAATTGAAAATGTTTCTAGAGAAGCAGCTGCAGCAGAGTGATTAAAAGCAAAGACCAAGAGAACCAGGCAGACTGGATTTGAATGCCAGTTTTGCAACTGACTAAATGGGGGCGTAACAGTGACCCCCTTGGGACTGTAATTAGGATTACACAAATTAATATTTATAAAGCTCTTAGAACAGGGCTTTCAATGTCAAAGTGCTGTGTTAATAAAAATTTAGCATTTCTGATTATGCTGGAGAAGGGCCCCTCTTTGTCTGAAAAGATGCAGTTCTGCTCGTAGTCCCTCATGAGCAAACACTGAATTCAAACAAAGGGGCTTCGGCTGACGAGGGGCGGAAGTGGCAGATGGAGACCAGAGGAATCCATCAATTACTGGTCTTTAAACTATTTTGTGTCTCTACCTCCTAAAATAATGTTTGCTCATGTAACTCACACAGTTTAAATTTGATATCTGAAATTGTATTATAACTTTAAGTAAATTTATTTTTGTTATTAGGAGGTAGAAAATATGAAATGAGATAAGATGAGGATTGACTGTAATTGCAAAAAATATCTCATGATTTGATTTGAAAAAATAGACTTTACCTGCCTTATTAAATAAAGTGTGACAAATCTGAAAGGAATTACGTAAAATGTTGATGTGTGGATTTATCAAATATATCACCAAAATTTTTGATAGACCCACAAAAACATTCCAGTTGCATTTAAAAAGATCAGCTTCAGTAACTTATACCACTCTGGCTGTTTTAAATTGAGAGCATCTAGGGGCGCCCAAGTGGCTCAATAGGTTAAGCATCTGACTCTTGATTTCAGCTCAGGTCATGGATCTCAGTGTCTTGGGATCAAGCCCCGCATCAGGCTCTGCACTCAACGTAGAGTCTGCTTAAGATTCTCCCCTTCTGCTCCTCCCTATCCCGCTCACATTCTCTCTTTCTCTCTAAAAAAAAGTTAATAAATAAAAAATAAATTGAGAGCATCTATCCCTACATGATCTAAAATATCACTTTACCAGCACCTAGATTTTACAAAATTATGTATTAGGGAAAGGTAACAAGCCTTTTGTGTTTAAGTCGCCTTAATAAATCAGTAAAAAGAGGCTTCCTCAAACCATTATTTCTCTTTACTTCTTTGTTTAGCTCTCCAAAAAAGGTTACACCCCTGGGCAATGTGCCATCATAAGATTTGGGACAAGTGATGGGTATGTTCTAAACTGATAGGAACAAATTTACTAAAATCTTTTCTAAACACATATGAACCAAGCTCTGTCAAGTAAATCACCTTCACATATGGAAGTTGAGGATATGGAAACTGATTCCTTTCTAAAAGTTGAGCATGTGTAGACATTCCTCATAGTGGCTTCACAGCTTCTCTCTTCCTCCCAGGAAAATGGAGGTAAAGGCGGGACGCTATTTATTCCCCAAGGGCTACTGAGGGTTGCTGGTTAGAGGAAGCAAGCAGGAAGAAATATTATGGTTGCCTGTTACATGCTGGCATGATAGAAGAACAAACCAGAAGATGAGCAGGGCAAGAGGTATTATAAGTTCTAGGTGGAGAGAAGACCTGTGATGGTTTTGAACATGAAAGACTATCTTCGATGAAATTCCATCTACCCCCACCCCTGCCACCCTCCCCATGCCTCACTCACTAGGTAAACTGTGTTCCAAGTTGCAATACGCCAAGATTGTTGATAGAGTTACACTGACAGAAGTAACTTTATGAAGGCTGTATATTTGGATTTCTCACAAATACAGTTCCTTACCATTTGTCCTTTAGATAGAAAGGTTGAATTGCTAAATAACAACCCAATGAGGTGGTTATTGCCTTTCTGGTCTTTCTCAAAAAAATAACAGATCTTTATAAATATTCAGAAGCTTTGACTATATCAAAGTGACCAGTAGAACATTGCAAACAAGAAACAGAAAATATTTGCAAGACAATTGGCATTTCATTTTTAGAGAAAGCTGTTTTCTGGCAGTAATAGTTTAGCATTTTTGCTTTCATTTTATTTAGAAGCAGACCCAATGGAGAAACTGTAGTTTAGAAGAAAAGGCAGTATGAAAAGGAACCCAGTACCCCCCTCTCATCTCCATACATAATGTATGTTTGTGGGAGAGCTCTCTGGGAGAACAAACAGGCAATTGATAGCAATGACTGTTCTCTGTTTGTTCCGGTGATAAAATGCAAGACCGGGCTCAATATTAGATTTTTTTTTTTTTTATGAAGGAACTTAAAGAAAAATTGGCTTATTTGATGTCTTATTACATCTTAGGCGGTTAACAGATTTGTAAGCATCTATTTTATTTTAGTGTAATGCCAGGAAATATTGCATTGATTTTTTTAATTGTAGTAAATTCAGATATTTATCTTCAACCCTAAAATTTTCTAATCCTACTGTTGCTTTTGCCTGAGGTAAAAATAAATGTGACAATCATGAATGGAGTTAGGGAGGTTAATTTATGCCTACATATACATTTAATCAATCAGTCAGAATGCTCATTATGTATGTGCATTTATATCTACTTTTATCTGTTAAAATGCTTTAGGCTGCTGGTAAGAGAAAAGGCGTATCTCACATAGCAAAAGACTCAAAATGGAATGCCTCTAGGGTTGGACAATTCCATGGCTCAAGTGCATCATCAAGAATATAGTCTCTTTCTTTCTTCTGTCCCTTCATGGGCATGTTGGCTGTATACCCTCGCTGTCTTCTTTAGGGCTGCAAGATGATTATCACACGTACAGGTATCTCATGAAGGACATCATCTGATTTCCAGTGGTAGAGAAGACCATCTCTTCTTCCCACGTCTTTGTTTTTTATGAGCCAGGAAACCTTCCTCCGCAGCCTCGTGTCAGACCTCCGTTCCCATTAGCAAGGATTGGGTCCTGTGCCTCCATCTAAAATAATCACAGCCAAAGAGAGCAAGATTACTCTGATTGGTTTAGAGAGTTCAGATTAGCTTCTAAATTCCTTGGGAGGAATGTGAACCCAGCAAAATTTTGGATTAGTGAGCAGGGAAGTTTGGCGGTGGGCATGGTCGGAGGTGGCAGCTGGCTGTTGAGGAGGCAACGGTACTTTGCCATATGTATAAATCAAGGAAGCCTCAATTCTTAATTTGGGAATGTTCATTGTAGTCCTAGGGATTCTAGCCTTTAAAATGAAAAACCTAGAATTCAGACACCATTTTGTTTCATTCTCTTAATAACTGTCAGGAAAGATTTTATGTACAAAGTTGGTTTTGGTCTCTCTCCTCCACTGGAATGTAAGTTCCTTGAGTGTGGAAGCTCTATTTGTCTCGTTCACAGCTGTATCTCCAACACTGAGAGTAGTGTAAGCAGCACGTGGTAGGCACTCAGGAAGTATTTGTTGAATAAATGATGAACATTCGGGGCGCCTGGGTGGCTCAGTTGGTTAAGCGACTGCCTTTGGCTCAGGTCATGATCCTGGAGTCCCGGGATCGAGTCCCGCATCGGGCTCCCTGCTCGGCAGGGAGTCTGCTTCTCCCTCTGACCCTCCTCCCTCTCATGCTCTCTGTCTCTCATTCTCTCTCTCTCAAATAAATAAATAAAATCTTTAAAAAAAAAAATAAAAAAAAAAAAAAAAAATGATGAACATTACAAGCAGGATATTGTAATCCCTCTCCGGTCACAGTGTGGAAATCATGATTTAGAAATTATATGGTTTAATATTGCAAATCAAAAATGTAAAGTGCTCCATCTTTTTATATACATGTGGCTCAGTTCCCTCCCCTGAAATGGGAGAATAGCATGATAGTTATTGTCCACCCTCTCATTAACGTGGTTCTGTGACATGGTGCCTAGAGAAGAGGTTTCAGCGGGCTACGCTCCAGCAGAACCTAGGGACAGAAGAATACAACTCAAACAACACACCTAAAGCATGAGAGCAACATAAAAAGGCAGAGAAGGTGGACCAAGACTGACAGAAATAAAACAAGAAGTACGAGTGCAAGAAACATTACATTCTAAGCTTGTATGGACTGGTTTGAAGACTCTAACATGATACATTCTCTAAACTTTAAAATATAAATTGTGATGCTCCTGCAAATGATGTCATGAATCATTGAAGAAGATTGGGGAAAGGTACCCACTCTAGCAGAGCTTTTGATATGGACTATTTCATTTATTGAAATTCTAGCTACTGGACTAACTCATAGTTTAGTTAGTTAGTTAGAGCCATTCATTAACCAAGTCAGTCTTCAAGTGAGTGTTTGGTGCTCCACCAGTCTTTGATTTTGGCTCTCTCCTATTCAATGTTATTATCAACATCTCGGAGAAAGACTCCTAAATCTTTAATAATCAACTTAGAAGTCTTTAATAATAAGTGTGCTTATTCAGATTTATTTGTGATAAAAAGCAGATGAAGAGACTAGTTGATGGAGAAAAGATCTAAGGAAATCTTAACTGGCTGGAATGAGTGATGGTATCCAAGAAGATAAGATCTAACAAATAAATGTAAAGCTCTTAACTTTGATTCAAAAAAAAAAAAATTATTGCCAAAGCACAAGATGGAATTGCTCTGGCTTAGCAACAATCTACATAAAAGAGACTTGAAGAGGATTGGTTGATTGGATGGGAAATGTCTTCCCTAAAGCTAATGCAAGATACATTGATTGAGCCTAAAATGTATCCATTCAACAAACCCTTTTTTAATTAAGCACTCTGCACAAAGTGCTAGCAAGAAAACTGAGCTTTAATAATTAATAAAAACAACCCCTGTCCTTAGGGACATCCAGTTTATGATAGAGATGAACAAATTCAAACTACAATGTAGGGCTGTAAATGTAAAAATGTAAAATAAAGGCTAGGCCTCAAAAATCACAAATAATCCCAGTGAACAAATCTGGTCAGATCACAGTAGAGTTTTGTGCTAAATTTTCACCACGCATTTTTCTAACAGCTTCATTGAGATATAATTAATATACCATACAGTTCACCCATTTAAAGTGTATACTTCAATGGTTTTTAATATATTCACAAAGTCATGCAACCAGCAACACCAGCTAATTTTAGGATGTTTTCATCACCCCTAAAAGAGACCCTATAACTGTTAGCAGTCATTGTCTATTCCCTCCGAACACCAACACCACTGCCACAGCCCTATACAAACTCTCATCTACATTCCATCTTTATAGATTTGCCTGCTCTGGACCTTTCATATGAATAGAATCATTCAGTATGGGCTCTTTTGTGACTAGATTCTTTCACTTATCACAATGCCTGGGGATTCATCCATTTTGTACCACAGATCAGTATTTCTTTTTTTTTTTTTAATTATTGTTGAGTAATATCCCATAGTACGGACATACCATACATCATTTATCCATTTATCTGTTGATGGACATTTGGCTTGTTTTTGCCTTTTGGCTATTATGAATAATGGTCCATGTTCAAGTTTTTGTGCCAACCTATGTTTCATTTCTTTTGGGTATATACCTAGAGGTGGAATTGTTATGTCATATGATAACTCTACGTTTAACATGTTAAGGAACCATCACACAGTCTTCCCAAAGTTGCTGCGCCATTTTACATTCCCACCAGCAATGTATGAAGTTTTGAGGTTTTCTCCATAAGCTTTTCAACACTTATTATTGCCATCTTTTTGATGATAACAATTCTAGTGGGTGTGAAGTGGTACCTCATTGTGGTTTTGATTTGCATTTCCTTAATGACTAATGATGTTGTGCATCTTTTCATGTGCTTATTGTCCATTTGTATGTCTTTCTGTGAAAAATATCTACCTGGATCTTTTGCCTGTTTTTAACTGAGTTATCTTTTTATTATTAAGTTTTAAGAGTTTTCTATATATTCTGAGTAAAAGTCTCATATCAGATACATGGTTTGCAAATATTTTCTCCCATTCTGTGGGTTATCTTTTCACTTTTTTGTTGATACAATTTACAATACAGAAGTTTTTGATTTTGTAAAGTCTAATTGTTGTTGTTTGTGCTTTTGGGGTCCTGTCTAAGAAACTATTGCCTAATCCAAGATCATAAAGATTTACTTCTATGTTTTCTTCTAGAAGTTTGATTTAACTCTTAGATTCATGTGTATGATGCATGTTGAATTAACTTATGTGTATGGTATGAGGAAAGAGTCCAGTTTCTGTTACATGTGGCTATCCACTTATCCCAGAGTTATTTGTTAGAATGATTATTCTTTCCTTATTTAATTATCTTGACATCCTTGGGGTGCCTGGGTGGCTCAGACGTTAAGCGTCTGCCTTCAGCTCGGGTCGTGGTCCCAGGGTCCTGGGATCGAGCCCCGCATCGGGCTCCCTGCTCAGCGGGAAGCCTGCTCCTCCCTCTCGCATTCCCCCTGCTTGTGTTCCTGCTCTTCCTGTCTCTCTCTCTGTCAAATAAATAAAATCTTAAAAAAAAAAAAAAAGCATTAATTATCTTGACATCCTTGTCAAAAAATCAATTGACAGTGCACATTAGGGTTTATTCTGGACTCTCAATTCTATTCCACCAATCTATATGCCTCTCCTCATGCCAGTACCACACTGTCTGGATTATTGTACCTTTGTACCAAGTTTGAAATGGGCAAGTGTGACTCCTCCAACTTTGTTCTTTTTCAAGATTATTTTGCCCATCTTCAGCCCATTTCATTTCCATGATCAGCTTAGGACAACATATTTTAAGAAGGATATTGATAAAGAGGAGCAAACCAGAGGACATTAGAAGAAAATTTTCAATAATTTGTGGTGTTTAATCTGCAAGGTGGAGGATAAAAGTGGAGTATGAGAGATGATTTCATGAACTTAAACGGTTGTTGTAATGGAAAATCATTCCAGCAAATTCTTTGTACTCCAGATGGTGAAAATTACTGAAAGGGGAACCTCAGTTCACGGATAAACTTTATAACCACTAACCTTAGTCATAAGTAAATCAGATTTTCTCATACTCTGATCTACCCATCCCTATAAAGTCGAGCAAAGCCACATGATCTATTCATCAGTAATGTTGTAGAAGAAATTTCAGCACTGAATAGAGGATATTATGACTCTATGCTATGTGGATATGAATAGCAGTGAGAATCTAGGCATTGTCACTGGGCACTATCTCGATTAATCCCCCCAAACCATATGAGATAGGTACTATTATTATCTCTTTTATTAGATAAGGAAAGAGGCTTAGATAGGTTTAATAACTTGCTAATGACACACAGTTAAAAAGGGACTGAGTGTACCCTCAAACCCAGTTCTGTTTCACACTGAAACCCATGAGTAATAGATCATGTAAAAGGAGAACAGGAGCTATTTGATTTGCCAAGTGTGGTCATTGAGGAAGAGTATGTTGTCAAGGATGAGTTTGAGGGTCCAAGTTTTAATAACTGCAGAGAGATATGCTCCCATATTCTCATAGAAATATGGAAGTTCACAAGAGAAGCAAGTGCTAGTGGATGTAAACAAAAAGCTCACCCATTCAACAGCAGATAAGCGTCCATGTTCAGATTTGGGCTCAAGCCTACTTGCTCAAGACACTATGGTTTAACCCCTCTTCGAGGTGGGTCAGAGATAGCTGCCTCTGAGGCTTTGAACCTGGATTTCCAGAGAACAGAAGTGAAATTAACAGAGAGGAAACCTGAGAAGAGACACCAGCTTGGGATTCTTTGCTTGGTGTGTCAGATATGTTAAACATGAGCATACAAAAAGTATTTTCCAAAAAGTGTAAAGTAGAACATCCTGCTGTGGAGAAGACAATTAAAATGTGGGATTGAGACTTAGATCACTAGACAGGATTGGCCTTCAAGAGATGGCTGGGAAAAGAAAATATTAAATCTCTAGGCCAGAGACTATAAGGAAGGAAAAATCAGAGGACTTGGCATTTAGCTTTGTGTCCTTCAGCCCTCCTGCGCATCACCCAGAATTTGCAGCTTGTATGCCTACAATTTCCTCAAGTCAGTGCCCCTTGGAAAGAATTTAGCTAATGTCTCCTGATGTCTGCATCTGGCACCAAGCTAAGAGCTTTCATGGAGAGACTATTATTTGGTATTTATAACAAAGTCTGTTGCAGATGGTATTCTCTTCAGATGAGGAAACTGGAGACTCCAGGAGGTTAAATAACTAGCCCCAAGTGAGAGCACAGCAAAGATGGAAACCAAGTCCTTCTGACACCAAGCCGACGCTGCCTGGGGTGCTCAAAGGTACCACACTGCAGCCAGGCTGCCTTTCTTTCTGAGCCCCCAGAGAAGGAGACCAAGATCTCAGACAGGCTGGAGCCCTCACCCACCCAAATCCCAGCTTTGTTCCTTCCTTCTTTCCTTCCTTTTGTTCTTCTGACCATCTGAATATCCATCCTTTTTTTTTTTAAATATGTCATCGTGTACGTGCTAGGTACCAGTCACTGATGATACAGGGAGGAACAAGATTCAATTCTTACCCTCATGGTGCTTACAGAGAAGAGAGAAAGAAATTAAGCAAGTAGGTATACATTGATTTAAATTAGCTAAATGCAGGCACCTGGGTGGCTCAGTAGGTTAAGCGTCTGCCTTCAGCTTAGGTCATGATCTCAGGGTCCTGGGATTGAGCCCCACATCAGGCTCCCTGCTCAGTGGGGAGTCTGCTTCTCCCTCTCCCTCTGCCCCTCCCCCACCCTGCCTCATGCTGTCTCTCTCTCAAATAATAAAATCTTTTAAAAATAAATAAATAAATGACCTAAATGCCCCTCTGCTTATCTGATTTCACACAGAAAGAGAAAGGAGTTCACCTAATAACATTTGCTATAAAATAAGAACCACTTAGGTTAATAAAGGGTCCTAAATTTAGTTTTAAAGCAAGACCAGATTCAATAAAAGTTACTTATTTCTTTTGGAACGTGCATTCTGCATTGCAGTCCTTTTAAAATACCTTAACCAAAAAACTAGCAAACTTAGCAAATCTTTTCTTTAATGAATTCAAGTGGTTTGTAAGTTTGAGTGTGTGTGTGTGTGTGTGTGTGTGTGTGTGTTTATACTGAATATCCATATTTGGCTGCTGCCAGTGAGGTTTCTGCAAGGCAGCTGGGGTTGGCATGACCCTGACCATCACTCTGGGCGTGCCTAGCCTTCGCTGAGTTAACCTGGGGTGAGAAGGTAAGGACAAGAAGAAGGTAGAGGTGGAGCTGGAGCTAAGGCGAAGTAGGAAAACCTTGCAGGACCTGAAAATCTTCTTTCACAAGTGTTTTGAAAATATCTGAAATATGTTCTAAAATTCACCCTTAATGGGCCCATGGGTTATTTCTGGCCCAAGAATAGAATTCATTTTGGAGAATGTGTTAAGGGGCTCCTGACAATGCATGGGTTCTCCATCTTCCTCACTCAGCACCTCCTCCGTATGATTTAGACTCAGGCTTCTAACAAAAATGATGGACCACACCTCGGCCACTTGCATCATAAGAGTATGTGTCAATTTCAATCACGTAACTAAACTCAATTCCGCAAAATCACAAATTTTAAAAGGCAATGGGTGAATGAGAGGGGGAGAAGGGGGTCGTAGGTAAATTAACACACCCTGATTGCTGACCTTATATAATCATATGCTTAGTCTGGTCAAATGTAATCAACTCACTGAAAGGAAAGACAAAATCAGAAAAATAAAATCTCTAATCAAAAAGGTATTTTCTGTTACTATACCTCCTTATTGTCCCTTTTGACCTACTCAGTTATGGAGGGATAATTAATAGTATTGTTTTTTCAGCATGAAAATTTTCCACAGAACATGCTAAACTGATTAGAAACTGTATAATTTTTAAAATATGTATTTGTGCTTGGTTTTATAAGCCTAAGTTATACACTAACTCAGCAGTTTCCAGGCTGTAATAACACATCCAGGAGCCCTACAGTTGACTCTCATATATTATGATGAGTCAAACCCACAACTCCTTATTTCAGCCCACTTATCCAAAGCGACTAGTACAAACATGTTTCTAGCAATTATAATCAGTAGTAATAGTAGATGCAAGTAGTAAGAGAAAACTCATGAGCCAAGGCTTTGCATCTCAGAAGATCCCCTATTCATTCCAAAATGACCTTGAATTTTTTTTCCTTGGCTAGTTACATATTTCTAGATCTTATGTTTTTTAAGCTTACAGGTGGATAAGTCAAGATTTGAAATGTCTCTCATAATTAATGAAAAATGTAAAAGATACTTGCTGAGACACAGTAAGCTTATTCCCTTCTTTTTATATTTTAAGATTTCTTCTTTCCATACAAGGACTCTGAAGGACCTTGTTCACTCATTGTGAATGTCAGGATTCAGGAAATAATAACCTAATATAAGAACTATTAATAACTTCACAGTGCCTTAAACTTTGCACTTAGATTGTAAGGGTATGGTGAAATGGTAAGGAAATTGTAAGGAAATGGTGGTGTGAGGGAAATTATCCCAAGATGTCCCAGAGGTCATGGACTATGAAAGCACACAGATAAAATTAAGATGGTGGAATCATACCATTTATTAAATTGATTTAAAATACAAAAACAAACAAACAAGGGGAAAGAGATGGAGTTAGTCCATGAGGATGGGATGCAAGCAGATGACAGATAGCACCCCCTACCCGAATCCTGGATTATGAAGGTCCGTATGTCGTGTTCTCTGCACTGATGGGGTGCTTTGGGGCCAGGGCTGAGGTTTGAGCAAGGGAGGCTGCAGACAGAAGGCCCCTCTGGGGCCAGTGACACACCCTTGCTCTATCATGGAGATGCAGAGAAAAGGATCCTGGCCAATATCTGTCGCTTGCCAATTATCTTGCTGAACAGCCATAGATTTTATCTGCATTTTTTTGAGCACAGCTGTTGTGGGGCCAGAATGGGACCATGTAGAGGGTCACCAATGAGTGGCTAATAACGTAGGGGCGGCATAACTGTCAGCCCAGAGGCAGCATGATCAAGATTTATGATCTGATATTCCTATCCATTTCTATCTATAGGTAACATTCTTGTTTGTTTCATCATAGAGTTCATTTTTCTATTTATATGTCTTAACATATTCTAAATTACTTTCTATCTGTACTTAACACACGCTGTGAATTTTGCCTGTAGCACATAAGGAACTAGCTTACTTATTATGTATGCCTAAGGATTTCATCACTCATCTTATTTTCTTGTCCTCGGTAGCAGAATTGAATGTTCCAAATAATATAGCAAACTCCCATCATAACTGGTGTTGATTCTTACGGCAACCTTCATTCCCAAGTTCAGCAGGACACTGGAGAATTGAAAGGCCACCATGCAAACAAAGACATTTCACTTTTATTTTATGGAACTCACTTATTTACTACCAAACCCAAGATACCTAGGCACAATCCAACCTTTTTAGAATCTGTGCTATCAGTAGTCATGAGCAATGAGGCTGTCTAAAATTTCTTACTGTAGTCAACTCGCCTCCCTACAGTTACTCAAAAGAACCTCACAAGAGCCTGAAAATACGTGGCCCTCCATTTTCTCTCTGACTCCCTCTACTGACTTTCTTGGTCTTCCCAGAATTCTCCTGCCTCATGACAGGTCTGCCATGTTTCCTACCTCATATTGTTCATGACCGAGTTCCTGTGGACACCACTGACATAGGATACCATGAGAATGACACAGCCTAAAAATGGGTGTCATGGGGGCCATACCTGAGAGCCTCTACCTGCTATCCCTGGGTCTGAAAATTTCTCTACATGGCCTTAGGGGTTGCTACTTTTTCTTTATGTTTTTGCTAAAATGTTACCTTTTCACTGACCTTTCTGTTACCGCTTTATTTAAATTGCACCCATCACTTCCCACCTCAACACTACCCATCCTCTTTTTCTTTACTTGTTTTTTTAAAGATCTTATTTTTAAGCAATCTCTACACCCAACATGGGGCTCGAATTCACAGTCCAAAGATCAAGAGTCCCATGCTACACCAACTGAGCTGGCCAGGCATTCCTCCTCTTTTTCTAGTTTGACTCCACAGCACTTTATTGCCTTCTAATATACCATTTAAAATTTTCCACTGATTTTGGCTATTTGTCTTACCCATTCCTATCCCAATTACACACACACACACACACACACACACACACACAATTGTAAATTCAATAAGAGGAGGGATTTTTATGAATTTTGCTCACTGCTCTATTTCCAGGACTAGAAAAGTACCTGGCATATAGTGGGTTCCTGGTCCATATTTGCTTAATGCATCTATTCCACCCCATTATCACAACTGTAGATATTTCTCTTCTACTGACTCCATTTCCATGCCAGGTGAGTAAGAGGAAAGAAAGATCAATATGGGTCAACTCAAAAACAGCTCCAAAAAATTACTCTGGAAAACATTGTCCCCCTATGGCCAAATTTGCAGGCAGATGACAGGAAGCTGGGCAGGATTAACGTCAAGTGAAAGCAGAGATAGAAATCGTGTAACGCTGCAAAGTACCATACTCCACCTATCTATGAGTTTGCCATGCCAGAGGGTTGGCTCAACCAAGGATGTTAGAATTGCCTTAAGCTCTGTGGCTGGATCCTACTTTGAGGGGCTCCACAGCTTATTTGAGGCAGGACTTTCTGTTCACTGATTCCAAGCATGTTTGTTTGAATGAGAAAGGTATTTCCTTGGTCTAAGGTGAGGGTTGTTGTTTTGTAGAAACTTGTGATGGCTAAATAGCTTAGGGGTGTTGGCATTTCCTAAAGGAAATGATAACATCATGTGGTCCTTCTGAGAGGAAAATGATAGCGCCCCACTCTCCCCATGACATAGCCTGGGGATGTCTCACTAGAGGGAGCACTGGCTCAGTGCTGACATGCCCACATGCTCCTAGTCCCGCGCTCACCATGACCTAGGACGTGGATGTGAAGTCCGACCAGTTGAACTACTGTGGAAGGGAAGCTTGCTTCCTTGTTTAACCCTCTTCCTTTCCAAAATCTGGACTCCCTTTCACTCTCAGAGCTCAGAAGCAGGTCTCAGACATTTTGAATGCTGCTCTGGGTCCTGCTCTGACTTGTTCATCAATCTCAAGCAAGTCTTTCTACCTCCAGCTTTGTCCTTTCTCACTTGAGGTCTTTCTTCTGTAAAAGTGGGAACATGCTACTGAGTCTCTCGACAAGGACACAGAAGTCAACTCAAAAATGGTTAACAAAAACAACTTTGGAGAATGTTGTCATTCTGTAACTGGGGCTTTTTTTTCTTTGTTGAACTTTAGTCACTCTTCTGTCTCCCTCCTAAAGGGAATGCCTAGACATCCAGCGAACCTCCGCCCCCCCCCAAAGTTGACCTCACATGACTCCTCATGCATGCACCACATGGGAAGCAATGGATGTCAGGCCCTCGGCAGTGCCCCCAGCCCTCACTAAAATTTCTCTGCCTCTCTGGAACATGCGTCTGTTCAATCTCCCATGACATTGACATGTTATAATAAAAAAGTTGGCTTGTACTCTGGGTCATTCTTTCCCATAGAAAAATACAGGGTTAAATCAGAGAAATATCATTCAAAGGTTCTAAACTAAGTAATTCCTGTGTCCAGCAGGAGGAGTGTTTTTGTTGACTTGTTTTCTTTTTCTACCCTGAACCAACGTCTCACTGACAAAGAGAAACACTTGTATGTTCATAGGCTGGGACAGAATATTCTAACACTGTTGATCAGCACTTGGCTCGAGGCTGCTCTGCAGTTTTAGTTGTCTAAGTGTTAAATGTAGGGTAAATTCAAATCTTTGCTGTTTTCATGGAATAATCACTAATGAATATAATCATGTTCCGATGTAATTTGTTTCATTTGCAAGTTGGCAGGAACGAAGAAGGCAGCTTTCTTTAAAGATGATTAGACCATGGTTATTAGGGTGAGGTCATTGGTTTACAATTAAGTCATTTTTTTCCCTACGGTTATAATAATAGTGATGGAACCCAGAATCTTGTAGCTTGCTCTTTGGCAAAGGAAGGAGATCAAATTTTCAGAGTTTGGGCTGCCTTCCCTGAGCTGAGGAATAGTTTCCCACACCCGAGG
The DNA here is from genome assembly GCF_004348235.1 of Phoca vitulina. Lineage (NCBI taxonomy): Eukaryota > Metazoa > Chordata > Mammalia > Carnivora > Phocidae > Phoca > Phoca vitulina. The sequence goes on along the minus strand of NW_022589712.1, from coordinate 17,845,908 downwards.
CTGCTGGTGGGTAACGGCCCCCTCATACCACAAGCATTACTCCGTGTCAGGCCTCTGGGGGGCTCCCAGCAGTTCACAGCACTCTCCAACTTGGAGCAGAAGCCTCTACAACATATTCCAGAAGAAGATATTTTAAATTTAAATCGCAGATTGGATTTATTGTCACCTGATCCCCCTGTGCTAATAAGAGGAAGAGATAGTCTTCAAAGGAAGAATAAAAGCAGACCCAAGGATTTTGCACTCCCCATGAAAGAAAAAATATCTTCCCACTGGGGTCAGGAAAAGTTATCAGCTTCAGACCTCTAGGCATGGGACTTAATTCCCCATATCATTATTTTTGCCTGCATAGTCACCATTTTTTAAAGTTATGTTTTTATCTCTTTTCCTCTCTTACAAACAAAACATTTCATGGTCTCCACAGACCTATTTTTGGCAAGCTCTAAAAAATCTGAAATACTTAAAGCCCGTCATAGGGAAAAATAGCCACTGGGACTAAAACCACTGGATTCTAGGTACTAAATGAAATTCTGTTGCTCCATTAAAGAATTTTCCTCTCAGGGTGCCTGGGTGGCTCAGTCGTTAAGCGTCTGCCTTCGGCTCAGGTAATGATCCCAGGGTCTTGGGATCGAGCCCCGCATTGGGCTCCCTGCTCTGCAGGGAGCCTGCTTCTCCCTCTCCCACTCCCCCTGCTTGTGTTCCCTCTCTCGCTGTGTCTCTCTCTGTCAGATAAATAAATAAAAATCTTAAAAAAAAAAAAGAAAAGAACTTTCCTCTCTGCTCTTGGGGTTGAGATGAAGAAACAGTGGGGAGAGTCCTGAGACGGGAATTGAGACTCATGTCTTCATCCTGACCATGTTGTTAACTAGTTGTCAGGCCCTGAACCAGTCACTTAACCCAGCTGAAGAGCTGGAATATGTACATATTAAGACCTCTACCTGCTAAAACACCTCTAAATGCGGGCATGTAGACAAGGGCTAAAGTCATACATTTGGTGGTTGCGTTTCTAGACTTTTCCTAAAATACAGGCTTTGAAATGAAAACTACCAGGCAAATGGCATCTCCTCCTGCTTTTAAAACTTGAGATTTATGGACACTGAATTGTGCCTAAGGATTTGATAGGAATATACCCATTGTCAAGTCTCAGGGTACTGTTTATATTCTGCATAAATATTTAAACAGAGAATTCTGAGCACCAGATTGTCATCAAGGAAAGAGTAAGCTGCAATATCACGTAGCTGCACAAAGCAGTAAGCTTCACGGTCAAGAGTGTGGGTTCTGGAGTCAAATGGCTCGTATTCAAATCCCTCTCCTGCCACTTGTTTGTTCTGTGACCTTGGCGAGTTGACTTAACTTCTTTGTGCCTCCAGCTTATCTATACATGGAACCAATTCCATTATCTCCCTTCTAGAACTATTGTTAAGGATTCACATAAATAATGCATTTGTAGTAATCAACTCCATTATTGGCATACAACAAGCATTCAATAAACATTAGGAACTATTTTTACAACCTGAGAATTAGGTCCAAAATGACGAGTCTGAGACCCTCATTATTACTTTCAACTTTTTATGACTTCAAATCTAATAGAAAGAATTAAATAAAATAGCCAAGAGTGGCCTTTGTTATTCTCTTTGTTCCTTAGTTGTTTCTAAGGGTAGACGTTTTTAAAATTATTTTTAAAGATTTTATTTATTTACTTATTTATTTGAGAGAGAAACAGAGAGAGCACAAGTGGGGAGAGGGGGAGAGGGAGAAGGAGACTCCTCATTGATCAGGGAGCCTGACACAAGGCTTAATCCCAGGACCCTGAGATCATGACCTGAGCTGAAGTCAGATGTTTAACTGACTGAGCCACCCAGGGACCCCTAAGTGTAAACATTTTAAAATAATGTAGGACTATTCAGGATTAACTATAGTCATCTGGGCTCTTGTTATGCAGTTAGCCAAAAAGCAAATGGCAAGGACTTGACTAGTAGAGCTAAGTGGTAATTGAAAATGGAAATTTTTCTTTAAGGATTTCGTTTTAAATAAGATTTGGGGGAGGGTAAGTTTTATCTATTCATCAAATAAAGCACCTTCATTCTAGAAAACATGCTTATTTGATTCCATTAGACAGCCACCTTTAACATTTTTGTGTTATTTACTACCATTTTCTGTGCATAATTTTTGTTCCACTATTATAGTCATGCATTATATCCTGCTATATTTATTAACCTCCTTTTTTTTTTACCTGAAGACTGGTCTTTGGCCTAATTTTAAGGGACCATTTTCCTTTTGTATATAACTAACTAAAATCAAGTCCTTGTGATTCAGAGAGACCAAAAAGGGTGGGAAAATATGTGAATGACTTCTCCATTCCAGTGGGAACCTGGATGGAAACCCTCTTTTTGGAAGCCAAGAAGGCAAAGTTCCATTTTTTCTTGGCAAGACATTTTATGAGATTCTGAGTGTCTTTGGACTCTGCACTTTGGTAGCTTGGAATTAGCCTGAGAACACTTTCATGCCCCAGTGATCTCAGAATCGCTCTCCTAACAACAAAGACCCTGATTTCCAGTGTTCAGTTGAATTTCTCAAGGCCCAATAAAGTGTTGGTTTGTATCCATCTCAAGTTCCCTTTTCCTTGTCCCTCACACACTGATGTTTATTGTAACTTTCACAGAAAGAGGGTTTATCACTCACAATATAGTTTCCAGGTTAAGGAATGGCCTTAATATCCTATTAGTGATTCTCTTGGAAAGTGTAGCTGCCACACTACAAAAAACATACTGTATTTTATTCTGAACTCTTCTCTTTTTATACTCTTCTTTTTTTCCTTATATTCTGTGGGTGCTTAAAGATCCCATATGCCATGGTAAATACAATTTTCTTTTCAAGATAACTATTTTTTCAGCCCAACCCAAAGAGGTAAAATAGTTTCTTCCTTAAGGACTGTGGACTGTGGCCTGTGTTCTCCAGTGTGTTGGCTCTCAAATGCACTAACTTTAACCCTTACTGATGGTACAAACCCCATCTGTCGGCCACCCCTGCAAACAGGACACTACAGCTGGCAGATTATATGGAAAACTTGGAAGTGATTGGAAAACTTGAAATCCTACTTTAAAGCTGGATTTAACGGTTAGCTCTCTGAACAATCGTGACAGCCACTGTTGAGCTTTGCCAACATGTTGGCTACTGGGCAGGTTATGGGAATAAATGATGAGAAGTGATCCAGGGTGGCCCATCATTTAGTTGAATCAAACCCGATCCTCTGATCCTCAGACCTGCCCCCTGGGAGGCTTTGTGCTCTGCCTTGGCTATGATGTGGAGGTCCCCCCTGGTCTTTCCAGGCCAGTCTCAGGGACACACCTTCCCTCTAATGCTACTCTCCATGGCTGGCCCAAGACCAACCTCTGAATTCCCCAAAGCACTCTGAGACTGGGCTGGACCATTTAAAGAGGGTCTTACCAGCTGACTGAGCACAGCAAAAGGAATAGAGAACACACAGCTGTAGGGTATGTCCTCAGCGTAGAGCTTACTCATCTGCCTCCCTTCCCAGCTGTAGGCCCACCTCCATGCAGCAAGGTCATCTGTCCCTTCTTCCCGTGCAAGGCCTGGAACATGCTTCCACCTCTGGAAACCCAGATCTAACAACTTAGTAAGTTCTGGTTTCCTGTCCTGGAACCCAGGTTTTCTCTGCATGCTTGACACTGGAATAGGTCTTCTCATCCTGCAGAAGAGATCAGCTTTGATTCCTAGGGCATGGCCTCTCCCATAGCCTCAACAGGACAACCACAGCAGAAGGCCCCCACCAGGTGTTGACGGACGAACACATCCCAGGGCAGAAAGCTGTTCTATTGCAAATGGTTATGATGGTCATACAAGTGCTAAAGATACACCCCAAGAGGGGGCCAGTGTTCGTGGGTGCCCAGGAGCTCCTTGCAGCTCTGTTAGAAGGAGGCAGATGATAGTATGGAAGAGGCAGAACGACATTTAAGGTACATGCTAGAGGCCTCCACTTTCTTTAACAGGAAGGAAGGACTCTTGACACCATCACGTGGCAGTTGGGAGAAGGAGCTGCTGCTTCTGCTATCGCTTTTGTTCCTCCTGGCTTGGGTTTCTGGAGGCTGCTGCTTCAAAGGCAGCTGGATCACCGTTGTGCTTCTTGCCACACAGTTCCCCTAAGCGTGGGCCCCTGGAGGGTGACATGAGAAAGGTCACTCCCCTGGATAAAGGAGACGCTTGATTCTTGCTTAGCCTGGCTGTCAGGAAAAAGAGAGCTTCAGTTGAGCTTGCTCACAGGTTCTGGGGCCTGGGGCCTCTGTGTGTGTGTGTGTGTGTGTGTGTGTGTGTGTGTGTGTGTGATGACAAGCTGGATCTCAGCATTCCATTTTTTTCAAGCCCACATTCCATTACCCCATGTTCAACTCAGTTGGCTTCCAGAGCCCTCCCAAGAGAAACAGCTGTTTGATGCCTTAAAGAGGAAATTTTAAAAGCTCTTGAGGTTTAGAATTTTAGAATCTGCAGGGTTGATAACTTCCTCTCTGCTTATGAAAACAAACAGCATTAACTTGCTCTTTCTCAATACAAACACAGTTCCAAAATGCATGCTTCTCTTCGAAATGCGGTTCTATCAAGGAAGCAAAGATGATACTGGGTAGCCTATAATGAAGTTGTAGATGCCACTAATAAAATCAGTTCTTGATATGATAGCATGGGTACTGTTGATCATGATGCTACAACTGACAAGTGGTAGGAAGATGGAGACCATAGGATTGCTGCTTGAGACAAGAAAGTTTCCTATCTCACCTCTGAGGCACAAAGCACCGATCTAACAGAAGAGACAAGGGATTTGGAAATACCGTTAACTTAGAGTAATTAATCACCCCCAGGAAATACATTGTTGGTTGTTTCTGCTAGAGTTCTTTCGTAAGCCAAGTCACAGAACCAGCAATATAGTTCAGAATAACTGAAGGATATTTTTTTTCTTTTGGAAGATGTGTGCTAGAGGGATAGTGTTTTGTTCTGATTTTTTTTTTTTCCAGTTTGAGAAAAATAAGAACTAAGCTTTGAAGCATCTGCTTGCCCCTGACACACACACACACACAAACACACACATACACACACACACACACACTCGCTCCCTCATAGTTTATTCTGGCTCATTTTCTCTCTCTCCCTCTATCTTTCTCTCTCCTTTCCTTCCTTTCTGTTCCTCACCCTTTCTCTCTTAGATTACCCGTATCCTTAAAGGCTGACAGGCCAGTAGAATCAGAAATGAGAACAAACAGGAATGTATAGCTATGGATAAATAGAAATCTTGTCATTTTTATTTCTCTTATCCAGCTCATTCATTTTCTTCTGGATGGTCTTCTTTTTGAAAAGGCTATTTCCAATAGACTTGTTTATCTCCCCTCAACTTCTGCCCCAAAATTTGAACATGGTGGGATAATGCTTTGGAGGGGGGGAGGGCTTCAAAAAAATCAGTAGCTTTTTCTGGGTGATGAAAATGATCTGTATTAGCATGAATACCATTCATTTGTGTTATTTTGAACATTCTTCAATAAAGGAATTCATCTATATCAAGACTGCTTTAATTCTCGATAAAACTAGTTTCTCATCACTAGCTCTTAGTGCCAAGAACAAAATGATTTCCAATGCTCCTAAATATTCACAGAGCTGATAGACATAAAACAATACAGGGAGAATTCTGTAGTGACAAAATAAAATATCTTAAGGAAAGGATTACTTTATATCAACCACAGTCAAGGTTGTAATATATTTGATGTGACTTGTAAACAAACAGATGAAAGATCTTCAACCTCCAAGGCATTCTGAATACTTTGTAATGAAAAACTAAATTAGTTAAAAACAAAATGATTGGTAAGTTTAGCTAAAAGTTTACACTGCTGCTAATTTACTAGTATCCAGGGTATAGCACACTTTTTCTTATTCCATTCAGTAAATATTTACTGAGATTTTACTCTGTACTATGCATTTGTACTGCTTGGAATATAGATGGCCCCAGTTCTCAAGGAGTTTACAGTCTACTAGAGAGACAAATAAACATTTCCAACAAAAGTACAGCTGAAAATAAAGGAAGAAGGCCAAGAGCAATACAGTGGAATATCTGTCCCTAGAGACAGGATGTTTATTTTAGTCAGTTTGCCATGGTCCAAAATCTAGCTTCATAAGCTCAGATACCTTGGCATAAATTGTTTCCCAGTAATAGGTAGTTGGCCAAGTAACTAGAATCATTACTAGCAAACTAGAATGCCATTTATTAATGTGTCCTGAGAAAGAGAACTTCCCAAGGAACTAGACCCTAAGTCCAATGGCCAGCACACCACAGACCGCCACAGCAGGAGTGAAGTTCTGATCAGAAGGTTTCTTGGTAAGCATGAAATAGAAGAAATTAACATTTGATGCAAGATCAAACATTTATGATTTATAAGAAATTATAATGATAGCCTCAGGATTCTATCTCCTAAAGTGGGTAGACCTGACACCATGGATGGGACAAGTCAAAACTTTGAGCAAGAACACCCTCCACCATGACAGGGAGTGGCAACACGGGTGTGGCCAAAGTAGGCCCATCCCACAACCCCTTGAATGGGCGTGGCCAAAGTTGGCCCACCCCACACCCCCTTTGAATGGGCGTGGCCAAGGTTGGCCTATCCCATGCCCCCTTTGATTTTTGCTCTCCAGGCCTGCTGGCTGGCTGATACCCAGGATGTGCACGGATATGGCCATACCGGGAGTCTGAACCCTGGTTTTGTAGGGGTCTCAAAGAAATAATATACCCTTATAAGTAAAAAATTAGGTATAAAAGTGAAGATTTATTTGGAGGATTCAGGGCCATTCGCTTGGAAAATCCACTTCCGCAAACCAATCGTTAAATTATGAACATACTTTTATATTAGTCAATGAATACTGCTGTCCAGACTCCCGTCATGCTGGCCATCCTGACTTCTCCCTCCCCGGGGAAATCCTAGACCTTACCACACTCCAGCAATGAGAGGACTAAAGTCTGAGACTGTAGCATATGTTCTGATCGTGGTGATTGGTAAATATTATCAACAGGGCTTTCTTTTTAAGGCACTTTTTATATATCTCTGATCTAATGAGTTATGTATCTATTCTGCCATTTAGCTCTCAATGCTAATCCCTTTTTCTCAAATTCTTGACAAAAACCTCATGATAACCCCTAAATAGTGACAATTAATACAAGTCAGAAATAATTAAAGTTCCTTTTACAATGCTCTATATATTACCAAATAATGAAGCTGAGTGGAAGCCTTGCTCTCTCAAGCAATGCGGCCCTTCTAGGGCATTCCCAGCAAGAAGCTCTAAGGAACAAACCCAGTAAGGACAGCCCTGAGCAACTGTCACAGCACAAGTTCCCAAAAGACTGGAAGAGAAGGCAATCAAGGGGATTTTCTTGTTTGGTTGTTTTATGTTTGGTTTGGTGTGGTGTGGTGTGGTTTTTTAATCAAGAGCCAGTACAAACCTTTCCCCAGGGAAGAGTTGAAATATTATTAAAAGGAGAAAGAATGAATGCTCAGTGAACAACCAACAGCCAATGCATTCTCAAAACTTATAGCTCATTCAGGGCATTAAAACTGAGAATTCATGCCATACGGGGACAGCTCCTCAAAATCTCCTCCCTCCTGATTTAGGTACATTTGGGGGGGAAAGCTGTTCTTGTATTGTTTTTAAAGAAGCAATTACTATATTTGACTATGGAACTTAGTTTTCCATAAATTCATTATCAACTGGTATAATGTTGCTCTCTAGAACATTTGCAACATTTTCAATTTCATCAAGCCAAAAAGACAGTTTATTAAGGCAGTCACTTTCCCCCATGAGTCTCAGAAGGAGATTCATTTGGCTTTAAAGCATCTTCATATAATTTGTAGCTGTGGGTTTCCCAGGGGGAAGATATACAAAGGACGCCGTGAGAAAATATGCTTCTTATTTAAGCTGTGAAGTGTTGATAGAACTATCTTCAGCTGACAGTCAATGACAACCACTGGGGATGTGAAAAACAAACAAACAACATCTTTTGTTGCATTCTGTCTTTTTAAACTAATTTGTACAAGATCTACAATTAAGATTCAATATATTATGTACTGAGAAACATAGCGTGTGGTTAATAAAAATTTAAGAATTTATCTCGGACAGGGCCTGGCTCCCAGTGACTGTTTGATGAATGACAGATGACAGAATGAATGAATGAATGAGTGAATGATTAAATGAGCAAGCCAGCAAAACAGCTTTCTCTCTGAGAAAGCTCACAGATTGAAAAACTAAATTTACATTTTTAACTTATCGCCCAGCAAAAAGTAAGCAGGTTCTAGAGGAGCGAATGGCAACTTTGCTAAATACATAACTGACAGTATAATTACCCTGAGGAGAGAAGCAATTGCCCTGAATGAATGCTAAGTGCAAAGACTATGGATGTGTGTGCGTGAGTGTGTGTGCGCGCACACATGGATGCATGCGTGCACGTGCATGCTCACCCATGGGCGCACTAACAGAGAAACCCAGAGGAACTGGGGAGTGGCACTTCAAAGCTAAAAGGGAGTTCCTGTGCAAACAGTCTGTGTGATCTCAAGCAGGGCATTCAGTATATCTAGGAGGCACCAAGATTCCGTGGGAAAAGCAGAGACAGGCTTTGGGTCCAGACCGATAAGGGTACCAATCTGCAGCTTACCCGCCCTTTGACCTTGACTAATGTACCTTACCTCCCTGAGCCTCAGTTAACTCACCCTTCAAGTGCTGATAATAACACTCCCTCTCCAGGTTGTTACTGAGAAACTGAGGTAATAGTACAAACATTTGTACTGCGTGTATTATACGCTGGGCAGTATTCTGAGCACTTTATATATATGACCTCATTTAAACCTCACAAGAGCCACATGAGACAAGAATTTCCCTTCACAGATGAGGAAAACTGAGGCAGGGGTTAGGTAATTGCCCCAAGTGTATGCATAGGGTCTGCACACAGTCGATTCTCAATAGATAATAACAGCCATTATTTATTGCCACCATGCTAAGAGCTTTACATTTATTCTCTCATTTGATCCTCCGGACAATCATATGTGTTTATCGTGTGCCCGGCAGATAGCGGGAATGTAATAAGTATTTGTTGAATGAATGCAAGAATCCTCCCTGTACAGAATTAGCTGAGGCTTACATAAGTAACTTGCTCAAGGTCATACAGCCAGAATGTGCACCCCACACACTAACCCTGTGTGTATGCTCTTAACCATGCCAGTTATTTATGGTCTGTAACTGAAGGGACATATCAAAACCATCGCAAGCAACTAAGACTGAATACCGCCGGTGTGTTTAGAAAACATGGAATCCGTGGTCTTACCTTTCTCTCGCTCTGTCTTTTTCATTGCACTCTTGATCTCTGTCTAAGCCCCTAAAAAATCTGTGCTCTGCAGCCTCCAATTTCTAATTCTGGCTGGCAAAGGGAAAAATATTAGAAATTGTACTCTGAACTATCCATCATTTAGCTAAGACTTCTTAAGGGTTCTTAAGTAATCAGGCATTTGAGGCTTTGGATTGTATTTGAGGGGAAGAGGGCTTTAATGAGGTGAGTGAAGAAGTATGCGATTTGTTTTAATATACAATTCCCACATGCTACAAATAGCAAGGTCCAAAAAACCCAAGTCTTAAAAGAAAACTGAATAATATTTTACTCCAACTATTATATGCTGACCTGTAATTGAATGTTAATATTGAATTAATTGCCTTTACATTCATCATTTCTATAATATGGATAAGTGGACAGAGCTTCCAAAAACTGTTCCTTTGATTTAGAATGAAAGAATAATGGGTATTTGCTTCCAGCTTGGTGGACTAATTATTGAATGCTGTCATTCTTTGTGTTTCAGTACCTTGAGGTGATTAAGCAGGGATAAAAGCTAAAATTAAAAAGAAAAGCCCATTACCAAATACTAAACAGCTTCAGTAACTTCATGCCAGTCTCTGAAGGACATTCCTGCCTTGTTATGACAAGGAATTATTCATAATGTGTGCCTAGCATATAGATTGCATCCTTTATTTGAAACAATAAGAGAGTCATCCTTAGTAGTTGATGGAAATAAGTAGGCAGGCAAAATTTAAAGGGAAGAAAAAAAGACCAACCAGGAGGCCTCTATAATAATTGCTTGTCACCGTAACATCAAGTAGTCCATCCTTTTAGGAACTCGTTACGTGGCTAGGCCATTATGTTCTCTGGATGGAAAAAAAGTGCAGTAATTCGCAGAAAAGCAATGACAGCATTCTGCGGGTTTACCTAATAGTTTTGACTAGAATGGTGGCTTGAAAGCAACGAGTGATTCTGTATTTGAAATTGTTTTGCCGTCTTTTTTGCCCAATCAGAATTTTTCTCATTTAAAAAAATATTAATACCTTTGAAAAATATCAAAGAGAACTCTATCAGTGTTTTGATCTGACTATAGCGTGCACAGCTTCCAGATTCATGCCCAATTACTTGCTTAGTGAAACGTCTGCAGTTGCTGGGAGGAAACGGGGAAGAGATGCTATGCTTTAGTGCCCCTTGCTGGTCAACCTGAAGAAAATCTGAGCGATATGATTGCCAGAGCCCAGGTTTCAATAAATGGTGTGCCACATTCCACTCACATGCACAGGAAGCCCAATCGATTTAACCTAAACACATGGAGTCAGTCTTAAAAACCGTTATTAAGGATGAGATGATGTGTCTGGAAATGCACGTATTCTCTTAGAGAGGAAAAAAGTTCAATATACGGACAAACTATGTGTGAAGTCTTAGCCTCATTTCAAAATAAATCCGGGTAAATACAATCCAATAAATGCACCCTTATGACATAAGAAACTTTTCCTAGGCCCAAAGCCTGATTTGTGCATGATTATGTCTCCAAAAATGTGTATGGCCTTTCAAACCAGAGGGAAAACAGTAGATACCAAAAAAATACCAAATGGAATTCTCAATTCCAATTAACTCCCAAAAATGATACAAAAACCTATTTCTACAGGAGAAAAAAGGGCATATCTACAGTAATGCATTAGATCATTGATAATTACATTATAATTTTAACAAGTGGGCTCTGATTTTGGTGAATTTCTTATCCATTTACCATTTTTTAAAGGATGTAATGATACTACTTTTATAATTTAAAAACAACAGCCACAACATGGATACACTGACCAGTTGTCTACCAAAGCTAATTAATTCTTAGGATTCCATAGTGAGCCATCAGACCTAACACATCAATCCTATTTGAAACACCATTAGAAGTGGGCTTAGAATTAGATCTCCGCTAAAATTGAGAATCCAGAATTTTAAACTCTTTAATTTTGGTCAGTTTAATGATGTTCATATAATTCCAAAACAATTCAATGAGGGAAATGAATGGTCTTTTCAACAAATAATGTTGAGATAACTGGATAGTCATATGCAAAAGAATGAAACCAAACCCCTACCTCACACCATATATAAAAAATTAACTCAAAAGTGACAAAAGATCTTAAGTATAAAATCTAAAACTATAAAACTAGTAGAAGAAAACATAGGAGTAAATCTTTGTGATCTTAGATTTGACAATGGTTTCTTAGATAAAACACCAAAAGCACAAGCAACAAAAGAAAAAAATAGGTAAATTAGACATCATCAAAATTAAAACTTTCGTGCTTCAAAGAATACCATCAAGAAAGTGAAAGGACAAAACATAGAATGGGACAGTGTTTCGCAAATCATGTGTCTGATAAGGAACTTGTATCCATAACATAATAAAAAAAAAAAGAATGATAGCAACTCAGTCATTAAAAAGTTAAAAATTATTTGCTAATATAAAAATAGGCAAAGAATCTGAATAAACATTTCTCCAGTGGAGATATACAAATCGCCAATAAGCACATGAAAAGATGTTAGTTATTAGGGAAAGGTAAATCAAAACCACAGTGAGAAGTATTTAACACCCACTAGCATGGCTATAATCAGATAGATAGACAATTATGAATGTTGTTGAGGATGTAGAGAAATTGGAACCCTCAGTCATTCCTAGTAAGAATGTAAAATGGTGTAGCCATTTCAGAAAAGAGTTTGGCAGTTTCTCAAAGGTTATACACAGAGTTCCTATATGACCCATAAATTCTACTCCTAGATAGGTGTACACACACAAGATACATATGACAAGAGAAATAAAAACATACGCCCACAACTTGTACATGAATCTTTATAGCAGCATTATTGGTAAAAGCCAAAAGGTGGAAACAACCCACATGTTCATTAACAGATGAATGGATAAACAAAAAGTGGCCCATTCATATAATAGAAAATTATTTGTCATCAAAAATAATGAAGTACTGATATGTATTACAACATTAATTAAACCTTGAAAGCATTATGCTAAATGAAAGAAGCCAGACACAAAAGGCACATATTATATGAATCTACTATGTTATTCTGCTAGGGCTGCCATAACAAGATACCATGGGCTGGGTGGTTTACACAACAGAAATTTGTTTTCTCACGGTTCTGGAGGCTAGAAGTCCAAGATCAAGGTGTTGTTGGCAGGTTTGTTTTCTCCTGAGGCCTCTCCCTGGCTTGCAGATGGCTGTCTTCTCACGCTTCTGTCACATGTCTTCTCACCCTTCCTCTCTATGCACACACATCCCTGGTATCTTCCTCTTCTTATAAAGGCATGATACTATTGTGTCAGGTCCCTTATGACCTCATGTAGCCTTAATTACCTCTTTCAAAGCCCTCCAAATACAGTCACATTGAGGGTTAGGACTTCACCATATGAATTTAGCAAGATGTAATTCAATCCATAACATCCACTTATATGAAATGTCCAGAATAGGCAAATTTATAATGACTGACAGTAGATAGTGGTTGCCAGGGGCTGGGGGGGGATGGGAGGATTGGGGTGACAGCTAAGGAATGCAAAAGTTTCTTTTTGGGGTGATGAGAAAGTTTTGAAGTTGATTGTGCTGATGGTGGAACAACTCTGTGAATAGGCTAAAAGTCATTGAATTATACATTTTTTAAAATTATACATTTTATTTATTTATTTATTTTAGAGGGGGGAGGGGCAGAGGGAGAGGGCAAGAAAGAGAATCTTAAGCAGACTCCATGCCCAGCATGGAGCCAGACACGGGGCTCAATCTCACAACCCTGAGATCATTACCTGAGCTGAAATCAAGAGTCAGATGCTTAACCAACTGAGCCACCCAGGTGCCCCTTAATTATACATTTTAAATGAGTGAATTGTATACTATGTGAATTGTATCTCCATAAAGTTATTACTAAAAAAAAAAAAAAAAAAGCCAAAGGGGCTAGAAGAGCCATCAGTAAAGTCTTTTTGAGGTAGCAGGAGTCCACTCATGAGGATGAAGCTCAGAGCCAGGAGTAAAGTCCTTAAATGTAGACAAAGAAGAAAAAGCCCACTTCTGATCCTAAACATTAAATATTCAGGGCATTTGGGGCGCCTGGGTGGCTCAGTCGTTAAGCGTCTGCCTTCGGCTCAGGTCATGATCTCAGGGTCCTGGGATCGAGCCCCACATCAGGCTCCCCGCCCGGCGGGAAACCTGCTTCTCCCTCTCCCACTCCCCCGCTTGTGTTCCCTCTCTCGCTGTGTCTCTCTCTGTCAAATAAATAAATAAAGATAAAAAATAAATTTAAAAAAAATAAATAAATAAAAAAAAATAAAAAATAAATAAATATTCAGGGCATTTGGGGCAGAAGAGCAGGTATCAGATCTGGGGCATGTGGTCAAGGCTGCCCTGGCTACAAACTTGGCATGAATTTGAGTCACAGAGTGTTGGTCTTGAGCTCCTGCCAAGGCCCACATTCACCTTAGAGACCAAAGTATGACATCACCGCCTGGGGAGAAGAGAGGCCTAAGACTGGGAACTGGGCAGGGTGTGAGGCAGGGCCTGAGGTAATCTCTCTTGTGTTCCTGACTTCCCTCCTCCATTTCTTTAGAATTAGAATGTTCAACTTCAGTGAGCATGTAATCCTTCTGGTATTCTTCTCTCACGAGCTCTGTGTTTTCAAAGCATAGGTCTGCCAAACTGCATTTCTTAAGCACAAATGCTATCCTGTCATTGTCAGCTTGCTTATTGATCTTCTCCACTGGACTTCAAGATCCTGGAAGATGGGGGCTGTTACTTTTATCACTACACCCCCAATGGCTCACCCTTGGCTGAGCACATAGAAAATGCTCCATAAACATTTGTTAACATGAATGAGTAAATGAGTACCTGTCTTTCCCATTTTTAACTTGTTAGAATGCACATTAACTTCTTGCTTATGCTAGACTGAGCCATTGTCAGAACTAGGAAAACTCAAGAATCCTAACTAACGCACTGATTTTTTTTCCCATAGAGTTGACATAATTATCAATAATAATAATAATAATGAGTAGGTATTTTTATTACCCCCATTTTGTAGATGTGGAAACTGAAATTCGCAGAGCTTAACTGACTTGCCCAAAGTCACAGACTTAGTAGTACCGGAGCCATGATTCAACCTCAGAACTCCAAAGTCTATGCATGTGTCCTCTATGTAATTATGACTTCGCAATGTTTTATTTTGCTAACATACTCTTGTCAGAGGTAAGTGGAAAAAAGAAGCAAGAATTGAGGCTTGAGATTGTTCACACCTTTCAGGCCCTGTCTGAAGGCTTCCTGGCCTCAAGGTTAGAGAATCCCTGCTTGGGTTCGGGATCACACACAGCTTCCCTGCATATTCAGGCCACAATGTTCTCAGACCACCTTACTTCATAGGCAAAAATAACTTGGCCCGATGCAAGCAGCTCCTTGCATTGCGGAGACCATAAAAAGAAGGCATGCATAGAAAGTGTGGGTGGGCTTCTCTCCCTTGATCATAAATTTGGTCTGTAATCAACCAAACCCAGAAAGCCTCTTCAGATTGTTTTCACTGTCTACTGACTCACAGCTTCCAATTTTCATTTTTATCCTCTTTTCGTTCCCCTTATGCATTTTAGCTGCACTTCACAGAGTGCTGCACAAAGGGAAAACTCAATATGAGTCAAATGCTTACCAGAATGGGACATTCTGACATTTCAGAACAAGAAGCTCAGATTGAGGTGTTTCAAAAAGGCATGCATCAAATGTCCCGAAAGTTGTTATAAGAGATTCAACAGCTTTCACATTGACCTCAATAAACAAAATTAAATGTTTGCTTGTTTCATGGTTACCATGTCCCAATGCAAACAGCCTGGTGTTTTTCCTATTTTCCATTCACTTCTGTTACCTTGGCCATGTGCATGTCATGCCTGGACAGCACTCAAGGATCATCGTCTGCAAGAGTAAAGGGGGTATTCATGCCCATGATGGGGCAACTCCTGTTCCAGGAGAACTTAGGGCCATTCAAGACCAATGTCTATGATTAGGAAAATTAAAACAGAACCAAGGTTAATCTACCACACTCAGGGTGTTCGTTGTATCTCGGACTAAGCCAAAATGCTAAGAGGGAACAGGGTGGCTAATGCCAATTGTGTAAAATGTTCTCAGATTTCAAATGAACCTTGTGGGCAGAGAGAGAGGAAGTCCAGACATTTCCCTTAGATTCTTCTCTCAGAGCAAGGGCAAAATGCCCTACCCCCCTACCGTTCTTACCAACAACATGGGTCGGTGAGTTGCTCCTGTCAAAGGCCCAGTAAGTAATGAGACAGGGCTAGGTCTGTCCTACTCAGCATTGTGCCTCCAGAACCCAGCACACACCTGACTTAATACATTTTTATTAACTTCATAAATGAACTACAAGGTCAATGGAGAAGAAGAGATGCCCGGCAAAAATATGGCTGGAAATGGACTCCCCTGGCATAGAGAAGACCTTGGATCTCACAGAGGGTGCCCTTTACTCTAAGAATGAGCCAAACCTTATCTGCTGGGGGAAGACTTTTGTTGGATGATAAGATCTTTTAAAGACGAAGGTACTTTTCATCATTTTAACATGCTTTAAAAGCACTATAAAGCTTGGCTTTTTAAATGAATCCTTAGTTTTTGATTTCTGAACAAAATAGCATATTTAAGAACCAACACCTTTCTTTAGTCCACGATTAAATATAATATGTATATCTATTTGAAATATACATTTTGAAAATACTAGAAAAGTGGCACCTGGGCGGCTCAGTCGGTTGGGCGTCTGCCTTCGGCTCAGGTCATAATCCCAGAGTCCTGGGATCCAGTCCCGCATCAGGCTCCCTGCTCAGGGGGGAGCCTGCTTCTCCCTCTCCCTTTGCCCCTCCC
This sequence comes from Phoca vitulina, assembly GCF_004348235.1. Taxonomy (NCBI): domain Eukaryota; kingdom Metazoa; phylum Chordata; class Mammalia; order Carnivora; family Phocidae; genus Phoca; species Phoca vitulina. The sequence goes on along the minus strand of NW_022589712.1, from coordinate 17,829,654 downwards.
CCTGCTTGTGCTCTCTCTCTCAAATAAATAAATAAAATCTTTAAAAATATATATCACTTATCACATTAATCAGCTTATAGTTGCCTCTCTCCTTCCCCCCACCCCAAATCTTAGGATACAGTTTATACTTATATATTGGGTATATAAGTATAATAACATTAATCAGTTCCTTATGGGCCTTGTCTTGAATCTGCATAATAGTTGGTAAAGCTCCTAAAAAAGCTTTGTAAATATTACTGTATTATTTAAATGTTCTACCACTGAGGTAACCATCAGGAAGATGTCCACCTGGTTCTGATGATGGAAAATCAAGGGTAAACCACTAGACAGAAAGTCAGCCTTCCCATTCCTGTACTTCATCCAAACTGAGATTCCCACCAGAGGGACCGGCCGTGGCCCCCAGGTCTTCCTAAGTCAGAAGCACAGCCGTTCGACACTTACTTTCTATGATCATCTGCTGGGTCCCTTATGTCCTTGCCCTCCTCCCACTTATAAAACATGTGCCTATCTGCCTAGGAGAAAGGAGAGGTGATCAGAATATTTCAAGCACCAAATGGAAATGCAAATGGGGCAATGTACAGTAAGTAGAAGCAAGCATGTCATGAACACAAAGCCTGGGAGAAGGGAGGGAACTGGGTGCATTTCATAGTCTTAGCAAAGGATTGCGGGATACAGGTGGCGGCAGCAAATTGCCTGTCAAGAGATGCGCTTCTTAACGAGGCCAGCCATGTAGAACAGCCACCATGCCACGAGGGCACCGCTTCCGGCTGGATCTTGGGGGCTCCCGACCGCTGCAGGAATGACAGTCCTGTGCTCCCCAGCAACAGCCACGTCCCTGGGGGGTGTGGAGACAGACAACAGGGTTCATGCCGCCAGCCATCCCTTCCTACTGCCACTGCCAAGCCATCAGTCAAACGAGGAATGGGAATAAGGGAACGGGGTGGGCAGGGAATGAAGTCAGGCACTGGGTGTGGGGAGGGGGTACATAGGAAATGGAGAAGAAGGCACCCATTTATCTTCAGGATCCTTCTGTCATCTTGGGTTAACAGGGGGGTATACAGCAAGCTAAAGAACAGAAGGATTGAATAATGTTAGGTCCTGACCATGTTGTTCTCATGTTTTCCTCGGCTGGGTACTCTCAGATGTCCCCTAAAACACTGTCCACTTTTCCAAGCTCTCTCTCTCTCTCTCACACACACACACACACACACACACACACATTCCCAGTATCTTACTTGTGTCTGTTCACCTCTGTGTTTAAAACTGAAATGACAGTCGGGGAGACTGGTCAGTGTACTGACCTCCTTTCTCACCATTTCGCTCCTGTGCAAGAGATAAATTTTCCAGGATTGCAAGGCAATGTCACTCTCAAAGTCAAGGTCAATTTGAAATGCACTCCCTCACACAGAGGAGAACCCCTTGTGCCTCCTGGAGCCACTGTTCTACCCCCGACAGGGTGGCTCCACATTGAGAACAGAGGCAGGTGCAGGGCCACGTCGGTGGAGGCCCCTTGGGGCCTTTCGAGGCTGGTTCTCAGCACCCAGGCTTCCAAGTGGTCTGGGCAGCGCCAAAGCAGGACGCAGGGCTAACTGCGGGACTGGCCACTGCAGCTTCCAGGGAAATCTGGTTGCAAGTCAGATAGATCCCAGGGACCAAGCTGAATAACAAAAAGGTCAATGAAAGGGGATTTCAATCTTCAGAAAAAGGAGATTCTGGGCATGTAAAATGAGGTAAACATCCAACTCTGTAGAAAAAAAGCCGTGATGTTAGGACTAGAGCTTCAGGGAGAGGCAGTGGAGACATGGATCTTGAGAGAAAATTCTGAAGAAGTGGGAAGAGATCAGAAACAGTAGAGATCATTGCAGGCCTCCTGGGGGCAGATTCCTTGGCAGGCTCATCTTCGACGTCTTCGGAGTACCTGGCCCAGGGCAGGTGCCCAGGGAAAACCTGATGAGTCAAAGAATGAATCCGTGGTGGCTGAAGCTCTCACTAAAAAGGCAAAAAGGTTGCAGACTGGATCACGTTGTTTCTTAAGAAAGCCTATACCTGCCTTTGGAGAGCCCAGGTTTCTTGCATTCTTAGGCATATTTGCTAAAGTCGTGTCCTGGGGAAGCAGAAGGCAGTTCTCGGGTTCACTGAGCTAGAACAGCATTTTGATACAAACAGACCCGGGCCTGCTGAAAGAGTTATGCACTTGGCGGGACTACCACCTTGAGCTCAGACAGAAAGCACATCTGTGCCTCATTGGTAATGTAATAACCTACATTACATTTTTGGCCAAGAGCACCTGTGCACAGCCCAGAAAGTCAGCCCAGGGCAACCATTCTGATGGAGGTGATATTAAGAGCTCTCATTAAAACTGATGACTTGAGCGGTGCCCAGTAGTGAGGCTGCCAGGAGGCGTCTGTCTGCATTTCCATGACCAGCCTCTATTTTGGGAGTTCATAACTCAACCATCGAAATAGGCCTTGCGTTGAACTGAAACCTGCAAAGAGAACGATCCTGGGGTAAAGAGAGTTGGACTTTCAGAGCTGCAAAAGTAGGTCAGCTGTCACAGTTGTACCTGTTCAGCTCCGCATTATATGGAGCATTACCATTTTCCTGCCCCTGTGGGCCCAGTGGAATTAGAAGACAGCATGGGGATGGGGAATTGACTTCTGAGCTGGCTCGGGGACAGTGTGAGTGACCTAGCTTTTATGGGCAGGATTTGGGGATGCTACGGGGTCTGGTATGATGGGCACTGACACTGGTACACCAGTCAATTATCCTAGGTCTGCACCTGCGTGTTTTGTGTCCCGTTACCTGCCCAGAACGAGGACGCACAGGAGTCTCGTGTTCCACCTGGGACTTTATGAGGTCACATGTGGCTGGATCTTTTTCACTTTCAACACAGCACCTTTCCCCGATGAAAGAGGGAGCCGAAGACATGCACTTCACCAACAGCGATTTGAAAGGACTCTGTTATCTTTTACTTTGACAAAAAGCGTGGGGAAGTGCAACCCTGTCCTCAGCTAGGCAGGTCAATGCTCAGTTGTCTACGAGCTGTCCCATTGAGAATGTAAGAACTACTGTTCCTACAGAAATATGAAGGATTATGTCCATGGAAGATTACTTTAAAATTATAGGCAGATTACTTCATAAGTTCTGCTTTTTTAACAAGGATTGCTTGGTAAGAGAAAGGTCATCACTGTCTACCATCTCCTTTCTCCACACACAGTAGGAATTACATTAAGGCAAGAATCAGATCATGCTGCTTCTCTGCCTCAAATTCCCCAATGGCTTCCTACTGGACTTAAAATGAAATCCATACTCCTTATCATCCCCCAAGAGGGCCCCATGAAGAGCCTTGTGGCCTCAGGTCAAACCTCCGCTCCCATGCTCTCCACACACCAATTACACTTGACCTTTCCAGTTTCTTAACTGCACCAACCATCTCCCCCACCTCAGAGACTTTGCATTTATGACTCTCTTTGCCTGTAATGCTTTTCTTCCCACATTTAGAATACCAGCTTCTTCATATTCTTTCAGTCTACATGTCTCCTCCTCCCAACTGCTCTGTCTGAAGTGGGTACCTATTCCAGCAGTCTCTATCTTGGCCCCCTGTTGGTTTCTTTTTCGAAACTTAGCACCGTCATTGTTTTACTTATCTGCTTGTGTACTTGTTCTTTGTCTGTGTACCATCTGAAAAGTGTGCTTCATAAGGGTCATCGCTGTATTCCCAACATCCAGCATGTAGTAAGTGCTCAGTTAATATTCATTGACTAAATCAAGACTTATATACAAGGTGATGGATAGATTAAGTTTCTGTTGGTTGACTCAGCAGCCTTATTCTCTTTGTAGTACACATAAAAGAATTTTTACATAACCTCTTTACATAAGCTCACATTTTGCAAAATTAGCTAGGATTCCCACACCAGAGGACAGTCTTTAAAATTGGAGAAATAAAGAGATTTTGTTATTTTACATCTTTCTCTCCTTTATGGCATCATAAAATAGTACCTAGTTTCTGTAAAGACTTTATGTAGCTAAACAGAAGACACATACCTCTTGAACTTCTAGGAACCAGACTCTTGACTCGATTTGCTTTGAGCTCCGGACACTAAAATAATAAAAACAAGTTCTGTACATGTCAGGGAGTAAGTGCACAGTCAGGGTCACCTATTAATAATTCTGTAAGTTTTTCCTGCACTATTAGTGATTAATTATGATCTAACAGATAGTAAGTTTAATGATGATGATGATGGTAGTGATGATGTCTAGGATTATTTGCTTACTCTGTACCAAGCACTGTAGGAAGCATTTTATTTATAAGTAAAATGAACTACAATGTAATATTTCATTTTCATGGATAGTATAATATAACATATCTCTATAGGAGCAATAGAAATGGTTATAAGAACAGCACTAACAACAGACATAGCTGGGGAAAAAAATAAGTTCAATACTGTGGAAACCTTAAAAAAATAGATAGGAGAATATTGATTGATGTTCTAGCTGGGCCTGATCCTCTCAGAACATCCTGGATGGGACAGGCTCAAGACCCCAAAGCTAAAAAAAAAAAAGAGAAGAAAGCATTTCAGACCCAGGCCCAAGACTTCTGATGCCAAATCAGTATCTATGACTATCTCTGGGAAGGCAGGGTTAACCTTAGGCATAGACAAAGTGGGTCGTTAAGAATTAACAATCCATGGGGCACCTGGGTGGCTCAGTTGGTTAAGCATCCGACTCGATTTTAGCTCAGGGTCGTGAGATCAAGCCCCACATTGGGCTCCCCACTGAGCATGGAACCTGTTTGGGATTCCCTTTCTCCCTCTGGCCCTCCCCCCTGCTCATGCTTGCTCTCTCTCTCTCTCTCTCTCTCAAAGAAAAAAAAAAAATTAACAATCCACGATTTCTCCAATTGAATTCATCAAGTGCTAGATACTCATGTTTTCAAATGGCTGGCTCTAGAAGTTTCTTAAAAGATTTAATCCCCATATTAGGAGTGGCAGTACAATTCAGGAAAGCTATAATTATCCATAATAGCTTTTTCTGAATTACTTTATCAGATTCTTTCCTCTCTCCCACTTGCTGAGATTTGGTTGGTTGCAAGGAAAAGAAGAGATTTAGATGAAATATGAAGAGTATTGCATAGGAATGTGACCTTGGCAAGTTACTTATTCTCAGTTTCCTCATCTGTAAAATGGGGATAATAACCTACCTTATGGCGTCTTTGAGGCAATTAAGATGATGTATGCAGAGCACTTGGCACCATGTGTAGAAAGGATCCGATGTTAGCCGCTGCTTTGCTTGTTGTTAGTATTATCATTAATAACAATGCTGCAGGAAGAGAAGTTCTGGGCAACTAAGAGTCTTGTTTTGGTTTGTTTTGAAAGGGAGGCTGGGACAGCTGGGATCGAGCAGGGAGCAAAGAAACATAGGTGAGGTAGTGGAAGACTTCAGACAAATCTCACCAGCTCCATAATTCTTCTGGTAGAACCTCCAACCAGCCACTTCACCTCGCTGAGTTTTGGTTTGCTGGTCTGTAAAAGAAAGATAACGTCCACTCTTCCCATTTCAAAAGGTTGTCAAGGATTCAAATGAGACACTTCGAATATCTTAATAGAAGTTTAAATGTTGCTTTCACACACGTTTCCCTGAATTGACTGTCATTTCCATCAAATCAGTGATTCTCAACCCTGCCAGCATGTTAGAACCAACTAGAAGCTTCTAAAAATCCAAATGTCCAGGCCACACCCTAGACTAATAAAGTTGGAATCTCTAGGAGTGAGACCCAGGCTCAGTACTATTTTTTTTTTTTTTTCCATCCACAAGTGATTCCAATATCCAGCCAAGGTTAAGAGTCAGAGAATCAAATATTTCTCAGACTTGCACAGTGATAAGGTGCCCCAGAGTCCCTCCATTCCTACAGAATCAGCTTCCAAGAGAAGGGACTGGGAGTCTGTATTTCAACAAGCACCCCTAGCTGTCTCTTCTCAGCAGGCAAGTATGAGAAATACTATGTTGAATCAGAGTCTGAGAGTTGGAAGGAATATTGTTTAAAGTCTTCACACTTGATTCATCTCTAACCCATGTGAAATTTTATGAATCCCATGAACGAAAGGCAAATGTGTGTTAACCAACTATGTGAACAGTAAATAATATAACTGACAGCTCTCTTAATGCCAGAATCATCACCAGCCCCTTTCTAGAGTTTCGGGAAATCTTGACGGATGGATAAGATTTTCAATGTTTCAAAACTTTCCTTGATTAAACAATTTGGAATGGCAAGAAATGCGTCGAAAGAAGAATTCTTTCATTTGAGAACAAATGCTTGAATATTGTGAAATAAAATAATAAACTCAAGTTTTGGTGTGCACAATGGGAATGGGACAGACATAACTGAATGTTTATTTTGTCCCCTGCAAAAAGGATATATCGCACAGCTCTGTAAAGCCTACATTATTACTTTTCGCTCTCCTGGGAAAGCTAGGTAGATCAGGTTTAATGTAAATAACATACAGACAAGCTACCATGGCAAATATGAAGGAAGAAAAGTTAATTAACTGCTGATATCCGAGTTGCCAAACTCGGCTCAACTCTGTGCACAGCAAGAGGTATTTCCACTCCTCCTCACTATTTTGAAAGCATCAAACTCTGCCAGAACCCCTGGTCTATCAGTTTCCGCTGAACATTCTAGCATTGTCTTTGAAAAGTTAAGTCTTGCAGAATCCCGTTTTCTCTGGGGCCACATCCACTTGCCTGGCCTACGTAGTTAAATCGAAAATCTTCCTTCCTATTTCCTGCACTGTTTGAGTCCAGCCTTTGTCTCGGCTTTGTGTGAGCCATAAATACTGTCAGTATCTAGAGACTGTGTTTAATTCTAAGCTTGCTAAGAAGAAAGATAATGGAGATTGATTTTAATGAATATCTAAGTTCCGAACATTTGCATTTCCTTTAAAATGGCTTTGTAAAATTTACTCACTTCCAAACTTTGCCAGATAAGGCATTTGGGAAAAATGATGCTGGATCCAGTCTGGGTTTTATCTTTGGAAACCATATCAGCTTGCTCGTGTAATCAGTGCTTGTTTTAATGTACATTCACCATCCCTGTTCCTTAGCATCTCCTTCTATTTCTGAAAAAGTGCTTTCATTGGGAAAACCAATGGAGCCTAACTTTTTGTGATATGAAATAACAGTACGTTCGTGATGTGTTTGTTTGCATTTGGGAAAAAGGCCTTCTAATTCATAAGAGGGTGTATTATGCATGCTTGAAGTGAGTGGTATGGCCGCTGGAGGCGTGGCCCCAACTCTTGAGCTGAGTCAGCGTATGTGATACGTGATACCCAGACCGAGAAGGGGGCCCTGAGTATTCCCAAGTGTGTACCCTCCCCACCCCTAGTTCTTTAAGTTTTTGTTATTGTTGTTGTTTTAAAGATTTATTTATTTGAGAGAGAGAGAGAGCGCGGGGAGGGGGGGTAAGGGGAGGAGGAGAAGAGGGAGAGGGAGAGTCTTAAGCAGACTGAGCGCAGAGTCCGACGTGGAGCTTGATCCCAGGATCCTGAGATCATGACCTGAGCAGAAACCAAGAGTTGGACGCTTAACCAACTGCACCACCGAGGCACGCCTCGTTTCTTTAAGCTTTTTACATTTGTTTGCATTTTGTGTGCTTTGTTGAATCATTTCTGTGTTATATTGTGTGTTGGATTCAGGGGTTAGGGGGGGTGGCCAGGGAGCAGAGAGATAGTAGGAATTTTTTAAAACTAAAAATGTATTGCCGTAATGGCCTTTCCCCATTGTCTGCCCGTTCCCAGTGCCCATTTCTTCCAGCTCTCACATTCTTCACCTCTAGAATACTTGGTTTGTTTATATAAGTATTTGATACACAGTAGGATGCAATGCATAATGCACAATCACTGTTCAGATTATGCCAATTGTGTTAGTCTGCTGGGGCTGCTATAACAAAGTACCACAGAGGAGGGGCTAAAACAACAGAAATGTATTGTCTCACAGTTCTGGAGGCTGGAAGTCCAAAATCAAGGTGTCAGCAGGGTTTATTCCTTCTGAGGGCTGGGAGGAGGGATCTGTTCCAGGCATCTCTCCTTGGCTTACAGATGGTTCTCTTTCTGTTCACATGGTGTTCTCCCTGTATGCATGTCTCTTTGTCCAAATTTCCCCTTTTTATACTCAGATTAGTGCCCACCCTAGTGACCTCATTTTAATTTAATCACCTCTGTAAAGATCCTATCTCCAAATAAGATCACATTCAGAGGTACTGGGATTAGGATTTCAACATATGAATTTGGGGGAGACACAATCCAATCCACAACACCAGTATTTTACATAACTTTTTAAAAAAATGTTCATATACTAGGGGCACCTGGGTGGCTCAGTCAGTTGAGCATCCAACTCTTGATCTCAGCTCAGGTCTTGATCCCAGGGTCGTGGGTTCGAGCCCCACATTGGGCTCCACACTGGGCATGGAGCCTGCTTAAAAAAAAAATGTTCATATACTATCAAATCATAGCTGAGAAATATAAACAGGTTTATGGAAAGTAAACCCTAATTACTACAACGTTCTCTATAACAGGACTTTACTGGTATACCTGAGCTCTTTTCTATAGGTAAGTAGGGCCCTCCCACAGTTGTGAAAAGGAAACTATCACAGGTTAACTATAGACCTTTGCCTGATCTACAGTTATTATCCGATGTATACAGAATTTCTGATTTTATAGTCATAGCTTCAGTGCTCCTGGGAGTCAAACTCCAAAGCCAAAGCAACATCTCATGGGACAAAATTTCTCCTTTGATAATTTAGGGAGGTAAGAGGATGCAGAGACCAATGCCTTCCTTGTATGGACAAGTAATCAGAGGCTTACAAAAGAGAAGAACCCAGTAGCAGCCCCAGAACTAGCATTTGGACTCCAGGGCTGAACTCCATACTCCTTTATCACATCACACCACCCACCCCCTGTGCCAGACAACCCCACCTTCCCATCTATCAAAGTTACCCATGTCTCACTGACAACAACTGACTTCCCTTACCCATTTAATTTTTTTTAATTAACTAATCATAATAAATGTGCTAAGTACATTATTGATGTCCATGAGGAGGATCAGAATTCTAAAGTATCACTTAGATCATTGTTTCCCAAGAAGCCTATGAAACCAAAGGAAAACAAAAATCTAGGTGCCTCATTTGTATAAGAGAGTAGGTTTCTTTACCTTTCAGATCCAACTTTTTAGCTAAAATTTGGCTTTGCCATGAAAATGAACATATGCTTCAAAGTGGAAAACAATTTTGTCTGTGTGGCAATTAGGAATTACTCTTGAAAACAAAGAAAGGCAAGGCCTTTACCTCTGCTCTACCAGGTCTTGGTTAATGCATCAGAACTGATAGCTGAGATGTGTATTTTAGAAGCCACCTACCTAATTCAGCCACTTTACAAAGAAACCGTGGCCTGGGCCGTGGCTTGCCCAGAGGTCCCCAGTTAAAGAGATCAGGGGACAGGTCTCCTTAGGTCCCATCGAGAACACTTAACACCCCTTGTAATGCTGCTTACTGGTTATTTAGAACACGTACAAGCTACTGGAAGTTTAATTCCTCCTGTCCCATGAAGATAAGAGAAAGAGTAGCCCTAGTGTTCATTGGTGGATGACTTAATATTTTAGGATTTAGTTTTGCTAAGTCACTCTCATAATATAATTTGAAGGAGCAGACTGTGTTTTCTAAATATATATAATTTAATGTGACTATTTACTGACGCCTTGCTAATGTTCCTTATACCTAAACTCCTCTGTGTGTGCTTTATGGGGAAATGCCAGGCACGCTAACTTTTAATATTTTAAAGTTCTATGTAAGACTTGTTTAATTAAAAGGCAGGTTTTCTTTAAAAATCCTAAGATTTTCTTTTAGAGTCCTTACAAGTTAGGGGGGATTTTTCTTAACCTCTTTTCAGGGTTATTAAATTGGGTAAAGTATATTAAACCCCAGCTATGTTTTTTTGCGTCTACAATCCTGGCATGTGGGCCAACCCTACAGAGTGGTCTCAGAACAGAGGGTGCTCCAAGATGCAAGCAGTTTGTGCCGTGTGAATGCTAATTCTAGAACATTAAACTTATCATATTAAATTGATTTCTGGATGTTTCTCTGTGGAAGTCTTGGAATAATCCTCCCCTTCCTTTCCTTGAGCCAAGAAAATTCTGCACCAGAACAATTTAATTTCAATGTGTGGAAAAACTATACTCAATGAACCGAACACGGTGCTCAGAGAGTTTTGGGGGGAGGAGGAATGGGGACAGGGACACTTTGATCACTTTTGTATGTTACCAAAACCTCTGAATTTCTGTGTAAAATTCTGCGATGTATTTATATGCTTCGTTGACGAGGATCATTTGCGAGCTTTGTCTTAAAGTCTGAGAACCTCAAGAGCAAAACCTGCTTTTTGTGCCATAGTTATTGTGTTATATGTTAAGCATCTGGAAGGAACCCCAAGGAGGCCTCAGGAAACAGTTACTGCCTCTTGACTTATCATCCTGAAGGCGATTTGTTTTAAAGTTGATAATCCCTAGGGCTACAAGAGTGTCCCACATCTGCCCTGAATTGAAAACAGATTCCCATTAAGAGCCTTACATCAGTGCTGCGGATTCATTCGATCTGAGTCAGAAAGGAAGTCGGAGAACATTCGAACGTATGGCCTGATAGCAACACAGCAGCTCCCTTCATGGAGGATCAGGACTGCAGGGTATGTAGGATGCCCGTTTTCAAATTTTAAAACTGTTTTTCGGTGTGGAAGTGGTCTTTGGACCCTTATGCGGGACTACTCGGGAGGGGACGATGGTAGCTAACAGGTAAAAAGTAACTGTCAGCATCTGGGACTGTCCTTGCTACCAAGGAATTGCTCAGAATTCCAAGAGAGGCCAGGAAACCTCCGCTGCTTGGGAATTCTTCTGCCAGATTTTGCCGGGTTTTTGTGACTTATCGTTTACATAAGATATATACCTAGAATTATGTAGATATTTATATAAAAGTCCCCCCCACACACACCATGACACCGAGACTCTAACACGGTTTTGTAAGCCAAGAAAAGTTTTTACTGTTAAAAAGCCAGCGCTTTTCCAACCTCTGCTTATCTATGAAATTATTTTAAAATCTTTCCAGTCATGCTAAGAATGAAGGATGTAACTATGTACTCCCTATTATAAGCCTCCGGGGACTGGGACCATCTGATGAACTATGTAGCTTTTAATATTCTACTGACGTTTTCTTCTCGACTTTGTTTCGGTCTTCTCGGTTACAGCAGTATATTATAGTGTGAAGTTCGTTTCCTTTTGAACAAGAAAGGAGGTTAGACTTGTCCATTAAAGATGATTAAAGGAGAGAGAAGCCTACAGTGGTGATAAACAGGGGTCTGAGGGCCTGGCGGCGTGAGGATGCTGAGCCCTCCAGCCTAGCTCCTTGAGGCCCTTCTGGCTCCCTCTCCAATTCTGGACTGGGCTTTGGTGAGTGGCGGCCTGGCGGGTTACTTCCAGAAGTCTATTCTGCTTACCAGCTTCTCTGAGAAGCTCGGGACAGTGCCTAGCACCGTGGATCCCCAATACATGCTTGTCGAATGAAAACAGAATTAGGAAAAGGAATCCTAGAAGAAATGTCAGTCTGAACATATTGACCTAGTTCACCTCGTTAAATATTCCCTCATCTTTTTTGGTAAGATTGATACCCAGAGTGGAGCGGAGAAGGTGATGGGTGTTTGGGGTAATAGCACCAGGATGCCAGTCAGAACAACTGTGTGTAAAATGTCTGATTCCAGGGTTATGGGATTGATAAAGTGAGGAAATCTGAAATACGAGTCTTGAGAGGTAACAATCATCCCCTAGGAGAGTGTTCGAGAAGCCAAGGAGAGCTGGTATGGGAGAAAAGGAACAGACGCAGCTGCTTGTCATTTCCTTCAACTCGCTGCAGATGTGCTCATCACAAATGTTCTGACAGGACAAAGCCTGTTCTTGTTACATGTGCTTCCCCTGGTTTCAGAAACAATATTTTATGAGCAGCCCAGTTGGCAGGTAAGATTCTCCATACAAATGCCAAAATACTGTTCCCTCTTGATGGGTTGCCCACAGTTCTTGAAAGAGGGAAGGTTTTTCGGATGCCAAAATTGACTGCAAACTGTGTCATGGGACTCTGCCCTCTTAATCCCAGCAAGACAGAGGCTTCCTTTTAGAAAAGGAAGCACATTTGGGTTTTTGTGCTGGAGAATGCAAAAAGATGTATTGATCAACTCGGACAGAAAGGGGAATTATTAGGCTTAGAAACATTGCTTCTGTCCTACCTAAGGAGACTGACAAATGAGCCTTGAAATCTATAGAAATGGTGCTAGTTCACACCAGCTTCCTCTTTGGGAGATGACTGTATATATATCTTAATTCAACTAAGCTACTTAATCTCAACCCCAGGGGTTGGGGAAGAAAATAAAAGCAGTGTTGCAGACACTTTCCGGGTGAAACTTATATCATAAATTTAACTCCCATTACCATTAAGTAATATCCACTTCCAAAAAGCTCTCTGCCACTCTTTGAGTAACAAAATAAACAAATGTTCACATTTCCTTTCCCTGGTCCATATTTGAACATGAGGCCTGTCACTAAGGGGCTACGCCACCGAGCCAATTCACAGCCTCATTTCTCTAGAAGTTTTGTAAGCCATTGTTTGGAATTCAGAACACATTATTCCCCAGAAACAACTTTAGGCCCCTAGCTCAACTCCTGAATGCAAATTTACCCCCAAAGATAGAGAATTTGTTACAAGTTTCTGGAAATGGACCGTAAGAACTTTTACCATTTTGTTTAATGACACTAGAGAATAAATTTTACGATGAACTATAATACTGCTTTTGAGAACACTTTTAATTTCCTTGAGAATTAATTCTTGACCTCGCACTCTGTTCCTTTCTTTATCTGAACCCTAATCACCTGTCCTAGGTGCTTTGTCTCCTGCTACTTCCTCATATGGTACTCTAGGTTGGAGTCTTAATTATTTGCCTGTGGTTTTTCACTTGTGGGTTTCATTTTGCCTGTAATGTCTTCCTCCCCTTCTGATTCCTGGCAAACTCTTGATCAGCTCCAACATTAACACAGTTAAAACTCTTCTGTGGGGCCTCAAACTCCCACCTCTCTGCTCCCTTGGTAACAAACCCCTTTATTTGCACGTAGCTATTGACCTTCTAAATTGCCAAGGACCACAGTTTGAAAATATGCCCTATGAAAAATTAGACATTCACTCCCCACCTCTGCTAGAACACCTTGTAAGTACCATGATATACTAACATTCACCAGATTATATTGCAATTTTCACTTTATATGTTGCCCTCTTCCCTAAGCTGAGACCTCCTTAAAGACAGGGATTCTCAGAACTTGCTACAATGCCTGAAACATAGTAGATAATTAGTAAAAGGATGGATGGATGGATGGATGGATGGATAATTGGATGGATAAATATGTGATCAGATAGGGGCACCTGGGTGGCTCAGTCTGTTGGGCATCCAACTCTTGATTTCGGCTCAGATCATGATCTCAGGGTCCTGGGATCGAGCCCTGCATTGGGCTCCATGCTCAGCAGAGAGTCTGCTTGAGGATTCTCTCTCTCCCTCTCCTTCTGCCCATCCTTCCTCCCTCTCTCTCTCTCTCTCTAACAAATCTAAAAAATAAAATAAAAAATAGGTGATCATATGGATAAATGGATGGTATGATTGGATCAATAGATGGATGGAAGAATGGATGGATGGATGGATGGATGGATGGATGGATGGATGGATGGAAGAATGGATGGATGGATGGATGGATGGATGGATGGATGGATGGATGGATAGAGTACTAGAGAAAAAGCTGGTTTATTTAGAGGAAGATGGAGAGCTATATAAAAATATCTATGGAATTCTGGATGGGTCTTTTAGACAGGTTCAAGGGCATGACATTGATGGAATTTGTCCATTATTATTTTATTTATACTGTTGTAAGGGAGGGATGATGAGTAGTGGGAAGATAATGGAGCTTGGAGTAAGAATAAACGGGTTCTACCTCTAGCTCTCTACTTCCTAGTTATGTAGACTTGAGTAGGTAGTTTACCTCTCTACTTTTGCTTTTATTCATCTGTAAGATGGGAGTAATACCTACCTTTGAAGAGTTTTTGTAAGGATTATATGATAATCCATCTAAAAGCTTTAGTCTATTCTTTAAGCCATACCAGGTTGAAGATAGGTGGTAGTAAAATATCAATCTAAATCTGAAATGGCAACCATAGAACTTGAAACCAGAAGAAGCCTGGGCCCCTGTGTCCAGCTCTGTCCAAATTAAATAATCTGTGATGGAGGAAGAGGTAACACTTGTACATTCAAAACCAGTGGGGGTGGGGGGCAGGGATTATGAGAAAGTTGTTTGGTGGCAAGTAGTTGCAAAGGGAAAGAAGAGAAATTGCACTGTTGAGAAATTGCACTTTCAGGATTATAAAAGGAATAATTGTGTGTGTGTGTATATATACCTGCAATAACACTCCTATGCATTTGCAACCCCAAAAAGTGCCTTGTATATTTCGCATACTTTACATAAATACTAATGATAGTAATACATTCCTAACTAACACTTACTATACCACTTACCAGGTGCCAGGCACCCTTCTAGGCTTTTTACACATTTTAACTCATTTTATCCTCACAACAACCCTGAGGAGTAGTTACATAAAATCCTTACTTTACTGATAAGACGGCACACAACTAGTCACATAACCAGCACGTGTAGGAGCCAGTATTTGGACCCAAGCAGTCTGGCCCCAGAGTCTACACACTTCACACAGGAATGTCCTCACAGCTGATGTGGCTTCTGGCACAGATCAGACGTCCGACTCAGCTGTCACAGTCGACAATGCTCTAAAGTCCCCTTTGGTGGATTTCCCTGTGGATATACTTTTCAAAATACAATTTTAACACCTGAAAAGTTAGAGCGGTAGAATTTTATAGCATGGAGGGACATTTGATTCATTATGCCCAGACCGGCCAGCTGAGAGTTTCCAGGGAAAGTCAGCTTCAGAGTGACTGGTCAGAAACTCTGCGGACAGACTAGCAGCAAGGATCAGATGATCTTAGTGGCCCACAAAACACTGTGGCAGCAGAAGGACATCACCTTTATTCCAGATAATGTCCAGGGAATTCTAAAAAAAATTCTTCCGGGAAGTTTGTAGACATTATGTTGACACTCCAATAGTTTTCCAAATATGAAAATAAAGATAATCACACTTTACTCTTTTTTTTTTTTACAAAGAATCATCTATTTTTATCTTTTTTTAAAAAGATACTAATATTTTGTTGAATGAATGCTGAAGAATTCTGAACAAAATATACAGTCTTTGAACACTCTCTTTATGTTTCCTAGATTGAATTTAATAGGACCATGTTCTAAAATACTGTTACTCTTTTTTAAAAAAGATTTTATTTATTTATTTATTTAGAGAGCGGGTGTGAGCTTGAGCAGGGGGAGGGGTAGAGGAAGAGGGAGAGAGAGAGAACCCCAAGCAGACTCTGCACTGAGCGTGGAGCTTGATGGGGGGGGGGGCTTAATCCCATAACCCTGAGATCATGACCTGAGCTGAAATCAAGAATCAGATGCTCAACCGACTGAGCCACCCAGGTGCCCCTAAAATATTCAGTTACTCTTATGCCATCCCTGAACACTTACCTCTCCCTCAAATTGCTCAGAGCAATTTTGATTCTATTTTCCCCTATCAAAAATAGAGACTTGTTCAAATAGTTAACACATTTAACAAATTCCACAAATTCTGCTCCAAGGACATGTTAGGTAGGCAGAAAGAATGTGAGTCCTCCCCTCTTCTACCTGTTCGAACTATAAGCATTGCCATAATTAATACAATCACTATGCAGGTGCTACAAAGTTATCTAATTCTCTGGCTATTTTAGTCATTCCTATTTTAAGCCATTCCCATGTCCCACTGATGTTTTGGGGCATGGTTTTTGGATGAATAGGTAGGTATGCTTGTTGGAGAGGTTGCCAGAAGTTTTGCCTACCTCGAATACATCCAGTGAATGACCCACCTGAGTCCACACCTTTGGAGAACTGGGAAAATAGCATTTAACACCTAGAATCATAAAAATCGGGAGCCAGGAGGAACCCAGTCTCCTCCTTGGATTACAGTGGGGAGAGAGGAAAGGATGGGGGTAAGTAAATGGATTCCCTAGGTCTTTGTTTCCATTTTTTTTCTCATTACAGTCTGGCTGGAGAACATCTTACCCAAAAACCCACTCATGTAAAATTCAATCCCCTTCGGAGTTTTTTGCATCTGTCCAGGTGTCCTGGAAATAAATATTAAATTAAATTAAGTTTTAATTTCATTTAAATTCTGAATAAAAGGCTTCACATAAATGGACCAAAAGGAGTCCAACTCTCCAAAAGTAGGTCAAATAGAATAAGGCACTTTCAAGTATCCAGAACAATCCCATCATTTAAAAAAAGCCCTGCAAGTTCAGTAACTACCTAATAGAAATACAAAATCAAGCTAGAAGTGGCCTTAAAGGAACGGATTGTTTTAAACTGTTTAACTCTTCCAAAATGCCAAGGAAATATAGGACACTAAAATGAAGTCCAGATTCTCAAAACGGAGGTTGAATTTTAAGCAAACTCTTCATTGGACAAATGGATAGTTTGGAAATGGTTTTAGGCCAACGATCTCTCTGGCAGGGCTATTGTGGAGCTGGGAGGAGATTTAATGAATATAAATCCCACAGCCCAGTAGTACACGGTGGATACTCACTAATATTTTGTTGAATGAATGCTGAAGAATTCTGAACTAACTAACTTAGCCAAGCCAACTCAGCACTCTCCTTCAGCCCCTGTGGGCACCTAAGCATGGGTTATTTTACAGATTAATGAAAGCAATGCTTTCTGGAATGAGTGATCCTCTGGGAAAGACAGTCCCAAATTTCTGAGACTTGTTTCCTAACCTTTTACAAAAGGTTAACATTAGATATATTAGCTCTAATATTAGAGTAATGACTGACTAGGTTGTTCTGAGAGTTAAATGAAGTCATGTTCATCCATTCATTCATTCAGCCTTTCATGCATTTAAAATATATTGATTGTGTATTTTCAGCACAGCAAGCATTGTTCTGCGCTTGGGAGATGGAGGTGAGCAGGCAGATGAGGGCTCTGGCTCCATGGAACTCACATTTTCTCACAAAGCACTTGGCCTGCAAGTACTGCAGCCACCTAGCACAAACACCCTCTTCAGGGTAGGTAGCGAAGTGCCCAGGAAAGAGCAGTCAGCTTAGAACTAAGACTGAGGATTCAAGCAGGACACCTGGGTGGCTCAGTTGGTTAAGCGTCCAACTCTTGATTTCGGCTCAGGTCATGATCTCAGGGTGCTAAGCATGGAGCCTGCTTAAGATTCTCTCTCTCCCTCTCCTTCTGCCCATCCCCCCAACCCTCCTACTCTTGTTATCGCAAGCATCTGTGATCGCTCACTCTCAAAAAAAAAAAGAAGACGAAGACTGACCCCACTTGAGCCTAGCCTCCGTGTCTTACTAGCTGAGTTTCCTGGGAAATACTTCCAAACCATAGTTCTTGTCTGTGAAATGGATATAATAATACCTCCCTGGCAAGGATTCTATGAAGATGAAATGAGCCTTACTGTGTATAAAGTAGCACAGTGTCAGACAGTAAGGGTAACCCTTCAGGACCTTCGTGAAGAAGTTGATCAAAAAGTCAAAGAAGAATATCTGGGAATAAGAAGAGTTGAGAGCTGTTGCTACTTCTGAGCACATTCCACAAAGGAGGAGTTTTTCAACCATTTTTGAAGCAGACTGTTGACCTGGAGGGTATTGAAAATGTAATAATAGAATATAAGAGAAGCATGATGCCTCATTATACGTAGCAGATTGAACATATGCTCTTTTTCCCACTCTCTCCTCAAACCCTGGTAAAATGGAAATAAGAGAAAAAACAAAATAAAACCATGAGAACAACAGTGAATGGGTGGGGAGGGTGGAGGGTGGATAATAGAAATGAGAAATGCCAATGGAAGTTGGAAAGATTGAGCATAGGTTGAGGGAAACAGTAGCAATGGATGTAGTATACAATGGGGAAAACTGAGAATTAATTACTTGGGGTGTGCGGTCTAGAGAATATCCATAAGAAGAAGCTCATTGGAGTCACTCATTCTAGGAAGATTCTAGAAAAGGAGACAGGGCTCTCTCATCCCCTATAAGGCCAAGGGATAGGGAAGGGCTGAACATAGGAAGATTGTTTAGAAGCCTGTATGTATAGGGAATAATGAGAACCCTGTGTCCCCCTGCCCCCACCATCCCAGGCCTGTCTGGGCAACCAAGAAGCTGCACCATTTCACTCCCCATCATAGCAGAAGGCTAGAGAAGCTGAACCAGAAAGTCTGGTCTCAGAAATGGCTGAGGAAGGGGTTCAGTCACTACCCTGAAAACAAGGGCACTAAGAAAATCTATGTACTGAAAGGCAAGACTTTCTAGTTACCTTCCCAAATTCAGTTGGCAGCCAGGGCTGTAAACAGCCTCCCCCTACCCCAACTACCACCACCAAGAGAGGAGATGGGAGAATTCCTCTGTGTTGAAAAAGACCTGCCCAACAGTGAAGATTTATAAATACTGACATTTGGGGATCCCCTACAGGAATCTGGGCCCTCTATCAAATCAATCACAGTAAAGCCTACAGCAAAAAGCCCCACAACACAGGGCTTACAATCTGATTTCTGGTTCCCCAGTCTTAAGTGAGAACAAAGGATCATCAAACAATAGGAGAAAGCTGATGAGTGGGGAAAATGAACTCAGAGACAATGTGGGGGACATAACTGAATCCAAGATATACAATGAGTATCCTCAGTGAGGTTAAGGGAAACAAAACCAAGAACAGATACAATAAAAAAGGAACATTCTGGGGCGCCTGGGTGGCTCAGTCGTTAAGCGTCTGCCTTTGGCTCAGGTCATGATCCCAGGGTCCTGGGATTGAGCCCCGCGTCGGGCTCCCTGCTCAGCGGGAGGCCTGCTTCTCCCTCTCCCACTCCCCCTGCTTGTGTTCCCTCTCTCGCTGTGTCTCTCTCTGTCAAATAAATAAATAAATAATCTTTAAAAAAAAAAAAGGAACATTCTGGTAACAAAAACAATCTGTAGAAGCTTTGAAGATAAAGTTTAGAAAATCTGTCAGCACCAGATAGGAAGCAGGACAGAGTCTAAGGAAATTGATGATTAGTCCAATAGGGTCAAATATCCAAATAATAAAAGTTCTAGGGGCATCTCGGTGGCTCAGTTGGTTAAATGTCTGACTCTTGATCTCAGCTCAGGTCTTGATATCAAGGTCATGAGTTCAAGCCCCACGTTGGGCTTCACATTGGGGGAGCCTACATTAAAAAAAAAAAGTTCAGGGCGCCTGGGTGGCTCAGTCATTAAGCATCTGCCTTCAGCTCAGGTCATGATCCCAGGGTCCTGGGATGGAGCTCCGCATCGGGCTCCCTGCTCCGCGGGAAGCCTGCTTCTCCCTCTCCCACTCCCCCTGCTTGGGTTCCCTCTCTCGCTGGGTCTCTCTCTGTCAAATAAATAAATAAAATCTTTTAAAAAAAAAAAGTTCTAGAAAGCACTGAAAAAACAAATTGGAAGAAATCAACAAAACAACACAAAAATTTCCTAGAAGTGAAAGAAATGAGTTTCCTGATTAGAAAGACCCACCTAGCACCCAGCATAGAGACAAGATGCATCATTATGAAATTTTAGAACACCAGGAATAAATAGGAGGTCCTAAAAGCTGCCAGAAAGGGGGAAAAAAAAAAAAGGCCACATAAACATCAAGAATCTGAATGGCATTGACTTCTCAACAGAAACACTAGAAGCCAGGAAACAACTTCCAAGTTCTGAGGTGCAAATGATTTCTGACCTAGAAACTTATGAGCATGGGGTAGACCAAAAGTATATAAGGGATCAAAACATTCACATCACTTACTCCCCTTTTCAGCAGGCCCCTGGAAGACGTGTTCCACCAAAATGAGGGAATAAGCAAAGCACAACCTACCCAGAATGGGGCTCCAGATGGAACATCTCCAAAAAGGAAAGAAAGGAAACTGACTGATATACA
This sequence comes from Phoca vitulina, assembly GCF_004348235.1. Lineage (NCBI taxonomy): Eukaryota > Metazoa > Chordata > Mammalia > Carnivora > Phocidae > Phoca > Phoca vitulina. Next base: position 17,809,524 of record NW_022589712.1, on the reverse strand, counting down.
AATGGGTTCTACCATATTGCAGGGTGTTTTTTATTCTGTCAGAAAGTTTGGAGAATAGTGGATATGTATATATATATATAATTTTCTCAAATTAAAAAAGAAACCTCCAAGGAAAAATAATTAATGAGAAAAGAAATCTGGTTATAGTACACAGTAGGATTTAGCTGTGAACAGTATCTACCGACAACAATGGAAGCACTGAACATTAATAGAACCATAAAGCAGAATATAAATATGGTGGCCTTGAAGATGCACAGTTCAGACCTCCCCTCAAAGGATGACCTGCTGTGGGGAGTGTGTCCCCTCTTTGGGACCCAGTGTTGTCTTCACTGGGAAAGGTGGCCCGGCCAGCTTCCCAGCAATTGCCCGAGGACAGCAAGGGGATGAGCACCAGCCACCGCTGCCCAGGGCTGGCCCTCTCCAATGGCCAGTCACTCTTTACTCCGGGTCTCTGCATCAGCCTGGCCTTGAACTTCTCAGAACTGCTCTGTAGTCTAAGGCTCTTCCTCACCGACCCTCCTTCCCTGACCCTCTCCTTCATGATGTCAAGTTAGCCAGGGAGCTGTCCCTTTATCCTTCTCGGGCACCTGTGCCAGTAGATCTTGTGCATTTCTAATCCTACCTTGGTTTCTGCTTCTCGGAGGACCTGAACTAACACAATCACTATACTGGGAGCATAAAAGGAGGACAAAAATGGGGTGGGGCTGGGGGATAGGAGGGAATGTTGAATCATTATTTTTCATTTTGGAAAGTCAACAGATAATGTCTACATGCCTATAATGGAAAAAAAAAAAATTAGCAGGATAAGTACATGAGTTAGAAATGAGGAAGGCAAGGCCAGAAAGAAACACAAATAAAAGAATTAGCAGTGCTAGGCGGGGTTGTATCAGGAAAGGAGGGGAGACGTGGGGAACTCTAGGTGTGGGGAAGGAAGAGGAGTCATGACTTGAGCTTCATAAATGGGTACTGAGGCACCTGGCTGGCTCAGTAGGTGGAGCGTGCAGCTCTTGATTTCAGGGTCATGACTTCGAGCCCCATGACTTCGAGCCCCAGTGCCTCATTAATAAATAAATAAATAAATAAATAAATAAATAAATAAATGTATGTTGCTTGCTAAGTTCTGCCTAATATTACGATGATGAAAAGCACATAGATATATATACATACATCAAACATTTAAAGTATATATTTAAATGTATTTAAATATATATAAAAATGTATATCAAACATACATATAATCAAACACCTTTAAATATATATTTTCTATTTTAAGTATGTATTATAGATACACAGTATTTAACGGTGCTTGATCCAGACTGTGGCAAGCCATTAGCCCTGCTGTCTCGTTCTTGTTTGCCGGCTCCCCAGCTCACGCCTCCTGGCCTTAGAACCGGCCGCAGCCCCTGCTTGTCAGCATAGTGCATTTCTCTGCAGAGAGGACACACGGCCAAGGGTCTCCAGGGTGCACCAGGAGGCAGGGAGGGTCCCCCGTGTACCCCAAGAAGGAGACCTAATGAGATCCAGGCCAGCTGCTTTCCACCTTCACCGGAGGACCGCACTCCAGAAGGCTTACTGTGTGCTTCCAGCTGAGCCCGGGTTTACCTGCCCCTTTGTCCCAGACATCGGCCGCTGGCTAGCTAGCGCCATGCTGTCCTGCTGGAGGACCGGCGGGACTGAGGAGGGGACACGAAGAAGAAAGAGATGACTGCAGGGCAGCCCCCTCCTCCTCCTCGCCCCCACGGTCCCACAGCTGTGACTACTGCCCTGCAGCCACCTGGGGCCCAAGAGAGCTGCCACAGAGGCCCCTGGACCCCCATCACACACCCCATACTTTCCTCCCATGGAGCTCAGGCCAGGGGGAATGCATGTGAGCGTGTGTGTCTGTGAGTGATACCACCTCACATGTTCACAGTTCTTCGCTGCTTGGGCAGAAGCCCGGGGCTCAGAGCGGTCTCTCCTCATCTCTCTCTAGTCTTGGAAGAGGTGAGGCACCACAGGAGACACTGAATTGTCTGGAGGAGGAATTGTTACCTATATTTTTGTAAAGTGCCGTCAGCGGTGGGGACGAGGACAGAGCGTGGCCTCCGAAGTGCCTGCCCAGAGCCCTGCGAGTTAGCTACGGCCTGTCAGCAGCGGCGTGTGATCTACCTCAGCACGAGCCTTCCCAACTGCAGATGCAGGAATCTACCAGAATATTTTTGATGACAAGAACCATTTTTTAAATTATTTTTTCTATTATATAAAAGTAATACATGCTCGATTGTATGAAATTAAAACTTGGAAACCAGTACAAAAGGGCCATGTTTACACAACCCAGAGGCACTCACGATGTTGCCTTGTTTTCTTTTGGTCTTTTTTTTAAGTCATTTCCAGAGCTTTGAAATTTTACTTTATGTATAATTTCATATCCTGCTTTTCCACTTACAACTTCATCAAATGCATTTCCTCATACCAATAAAAACTCTCTGGAAGCATCTTTTTTTTTAAGTCTGTGTAATATTCCAGCTCACAAATGTAGTCTGATTTGTCCAATCATTCTATGTTAGTTAGGCTCTTTAAATTCTTTCAAGACTTTCTAATTAGAAATCATGTTGTGATGGACTTTTGGCGTATACATCTTTGTCCTCATTTCAGATTATTTCCTCAGAACAGATTCCCAGAAATGGACCTGCTCAGTCAACCGGTATGAACTTTTTTAAGGCCAAGTAAATCTTTTTTTTTTTAGACAGATAGTGAAAAAATTTGTTTATGATTTAATGATATTCAGATTTTTTTAAGAAAAATGTATAAACCAACAAGCACATGCCCATGGTCCAACTTAAGAAAGTGTATTACTTACACAGCTAAAGCCACGCAGTATCTCTCCCCTCTCACATCCCCTCCTCATCCCCAAAGGTGGCCATTATTCTGAATCTGTTTTCTCATAGATTTTTTTAAGGAGCAGAACTGCAAGGATATGGGATCTTTCTGTTAGAGAGTAAGAGAAAATAAGTGAGGGGAGGGGTGGGAGGAGGGATAGAGATAGAGGGGGGGAAGAGAGAGAGAGGGAGAGGGGGAGTGATAGAGGGAGAGGGGGAGAGAGAGAGATTTGTTTTGCCTTGAACCATTATATCCTGGAGTGAATTTTCTGAGGAAATCGTTAGGAGATAAAATTTAAGCAGCTTTGTATCCAATCCATATTGTATTTATGGATGTCCATGTGAGAAAGGACATTCACTCACACTGAACATATGACGCTATCTCCTTCCCACCTCCAGTCCCCACTCATAGGAATCAGACACAAATGCTGAGCCACGTAGCAAGGCCTTAAGAAGGGCTGCCAGCCCTCGAATCCACCTTCCAGTACTCCCCATCTGTGGCCTTAGAAAAGTTGCCTCACCATTTCTAAAGTCCCGTGTCTTCATCTGGAAAACGAGGATGAAGCTAATATTATCCACCTGCTACAGTTGTAGCATGGCTTAAAGGAGATAAGCACCTAGCACATTACGGGGTATATAAAATTACTTTACAGTGTGGCCCTGGAAAAGGTTTGGGGGCCCAAGGAAAGCTATTTTCCAGAGCGATAGCCAGTAAACCCTTTACAAGCCTTTGCTGAGGGTGTGATATTGACATTACAGTTGATGTTTTTCAAAAAGCAGTGAAAGGCCATGTATTTTTCTCTTTTCCACAATTCTTCGTGGGTTCCAAGATTTCAGAGTATGGTTTCATACAGGTAATTCTGGTAGAAGTTTCTCCCTACTTTGTTGACTTTCCAAGTGAAAAGTGAAATGGTCTAGGCATGTATCATACTGGCAACCCTGGACTTACCTGTGTTCTAACCAACTGCACACAGAGCCTCCATTTTCAGTCTGAACACATCCAATCAAGGTGACCAGATGTTTGGATTATAGGTTCGGTGACTTATGATGAACAGGTCCTCAGACTCTTCCTCTAGGACCAGCACCTCTGGTTGCTTACATGGGTTAGAGATTCAAGGGATTAAATGGATGAGGGATTAAAGTTTAGTTTGAGAACGAACCTTACCAGTAATCTAGCAATAGTCAATAGTTGTTCACTTTTTTGTATGAGGACCGTCTCTAAAAATATGATTCTTTCTCAAAGGAGATGTCCTTCCTCTAAAAAGTGCACATATGCACATTCATAACAAATGGTGACAAACATCAAGGGATTTAGGGCTTCCCTGAAGCTGATTCATGGGATCCTCCAGGAAGGAATTCTGATCTTACTAGGGAACTGAAACCCAGAGAGGTCCAGGACGAGCCCACGGTCACACAAACATTTAGCAGCAGAGGCAGAATTACGACCCGGGTGTCCCATCACCCAGTCTCCTCTCCCCCTCTGCCTTTTCTCCACGTGCTCTGCCAGCAGGATGCTGTACCGAGAGCCTATATGTAGGGGAAGCCTAGAAGGCCACATTCAGGGATGGGACAGGAGTCCAGATGCTGTACTTGCCCTGGGTCTCCAAGGCCATCATGATGGAGCTCAAGATCTAGAATGTACTCCTTTTTCCTCACGACGTCTGTACAACAACCAGAACAATACCTTAAGGGGTCTGCTCCTAACGGCCTCTCAATAATCAGCGGGGTGACTGTGGTGTGCCAACACAGTCCAGTGTGATCCTTCCACAGTGTGGTCTGGGTCAATGACTCGTGTAAATTAGGGGTGTTCTAGGAACAGACATTAAGAACGTGGCAGCGTATTACTCTCAAGTGTTCTTCAATCATGACTGTCTCTGTTGGTGTCCAGTGACCCCCTGCTGCCTCTCCTTCTGAGCATCTCAGATCTTTTCAGGATTCTTTGAGGCTGCGCATTCCCCCTGCCACCATGGGCACAGACTCCCCTCCTGCCATCTGCAGTGTCCCTGTGACATTCGTCAGAGACAGCGACTTGCTGGTCTCAGGTTGTTGCATAATTCCAGATTCAATCTATGTTCATGTTTTCTTTAAATGCCTGTCTTTAAAATTATTTATCTTCTATCTGTTTTCCAAGCTGCTACTTCATTTCCTGTTCGGAGCGAGTGTGTGTATGTAATTAGTGTGTGTGTGTGTGTGTCTGTGTGTGTGTGTGTGTCTGTGTGTGTGTGCGTGCGCGTGTGCCTCTGTTGTTTGCAACACCTCCCAGTTGGGGATCATTTGTAAATTCAGTTAATGAGCATTTAACACATTCCCTTTGATGAAGCTGTTAAATCTGGCTTCACACGGGCACCCCACCAGACAGCTCCCTTCTCCCAAGCCGTTTGTGTTTACCTATTCTTAACTACTTAGTTATGGTTTCTTGTTTGTTGGCACCATATCAAACTAACCTTTAGCCCTGTCTGGAAAAAGTAGGGCTTCGGTTTTGTGAGAAAATGCTTCCATCTGTATTCAAAGCAAGTTCACTTTCCTGGTGGGCTTTCGTTTTCGCCGAGCAAAATATACTGTAGACAGAACAAATACCCCACCATCACCTAACCGGTCGCTTCTGCGGCAGCAACACACACACGATAGCTGGGGAATTTTGCAAAAACAAATACCCAGCTCCGAACCTGTGGGCTCCTCCAGCTGACAGAGTTTTCCTGGATTTAATTAGAACTCGATCTCTGAAGACGGAGTGTGTGTCAAGTGTCCTTTTCACTCACGTAGAGAAAGCAGAGTCAGTGGCCGAGCAAGTCCTGGGATTCGCCGATGAGCCCTCATGGCTGTCCCCTCGAGGAGAGGATCACGGGAGTCACAGTCCTGTCACCCGCAGAAACACAAAGCTGTCTCCTTGGCTATGGGCTTAGAAAGAAGCAGCGCACAGATGTCTCGAAGATCAACTCTTCAAAACTCAATACACTCGAAAACCTAACAACAAACTGAAGGAGGGGAATGAACAAGATAATTCATCTTTACCTAAAGCAGGAGTAATCTCCCAGCTTAGAAAAATCCTCCCAGCGCTTTGTTTCTGATCTACCACCCACGCGTTCCCCCTCACCTTTCCCCGACTTCAGGAATAAGTCCCCTTCTACAGGCGAACACAGCTTGTTGCCCAAATCATTGACATCAAAGCCCTGGCTACCAAAGCCAGCCGGGCCAGGGAGAGTTCATCTCCCAGCCTTTAGGTTCGCGGGGAGGCAGTTAACTGCGGACGGCTGGATTTCACCTGGTGCACAATTTTTCCATTTTACTCTGCAAAAATCCAGAACACGAGGTCAGTTTCAAGGGATTGTTTGGGTTAATTCCCACTCCAGGTCACCTGACATGCTCCATAATCTGAGAAGCATTTTACACTTTGAGTTCCTAGAAGGCAAGAGAAGAAGAGGGAGGAAGCTGCTCGTGTTGACTCAGGGTTGGGGAAGCCTGGCGAACCTTGTGTAGATGCGGCCATTGGCGCATTCAGGTGTAAAGGCAAGATCCTACCCGATCCTACCTGATTTCAAATGCCTCAGTTTCCAGCCTAGAGCCTCTAGCCTCCTCTTTGTCGCTGTTTTCCTTTCCTGTTGACTTGTGGGTGAAAGGCAGTGAAGTGGTTAGATGTGGCGGGGGGAGGGGGGCTGGCCCTACAAGAGTCTCCAGACCTGTCTGGCAGATTTGGGTCGGGGCATCCTGGGCTCTTCACAGTAGCCAATGGTAACCTTGGCCATTGTCCAGAACAAGTTTAAAGAGAAGGCTTTTATGCATATGTTTCTTTTTAAGCCTGATTAGCTTCAGAGACTTGTTGTTAACAGTTATCAGAGATAATTGTTACTGATAAGGCTATCTGAAAAGAAGGAACCTAAAAATAAGTGCAATGAGGATTATATGTTGGGGAGTGGGGGTTGGAGATGCTACTTGGCTTAATACATAACCAGAGAGTGATTTGATTTGTCCTGCCTGTGAATGAAAATAAAAGCCATAAATTCTGTAAGGAAAGTCCACATTCTAAAACTATATTAAGTTCTGAGAGACAGAAAGAGGGAGTGAGCATGAGCGGCGGGAGGGGCCGAGGCAGAGGGAGAAGCGGACTCCCCGCTGAGCAGGGGCGCATTGGATACACAAGGCTGCACATTAGAATTTTGTCAGTATTTTGTAATACCTAATAGGAAAAATTTCAACTGGATTTGAAATCTGTTACATTTTCATAAGAAATTTCACTATGCGTTAATCAAATAAAGTGCTGTTAGCTCCTTGAACTAGGAATTGCTATATATAAAAATAGCTAAGACAATTTTTTTAAAGATTTTATTTATTTGAGAGAGAGAGAGAGAGCGAGAGAGAGCATGAGTGGGGAGGAGAGGGAGAAGCAGGCTCCCCGAGGGCAGGGACCCCGATGCGGGGCTTGATCCCACCCTGGGATCATGACCTGAGCCTAAGGCAGACACTCAACTGACTGAGCCACCCAGGTGCCCATGATGTTCAATTTTGATCCGTGATTACAACCAACACCCTGAGCTTCTAAGTCTCTGATTTCCAGATCGATGGTACGAACTTCCCTTCTCTCTCCCAGCTAAGAACTAGGAGTTAACTAAAAAGTTGTTGCTATAGATTTCAATATGTTTTATGAAAGGGGATAAGGCATCTGATCTTCCAGACTGCCTTTTTCTTTTCATGATCCTATCCCCCCCACCATCCCAGCTGTTTTCCTGTCATTCGACATATCGTGTCAGAGCCAAATGGACCAGAAATGACCATAATAATATCACTTCTTCTTATACAAGTACAGGGGAATTAACTTTTTTTGTGGTGTTGATTCTCTTTATGGATGTTTTCAGAGTATTGTTTGATCCATGTTCATGTCTTTTCATGTATTTTTGATGTCAGAGAGTGAATATCATAAAAACACTTGTGAGCCTGATGTCATTTGCTTGGCTCTCATGTTACTGGCTCCCATTGGGAGACCACTGGAATATCGTAAAGTGTTCTGACCCACATGGTCAAGCCTGGAGCCAAGTCATCAGGAGGATCAGCTCCCCTAAACACTCTTTCATTCACAGAAAGTGCAATTAAAGTGATATCACACTGAGGGAGCACGATGTACCATTTTTCAATGTCTTTTAAATATTGAATAAACTTGAATTCCTGCAATTTCAGAACCTTAAAGGGTAATCAAAGCTTGGACTATTTGTTTTTCTGGAATAAGATTTAAGATAGTGTAAGTCCTATTTAGCAAAATGCAGATTGCATCAGAAAAGAAAAAAAAAAGTTTAACTTTATTAAGAAATGCCAAGGCTCTTAATACGGCTGAGAGCCAGTGAATTTCTCCCGTGGCATATTTTATCTCACATTCCTCTCGCGGGCTTGAATTATGGCCTAACTGGACCAAGATTGTCCAGGCTACTGAGATTTCTCAATCCAGAACAAATACGGAAAGTTCAGTTCCTAGTCAATAAACTGAGAAGCTTTCAAAGCGAAAGGGTCAATAGCAAACACGTGCTATGTAATAGCATTTCCACTCACGTGAGTTTTGTGGCCACTCTTTGTGTCCTACCAACTGGATTGACGTTGACAAATTTGGGAAGTCAGTGTTAACTATCTTCTGTCCTTAATCACCTAGATTTCTTCTTTCGTGCGTCTGTGAATGCCATCCTCTTTCCCTGCTTCCTTTTTTTTTTTTTTT